>NC_092380.1:88020271-88330035 GCF_030028105.1 Mobula birostris | reverse complement strand
GCCTCCACTTCCTGAGGAGATGAGGTCTTTTGGTGTATGCAGGTCTCTCCTTCACATATTCTACCAGTCTGTTGTCGCCAGTTCCTTCCTCTATGCGGTGATGTGCTGGGGCAATGGCATCAACATGGGTGATGCTAACAGGCTCAATAAACTGTTTAGAAGGGCTGGCTCTGTTATAGGAGTTAAACTGGACACACTGGAGGCTGTGGTAGAACAAAGGACCCTATGGAAAATCCTGACAATTTTGGACAATGTTTCTCACCCTCTGCTTGTCACCTTGGCTGAACAGAGGAGCACTTTTAGTAATAGACTAAGACAACTGCACTGCTCCAAAGAGTGCTGTATGAGGTCATTCTTACCCTTGGCCATAAGGTTCTCTAATGAGTCAACCTATAGCTGGGGAAGTGATGACCCCCCTCCTGTTAGACTGTTTAAGGTAACATTTTTTATTTATTCTTCTTACTTCTCTTCTAATATTGTATATCTGTGAACTTGTAATGCTACTGTGACACTGCGATTTCCTTTAGGATCAATAAAGTATCTATCTAAAAATTGTCAAATTTCCTATAAATAATCAAAAATGTTTAAAGAGTTTTAAGAATGATTGTTTGACCAAAAAGCAACATAAATTTTAGAAACACCCATCAAAGTTGCTGGTGATCGCAGCAGGCCAGGCAGCATCTCTAGGAAGAGGTCCAGTTGACGTTTTGGGCCGAGTCCCTTCGTCAGGACTAGGATGAAGGGTCTCAGCCTGAAACGTCAACTGGACAGCTTCCTAGAGATGCTGCCTGGTCTGCTGTGTTCACCAGCAACTTTGATGGGTGTCGCATAAATTTTAGAAGATAGTTCCTTATTGAAATTTACCTCTATTTTCTTATATTTAAGTTATTATTTTCAAATTAATTGTCAAGTTTCTGTAATCTAGTCTGATGCAAAGATTATTGCATACACAAGATGGCAGTAGAAAACAGCTTACCTTGTTCACTCTATGTAAGAACGGCAAAAGAAAATTTTGAAAAATATGAAAAAAAAGAGCACTTCTTCTTGTAAGATTTAAACATACCTTTAATTCTGAACATATTCTTCAAACTACTCCCCTCATGAGTTTTGAAGAATATAGCTCAAAGTTGTGTTTACTGTAATGAATATTATCGTACTGACAGGAAAGTTCTACGACAGAAGCCATAGCATCCGTCATGCATCTGCCCTGACACACCTAGAAAACAAGAACACTTATGTCAGAATGCTATTTCTAGATTTCATTTTGGCACTCAACAATATTGTCCCACAGACCTTTGTGAACAACCTCCTACTTCTCGGTCTAAATACACCACTGTGCAACTGGGTGTAGGACTTCCAAGCAAACAGACCTCAGCTAGTCAGAATGGACAACCGCTCCTCCATCCCTGTCATCCTCAAGATGGATGTCCCCAGGGCTGTGTACTGAGCCCATTGCTGTGCATTCTGCTGATACATGATAGTGTGGCCAAACGCCTGAGCAATCACTTTGTCAAATACGCTAGTGGCATGACAGTGGTGGGGCTCATCACCAACAATGATGAGACGGCCTACAGAGAGGAGGTGGAAGAGCTCGAGGCCTGGTGTCAGGCAAATAACCTCTTCCATAATGCCAAAAAGACAAAGAAGATGGTTATTGACTTTAGGAGAACTCACACCACTCACACCCCCCCCCCCACCTTTACATTGGCGGCACAGCAGTGGAAACTGTGAGCAGTTTCAAACTCCTGGGAGTGCATATCACTCACAACCTCTCATGGTCCTTGAGCACATCCTGCACAGCCAAGAAAGCTCACCAATGCCTTAACTTTCTGAGAAGGTTGAAGGGTGCTGGATTTTGCACATCCAGACTCAAGTTATTCTACAGAGATGCAGTAGCGAGCATCCTAACATGCTGCATCAGTGCTTGGTATGGAAACAGCACCGTAGCAAGTAGGAAGGCTCTACAAAGGGGAGTCAAAACTGCCCAACACATCACTGGCACCAGCCTACCTGCCATATATACAGAAAGGTGTCAGTAAAAGGCCAGTAACATCATGAAGGATCCCACTCACCCTGCTCATGGACTGTTTATTCCACTCCCATCAGGGAGGAGGCTATGTAACATCCATGCAGGACCACTTGACTTAAAAACAGTTACTTTCTCCAAGCAGTAAGACGGTTCAACACCTTCACCCACCAACACCACCACTAGTTTATTATTTCCTGTCAGACTTCCTATGTACAGCCTAGTGTCACTTTATGTACATTGAATTGATCTATGTACAGTATTTAAGCTATCGTATATTTATATTTATTGTGTTTTTAATTAACATTGTGTTCTTTATCTTCTGTATTTTTTGTGCTGCATTGGAGCCAGAGTAACAATAATTTTGTTCTCCTTTATACTTGTGGGCAGGAAATGACATTAAACAATCTTGAATCTTGAATTTCATCTATTTGATAAAGGATTTCTCTCCAAGGAAATTTAAAGACAAATTGATACAAAAACATTTCATAATACTTTTGGGATACAAAACTGACACTGATGAGACAATAAGCAATGTTTAATACGGTCTAGTAAGAGTCTTCGAGACAGCCATTGAGACAAGCTATTGGGAAATAAGTGGGGGGATGGGATTGTTGACAATATTCTGACTTCACTCAAAGATTAGACAGGCTGAATGGCCTCCTACTGTCATAAGGAGGTGGCTGAGAACGGACCCAAGTGCAAGACACAGACACTGAAGGACTAGGGACAGGACTAGGATACAGGGTGAGAGCAAGGACATGGACACGAAAACCTGGAACCCGTAACAGGACTGGACAAGAGAGCTGGGAGCCCGGGCTTGGACTCCGAGCCAGAGACTGGACAAGGACCCAGTACCTGGGTCTTGCCTCTGGCTCGGACCCCAGAACTAGGCGAGGACGAGGCTTGGCTGGCAGGCAGGACGAGGCTGGAGTCTTAAGGCTTGAGGCTAGAGGCTAGAGACTCAAGGTGAGGCTTGGCAGGAGGCAGGAGGCTGGAGTCTTCAGGCTTGAGGCTAGAGACCCAAGGCGAGGCTTGGCAGGAGGCTGGAGACTTGAGGCTTGAGGCTAGAGGCCAGAGACTTGAGGCGAGGCTTGGCAGGAGGCAGGAGGCTGGAGTCTTCAGGCTTGAGGCTAGAGGCTAGAGACCCGAGGCGAGGCTTGGTAGGAGGCAGGAGGCTGGAGTCTTCAGGCTTGAGGCTAGAGGCTAGAGACCCGAGGCGAGGCTTGGCAGGAGGCAGGAGTCTTCAGACTAGAGGCTAGAGACCTGAGGCAAGGCTTGGCAGGAGGCTGGAGTCTTCAGGCTTGAGGCTAGAGACTCAAGGCGAGGCTTGGCAGGAGGCAGGAGGCTGGAGTCTTCAGGCTTGAGGCTAGTCAGGAGGCTGGAGTCTTCAGACTTGAGGCTAGAGGCTAGAGACCCGTGGCAAGGCTTGGCAGGAGACAGGAGGCTGGAGTCTAGGCTTGAGGCTAGGCAGGAGGCTGGAGTCTTCAGGCTTAAGGCCAGGCAGGCTCCTCCTGGGCACGGCGCGGATCACCACCTGACGGAGGCATGGGACAGGAAGGGACAGAACCAACCGCGGGTAACGGCAAGACAGCCTGGTTTACCCGACGGAGGCAAGGGACAGGAAGGGAGCTAGGTACAGGATGGCTCCAGGACAAGGCAGCAAGACAAGGCAAGGCTTCAGGCAATGCAAGACAAGACAGAACTTCAGGCGAGGTGAAAGTTACCGGCAAGACAAGGCAGGGCTTCAGGCAAGGAAACAGAAGGCAGAGGAAGGGATACAAGGAGTAAGAACAAGAACAATCCAGCAGCCACACCCTGGTCTCTGAAGGTATTTATGCAATCAGCCCCAACGAGCATTAGCTGCCTCAATTAGAGTTTAACAAGAACAGAAACAGGGTAGACAGGAAAACTTGGAGCAAGGGTCGATGGACCAGACCGTGAACCGGAATACGGACTTCACGGACCGGACCATGACACCTACAGAGCAATTAAGAACTATGAGTTATGAAATATAAAGATGAAAAGGGATAGTTCATGCACAGAAATATATGATTAATAAGAGATGGAGATTATAGATGAATATTAACAAATACACATTTAACACAGAGATAAATATTATAACCAGTTTTAGGAAACAGCCTTGGAGAATCCTAAAGAAAAGTGTACTCACAGTGGCCAAACTATTAGGTATATCTGTGCATCTGCTCGTTAATGCAAATATCTAATCAGCCAATCATGTGGTAGCAATTCAATGCATAAGTGCATGCAGACATGTCAGGTGGAAGAATTGGCGCTCATACCAAACATCAGAATGGGGAAGAAATGTGCTCTAAGTGACTCTGGCCGTGAAATAATTGTTGGTACCTGATGGGGTGATTTGAGTATCTCAGAAACTCGACCTCCTGGTATTTTCACACACAACAGTCTCTAGAGTTTACAGAGAATGGTGTGAAAAACAAAAAAGTCATCCAGTTCTGTAGGCAAAAATACTGTGTTAATGAGAAAGATCGGAAGAGAATGGCCCGACTAGTTGAAGTTGAAATGGATGGTCTACAGCAGCATAAGACAACAGACATACACTCAGTGTTATTAGGCACAGAAGGTATGTCTCTGAAAGGTTAAATGTAAATGCTAGAAGCAGTTGTAGTTAGATATTTAAAAGAGCTGGTGGAAGCAGACCATAATATATTATCAGAGTGAGTCTCAAACAAAACCATCATATAGATGTCCAAAATGCTGAGGAAAACTGGATAGGAAAACAGTCAACTTCAGGGACATCTGGGAGATTAAAAACCTTGATCATGTGGCAGGTGAAAAACTACAAAACAAGCTATTCTGGTTTGATATTTTTACATGAAAATAACAAATCTAGCAATAGGGATTTGTTCCAGACTGTCAGAATAAAAAAGATAATAGCTTATTGCATGAAGAGATAAGCAAGCTATGTGACAAAAGAGAAGGGTATTTTAAATCAAGATTTCAGTCAATCAGATCGGTGCTGGGAGTGTCTGAGTGGTTCAGAATTACTATTCTAAATGGAATTCACGACTCCTTCATCACCCAATGCAGAAGAGAAATCACAAGAGACAGTGCACATTTTGATTGTGTGGTGAATGGTAAGATTCAGGGAAATTAAACCTTGCCTCTTTTGGTAACTGATGGAATCCTGACTTATTCCAAAGATCGAATCTAGGCACCATTTACAATTTAAAGATTAAACAAAGGGATAAACTGAAGGCTTCAGCCAAGCGTTTGTCAACTGACTTAAGGCTAAGCACAAATCCACTTCTTCTCAGGCCAAGGTGTACATAAAATCCAAGGTAACTGCATGCCCAACATGAATTGGCACAGACAAAGTACTGTATGCAAACTGAATTAAGGAAAGAAAACTGAACTCATTGAGCACATCTGCAAGGAACACTGCCACAAGAAGCAGTATCCACCAACAAGGACTCATCAAGGACCACCTCATCCAGTTCCAGACCGTGCTCTTTTCACTGCTGCCATTAGGAAGGAGGTACAGAAACCTAAGGCTCCACACCACCAGAATCAAGAACTGCTATTACCTTTAAACCATCAGGCTCTTGAACTAGTGTGAAAATCTTCAACTTTGAACTGATTCCACAACATCTTGACTCACTTTCAAGGACTCTGCAACTCATGCTTTCGAAATCTATCTATTTACTATTTGCGTATTTGCACAGTTTGACTTCTTCTGCACATTTGCTTTTCTGTTAGTCTTTGTATGTAGTTTTTTTCATAGATTATATATATTTTTTGTTCTCCTGTGAATGCCTGCAAGAAAATGAATCTCAAGGTAGAATATGGTGACACAAGTACTTACAGATACATGGTGATATCAGTAGTAAATGGTGATGTATAGTACCAAGCAAAAGTATTTGCTCCCCTTTGAAGTTTTCATGTTTTATTGTATTACATCATTGGATCTGTCATGGTCTGGTCCGTGAAGTATGCATTCTAGTTCATGGTCCCGTCCATCGACCCTTGCTCCAGGTTTTCCTGTCTACCCTATTTCTGTTCCTGTTGAGCACTAATTGAGGCAGCTGTTTCTCATTGGGGCTGGCTGCATAAATACCTCCAGAGGCCAGGGCATGGCTACTGAATTGTTCTTGTCCTTACTCCTTGTATCTCTTCCCCTGCCTTCTGTTTCCTCGCCTGAAGCCCTGTCTTGTCTTGCCGGTAACTCTCGCCTCGCCTTGCATTGCCTGAAGTCTTGCCTCATCTTGCCGGAAACTCTCGCCTCGCCTGAAGCTCTTGTCTCGCCTTGCATTGTTTGAAGCCTTGCCTTGTCTTGCCGGTAACCCTTGCCTCGCCTGAAGTTCTTGTCTCGCCTTGCATTGCCTGAAGCCTTGCCTTGTCTTGCTGGTAACTCTCGCCTCGTCTTGCCTGAAGTCTTGTCTTGGAGCCACCCTGTACCTAGATCCCTTCCTATCCCTTGCCTCCGTCGGGTAAGCCAGGCCGTCTTGCCGTTACCTATGGTTGGTTCTGTCCCTTCCTGTCCCTTGCCTCTGTCGGGTAAGCCAGGCCGTATTGCCATTACTCTGTGGTGGGTTCTGTCCCTTCCTGTCCCTTGCCTCTGCCGGGTAAGTCAGGGCATCTTACTGTTACCCTGTGGTTGGTTCTGTCCGTTCTTGTCCCTTGCCTCTGTCGGGTGGAGATCCGCGCCCTGGCCAGGAGGAGCTTCAAGACCTCAGATCTCTAGCCAAGCCTCACCTCAAGTCTCTAGCCGAGCCTCGCCCCAAGCCAAGCTTCAAGACCCCAAGTCTCAAGCCTCACCTCAAGTCTCTGGTCTCCAGCCTCACTTTAAGTCTCTGGTCTCCAGCCTCACCTTAAGTCTCTGGTCTCCAGCCTTGCCTCAAGTCTCTGGTCTCCAGCCTCGCCTCAAGTCTCTGGTCTCCAGCCTCGCCTCAAGTCTCTGGTCTCCAGCCTCGCCTCAAGTCTCTGGCCTTGCCTCACCTCAAGTCTCTGGCCGAGCCTTGTCCCAGGCCAAGCTTCAAGACCCCAAAACTCAAGTCTCTAGTCTCAAGCCTCGCCTCAAGTCTCTAGTCTCAAGTCTCTGGTCTCCAGCCTCGCCTCAAGTCTGAAGACTCCAGCCTCATCCTGCCTGCCAGACAAGTCATGTCCTTGCCTAGTTCTGGGGTCCGAGCCAGAGGCAAGACCCAGGTTCTGGGTCCTTGTCCAGTCTCTGGCTTGGAGTCCAAGCCCTGGCTCCTAGCTCTCTTGTCCAGTCCTGTTCCGGGTTCCCGGTTTTCATGTCCATGTCCTAGCCCTCACCCTGTATCCTAGTCCTGTCCCTAATACTTCAGTATCTGTGTCTTGCACTTGGATCCGTTCCCAGTACCCCCATTGTGACAGGATCACAATGGATTTAATTTGGCTTTTTTGACATTGATCAACAGAAAAGGACTATTTTGTGTAAAAGTGAAAACAGATCTCTACAAAGTGATCTAAATTAATTACAACATAAAACATGAAATAATTGATTGCATAAGTATTCACCCCCTTTAATATGACACACCAAATCATCACTAGTGCAGTCAATTGGTTTTAGAAGTCACATAATTAGTTAAATGGAGATCTCTTTTTGGAGACCTGTGTTCAGTCAATATGTTTCAACTGATTGTAGCAAAAATTCACCTGTATCTGGAAGGTCCAACTGCTGATGAGCCAGTATTCTGGCAAAAATGACACCATGAAGATGAAAGAACATGCCAAGCAACTCCATGAAAAAGTTATTGACAAGTGCAAATCAGGAGATGGATACAAGAAAATTTCCAAGTCACTGAATATCCCTTGGAGTACAGTTAAGTGAATCATCAAGAAATGGAAAGAATATGGCACAGCTGTAAATCTGCCTACAGCAGGCTGTCCTCAAAAACTGAGTGACTGTGCAAGAAGGGGACTAGTGAGGGAGGTCATCAGGAGACCTATGGCAACTCTGAAGGAGTTACAATCTTCAGTTGTTGAGATGGGAGAGACTGCACATACAGCAACTGTTACCTGGGTGCTTCACCAGTCGCAGCTTTATGGGAGAGTGGCAAAGAGAAAGCTACTGTTGAAAAAAACTCACATGAAATCTCAGCTAGAGTTTGCCAGAAGGCACGTGGGAGACTCTGAAGTCAGCTGGAAGAAGGTTCTATGGTCTAATGAAACCAAAATTGAGCTTTTTGGCCATCAGACTAAACACTATGTTTGGCGTAAGCCAAACACCGCACATCATCAAAAACATACCACCCCTATAGTGAAACATGGTGGTGGCTGCATCATGCTATGGGGACACTTCACTGCAGCAGGCCCTGAAAGGCTTGTAAAGGTAGAGGGTAAAATGAATGCAGCAAAACACAGGGAAATCCTGGAGGAAAACCTGATGCAAGCTGCAGGAGAACTGCGACTTGGGAAAAGATTTGTTTTTCAGCAAGACAATGAACACAAGCATAAAGCCAAAGCTACACAGGGATTCTGAGCATCAAAACCATTTTACAGTCGTATTATTTTATATCCTTATATTTAATGCTTTGCATTTTACCCTAATCTTATTTTGTTCCTTCAACGTTCTGAAGATATGCGGGTTAGTGTTAGTAAGTTATGTGCATGCTATGTTGGTGCTGGAGGCGTGACAACACTTGCAGGCTGCCTTCAGCACATTTCAGACTGTGTTGGTTGTTGCCACAAAACAAAGCATTTCACCATATGTTTCGATAGTTCGACATACATGTGACAAATAAAGTTAAACTTTCTCCACCTCAATGTTCCACAAACATACACATTAGATAGGCTAGGGGACTAAATATTACTGAGCTCTAAGTGCATCTCAGATTCAGTGTAAGATTCATTTATTTATCACATGCAAATCGAAGCAGACAGTGAAGTGTGTCATTTGTGTTATTAACCAAAACAAACCTGCAGTGTGCTGTGGGTAGTCTGCAAGTGTCACCACACATTCCAGCACCAACATAGCATTCCCATAATATTCAGCAGAACAACACAAGCAGCAACAACAAACAAAATGGGAGTTTGGTGTCCCATGACCGGTGACGCCTGGGGTCGATAGCGAAGATTGAAGCTTAAAGGTCAACTTTGGAGGAAACCCACGTGCTCCTTACAGACGGTGGGGAGAACTGAACCCCAATCTTACAGCTGACCCTGTAAAGCATATGTGTTGAGCAAGGAGGTGAAAAATTACTCCAGGGGTTGACATGAATGTAGAGTGGAGATTACTAAAAGAACTGCCAAGATTTAATTAAAAGGTAAAACAGGCTTTAGAGACAGATTGACCAACTCCCTATTCATATATTTTAAAATGTTAATATGTTGAGCCAGTAAGACAATGTGGGAAAAATTCCTGACCACAACGTCTGAAGCTTTCCATGCAACTAGTCAGTGACAAGATTTCTTCCCCACGTCACAATTGAGTATCTAAAATGATGACCTATCAGCTAATTGATAAGTATATAAAGGCCAAGCATTCAAAGGACACACTGCAATTAACAGCACACTGATGATGTTTCCTTGTATGGCGATGAAATGTTTGCAAGTAAATTGCTAAGATCCGAGAACAACTCAACCCAACTATCGACCAGCCGAGCTGCACATTTTCTGAATTACGGCCAACATCTATTGTTCTGCCATAGACTTTTCACTGCCTGGAAGAAAATGTGTTGGGTTGCTTTCTTTGCTGGAAACAGCTCTTAGTTAACCTTTAGAAGAGATTCACATGAGGAATATGCAAAGGGCAAAAATTATTGGTCTTGTAGCAAAGTTTTTACCCCTTATTCTTTTGTTGTGCAACCCATGTGCTTTAAAAAAAGTTCCAAAATTTGAAATCAAAGAAGACACCCTTTTTGCTACTGAATTGATTGACTTGTTGGAGGGATTATTTCATAGGCCTTTGGTCAGTCATTTATACGCCAATCCTAAACCTTCCATATGTTAATCAACTGTTGAGAGACATGGAAAATAAATCCTATAGATCTGGGAGTAGGGGAACTGCTCAAGAAAATTCAATCCTTTTTAATGTACTTTTAAATTCAAATAGTTGATACAATTCATACTGATCCCTACTGATATCTGTAACAAAGCTGTTATTTTTGTACCTAGACTGCTTGGGGTTTTTTTGTATTTGATGATATGAACTAATATACAGATCATGGGCAGAGAAAATCTTTTACAATTGTATCCTTGTCACACAAATGGAAGTTTCAAACATCAAATCCTGCATTAAGATTCTGGTCCTTTTCTCAAATTTTTGAAAGAATTGTGGAGAATTGAAGTACAGGTCTTAAACCTATCATGAACATGGAGAATGTCATCTTTTGGTTCAATATTAGGATTTAAGCTGAAAATATTTAATAGCTAATTTTCTTCACTTTCTGATTGTTTATGACCACTATCACAAAATTTCAGCTTTTAATTTCTAAGCATTGTGGTATTTTGCCTGAGGATGATAAAATACCTATAGTCCTTTACCCCTATTTAACAAAGCATTGGTGATCAATATGCAATATTGTGCATTCATAGAATCATAGAAACATAGAAAACCTACAGCGCAATACAGGCCCTTCGGCCCACAAAGTTGTGCCGAACATGTCCCTGCCTTAGAAATTACTAGACTTCCCGATAGCCTTCTATTTTTCGAAGCTCCATGTACCTGTCCAGGAGTCCATTAAAAGACCTTATTGTATCCGCCTCCACCACCGTTGTCGGCATCCCATTCCACGCACTCACCGCTCTCTGAGTAAAAGACTTACCCCTGACATCTCTATACCTACTCCCCAGCACCTTAAAACTGTGTCCTCTTGTGGCAACCATTTCAGCCCTGGGAAAAAGCCTCTGACTATCCACACAATCAATGCCTCTCATCAATTAATGGTAGTAAGGTCCCAGTAATGCATTATTATTCAAAGAAAAATCTCCTTTCATAAACATAATATGATTTTAAATGTTTTTATGTTGGAGATAGAGCATTTACTAGTTGGCTTTCATTTTAAGTGTTGGCATGCTGTGAATAGACAGTAACCTCTGCCCTTTGTCTGTACCTACCCTGGAGAGTGAGTATTTTTAACAATTGTAAGTGCACATGCTGATGTGCTAATGCTTTCATTTTGTATGTTTTAACAGTTATCTGTTAGAAAAGGGGACAATTAGATTTACTTCTTGTTGTGCTAATTTCTTTCATTAGAGGTGGCAATAAAGCATTAGCAAGAGTAGTGCAGGAATTAAAGAGGTCTTTAGCTGCTGCTGGATACTTTGGCAAAGGAAGTAAGGAAGAAGGTTCAGGAAGTAGGTGGTTTCATAGCCCTTTCTGCTGCCCAGCATAGCAGGAGCACTGCTAACACCCTACAGTGCCAAATAGCACAGCAACATCGTATAAAGAGGGTGAATATTTAGTTGATCTCAAACCTGTGTCAACTACTTGAACTGATCTGCCGGCACAGAGTAAGGTCTGGGAAGCACACGGTAAAAGCGAAAGTGAACATGGGGTGTTTGCAGGCTGCAACACTGAAACAACAGATGCCATCTTCCAGCAGAGGTTGGATCAGGTGCAACAGTAACGCAAGGCAACAGATGGCGAGGCAGACTCAACTTTGCCTAATTGCGTGCTGTTTACTGAATCTACGACATCGGCGATATCACTCCTGATACTGTTCATGTACCTGCAGACATTTTGCATGACCTTTTTTCAAACAGTAGCTTACTCTCAATTTGAATTAAATAAGTTTTTTACTGGCATCACAGCTTAATTCACGTTACATCCACTTTTTACAAATCATCATTTACAATTTCCAGTACCTCCAAAGCAATTCTTCCCTCACCTTGCTTACAGCATTCTGAAGGGACTACTCATTCTGAAACATTCAGATGCTGTCTTCATTTCCACACTTAACCACAACCCTAATACGATAGCTTTCTGTACCACTGCAGGAGAGATCACTTTACCCTCTCCCTTCCTGATGTTCATGCTCCCAAATACTTTGCATGTGAAACAACAATTTACCCTCCATTTCTTTCAAGTTGGTATACTAAATCATTTCTCCTGATCCCACCTCTTCTAATGCATCAAATGTGGAATTGGTAATCATCTTGAAGAACTCCTCTGTTCATACTGCAAGCATGGCCCTAAGCTACCCATAATCTCTCATGTGATTGTCTCTCTCTCCCATGCTGACCTCTCAGTGCTTGGTTTCCTAGACTCTTCCAAGTTAAATGTTAGCATTCATCTCCAGAGGACTAAAAACAAAGATGTCGTGCTAAGGCTTTATAAGGCATTGGTCAGCCTGCACTTGGAGTATTGTGAGCAGTTATCTGAGAGAGGATGTACTGCCATTGGAGAAGGTCCAGGGGAGATTTATGAGAATGATCCCAGCAATGAAAGGGTTAACACACGGCAAACAAGAGAAAATTTGCAGATGCTGGACATCCAAGCAACACGCACAAAATGCTAGTGAATACTCCAAAAAACTCCAGTGAATACGGGCCCAAAGCCATAAGACACTCCTCATACGTTAACACACATAAAGTTCTGGAAGAACTCAGCAGGCCAAGCAGCATTTAGGAAAATAGCACAGTTGACGTTTTGGGCTGAAACCCTTCGGCAGAACGTCGACTTTACACTTTTCCTAGATGCTGCCTGGCCTGCTGAGTTCCTCCAGCACTTTATGTGTGTTAACATATGACGAGTGTCTTATGGCTTTGGGACTGTATTCACTGGAGTTTAGAAGAAAGAGGGGGATCTTATTGAAACCTATCAAATATTGAAAGGCAAGATGTTTCCTGGAGTGGGGTAGTCTAGGGATAGAGAGCACAGCTTCAGAATAGAAGAATATCCCTTTAGAACAGAGATGAAGAGAAATTTCTTCAGACAGGGGTGTTGAATCTATGGAATTCATTGCCAGCTATGGAGGCCAAGTCATTAAAACTGAGTTCCATGGGTTCTTGATTAGCAAGGGTGTCAAAGGTTATGAGGAGCAGACAGGAGAATGGGGATGAGAGGGTTAATAACTCAGCCATGATGAAATGGTGGCGAAGGCTCGATGGACAGAAAGGTCTAATTTGGCTCCTGTGTTAAGGTCTTATAAAACTGAGGAACAGAAGCTCAAATTTCAGTTGGGCATATCGCAGGGTAGATGAAAAATTAATGTTTCTGTTTGAGAAGCCAAGAACAGGGAGTCACAGTTGCAAAAGAAAACATTAGGCATTCAGTACAGACAGAAGAAGAAATGTCTTCAACCATAAGGCAGTAAAGCTTCGGATTTCTCTGTCCTAGAAGGCTATGGAGACTCAGTAAGTGAGAATATTCAAGGAATATATTACAAGTTTTAAAAAAATATTAATCAAGGGATATGGGATTAGTGCTGGAAAGAGGAAATTAAACCCGACCCTTGTCTAACATGAAGGCCTCTTGATAGCTCTTTGCTCTCAAAGGTCTTTGAAGTATTTTTAAATGTAAGGTAAATGTAAGGTTTGAATAATTTAAGAAAAGTGAACAGGTTAAAAATCTATATATTTAAAAACACATTAAGTGTTAGAAAGTAATTAAAAGCATTAGTGAAATGAAATAATCCATATCACTTAACTGCATGTGCCTTTTCAATCTCCAGCCACTCCGAGGGACTATGCCAGTAAGTGTAGATGTAAGGTCCTGATACGGTCACTGAATTGAGTCCAATGGCAGAGAGGCAATTCAGATTTGTTGCTATCCAACCTCCAGTTTATCCTGCCTTTGCTGTGATAGACTGACCCTTACAGGGCAAGTAACTGGCTAATCTCTATGGAATTGTCACAGGAAGAGCAGCACCATCTGTCCCAAAGGTGGTAATTTTACAGCTTCTCTATATACTTAACAGTCATATTTCTTCCCACTTCATGTGGACATAAGATTTGCTCCCTAGAATAACCAAATTAATCACTATAGAACTTGTAACAATTTGACAGTCAAGGGAGTGAATAATGCATCTTATTCTGTTCCCAGTGATTTCAATGTGATAAAAAGTATTTATTATTCACCTCCTGAATACTGCATTATCAGAACAATTTACATTAGTTTAAATGGAAGGGACCTTTCAAAGCAGTGCCTGAATGGTGCTGAGCAGGGCACTTCAATGGGACACTGCATGATCGGCCAGTGAATGGCTTGCTCTGGACATCATCTCTACAAATTTCAGTATGGTGGGCGGTCCACAGATTTCCATACTTTGCCGCTGAGGGGAGTACAGAGGAAATCAGATTGTTTGGGTCAAGGTCTGGGTTGTGGAGCTTGTGCTGGGTTAAGAACAGAGGACTGTGGGGAGGAGAGGGGCAGGTTTCTGCAGTTGGTGTGAATGGTGCCTGAGAACTGGAAGCAGTGTTGATGAGCATCAGTTGTGAGAGTGTGGTTGGGGCAATTCATGGCATGGGCCACTCCAGAAATTTGCGAGGGAGATCATCTGTGTGAGAGTCAGTCTGGAGATTGAAGCTAAGTAGTGGCAGGGTGATGGAGTGGTTTGAACTGTGTTTGTAGTTTAGTAGGGGGAAGATAGTAGGGTGGGAAATTAATGGGTAGTGGGAACAGAAGCAGGTGATCTGACAGGGCCAAATTTCAATTTCAAATGAAAGGTTAGAACTGGTCAGTGAACTTCAGTGTCAGTAGCTGATCCAGACTTTCATGTTTGCTGTTATTTGAGATAGCGGACATGACATTCTGGGAGGCTATTTTTTCTGTGGTCTTCCAATGAAGCAGACTTGTGTAGAAAATTTAGCAGATCTCTGGTATGATAAACTACAAGGACATTATTGAGCTGTTCTCATCCTTCTTCTGATCACAGAACTCCTCATGTGAGCCATTTGGAAGAAATGTGAACATGTACCATCCTACTCCAAGTAAAATATCCTTATGAATGGATTGGAAGATAACCTTGGAAGACTTCAAGGCAAAAACTTGCATCCATCTCCATTCGCTGCGGTGGAAGCAGATTCAGAAAACATTTCTGGAGTTAATGGAATTCTTTCTGACTCTCACCTTCTGAACACCTCTAAAGATAAAGCACTTCTTGCTTTCCAGTAGTGCTTCAGTGAATGAAAGACAGACTTCATGGTTCTCCAGCCTGCTTATTACTTTTTAAATTCCTTTGTGTTCTTTGATGTTGGCTGTTTGATGTTCAACTTCCGAGGTTCCCTGCTGGCCTCCTGCTCTATCTTTAGATGACAGTCAGCCTGCAGAAATCAGTGGCCAAACAAGAACATCAGTGTAACACTGGATCCACCAGTGAATGCTGGGGACATGAAGAGGAAATCTATTTGGGAGCAGAATGAGCTGAACTGGTCCTGAAAAGTTCCATCTGCTGAGCTGTGGGAGATGTCACATCAGGACCATCACGACTGTGGATGTGAAGTCCAATTTCCTGAAAGATCGTTCAGTCGTGTTGCTGATGTGGTTGAAGTCACTGACCCAAGTGACAAGTCAGGACATTCTCAGCAGTGGCATAAGCCACTGCAAGTTGGCCAACCATTTATTCTTCAGATTTAGTGCATCACATTGATAAGACATCTTAAACTCAGGACAGTTTCCTGCACTGGATTCCATGTACTGAGACTTGTTCAGGCAAATATTTTTAGGCATGCTCATTTAATCTCACAGAGAATGACAACAGCTTTCTTTTGCATCAGTAGGCTCCATTGTTGGTGTTGTGCAAAATACTCAATATTAATTTGACTTAGGTCATAAGTTAAGAATTTCTGCCATACTTGATAGAGTAGATTACAGGTTGATGATAATGGGAAACAAAGATCTCTTGGAAAAAAGTATAATGCTGAATACACTGAGCAATTACTAACTATCAGCCCACAAGGATGGTTTCATACAACACAAATTCCCAATTAGTCTAATAGATGAAGCACTTTTTCAATATTTGATGCTCAAAGTCTCTTGGTATCTAACACCCCAGAAAAGATTTAACATTACAGCAGCTGATAATAAATATCCTCATTTTTGGATGGGACAGACAAGAAAGCTTAAGTATCTAGCAAAATGGAACAAAGGCAGATTTTTATAGACCTTGAGCTGGATTGTTTGGTATTTTATAGTTGTTTTTCAACCAACGCAACAGTGATAAATTATTTCAATCCCTTTCAGTGCAGACATGAAAATTTTATTTTTTTAGCAGTGTAAACAGTAATACTTCAAAAACCTTTTCTTCCATTCAACATTCTGATAATGACATGAAATATAGTTAGTCCAAGTCAGTATGGTCAATTTACATTTTACAATCTTCATATACTCTTTTTCTTCCTGTGTTGGTTGACATTTAGAAATAGATCTTTGTGTTCACCTGTAAGAGTGACAATCCAGAAATGTACAGAGCACTGGTAATGCACCATGAAATAAAATATACTTCTATCTTGCAATGGAATAGGGAGCTCATTTCCTAGGAATTAGCTTTGTTGTATATTTCACTGGCAAAAGTGATGTGAATGAAGTACTTGCTTCCTCGTCCATGCAGATAGTAGGATATGGACACGCTCAAAGAAGATTGCTTTGAGGAATGTAGTGACAGAGTGATTTGTCGAATGGATTCAGCAGAGTTGTTATACCTAACTTTAATTGGAGTACCTTTAGTGACCTGGAGCAACAACTCACACGTCAGTATTGCCAATCTTTCGACAATTATCAAGTCAGTTATCAAGGATGTGATAACAGCACATTTGGAAAGCGGTGAAATCATCGGACAAAGTCAGCATGGATTTGTGAAAGGAAAATCATGTCTGACGAATCTCATAGAATTTTTTGAGGATGTAACTAGTAGAGTGGATAGGGGAGAACCAGTGGATGTGGTATATTTGGATTTTCAGAAGGCTTTTGACAAGGTCCCACACAGGAGATTAGTGTGCAAACTTAAAGCACACGGTATTGGGGGTAAGGTATTGGTGTGGGTGGAGAGTTGGTTAGCAGACAGGAAGCAAAGAGTGGGAATAAACGGGACCTTTTCAGAATGGCAGGCGGTGACTAGTGGGGTACCGCAAGGCTCAGTGCTGGGACCCCAGTTGTTTACAATATATATTAGTGACTTGGATGAGGGAATTAAATGCAGCATCTCCAAGTTTGCGGATGACACGAAGCTGGGTGGCAGTGTTAGCTGTGAGGAGGATGCTAAGAGGATGCAGGGTGACTTGGATAGGTTGGGTGAGTGGGCAAATTCATGGCAGATGCAATTTAATGTGGATAAATGTGAAGTTATCCACTTTGGTGGCAAAAATAGGAAAACAGATTATTATCTGAATGGTGGCCGATTAGGAAAAGGGGAGGTGCAACGAGACCTGGGTGTCATTATACACCAGTCATTGAAAGTGGGCATGCAGGTACGGCAGGCGGTGAAAAAGGCGAATGGTATGCTGGCATTTATAGCGAGAGGATACGAGTACAGGAGCAGGGAGGTACTACTGCAGTTGTACAAGGCCTTGGTGAGACCACACCTGGAGTATTGTGTGCAGTTTTGGTCCCCTAATCTGAGGAAAGACATCTTTGCCATAGAGGGAGTACAAAGAAGGTTCACCAGATTGATTCCTGGGATGGCAGGACTTTCATATGAAGAAAGAATGGATAAACTGGGCTTGTACTCGTTGGAATTTAGAAGATTGAGGGGGGATCTGATTGAAACGTATAAGATCCTAAAGGGATTGGACAGGCTAGATGCAGGAAGATTGTTCCCGATGTTGGGGAAGTCCAGAACGAGGGGCCACAGTTTGAGGATAGAGGGGAAGCCTTTTAGGACCGAGATTAGGAAAAACTTCTTCACACAGAGAGTGGTGAATCTGTGGAATTCTCTGCCACAGGAAGCAGTTGAGGCCAGTTCATTGGCTATATTTAAGAGGGAGTTAGATATGGCCCTTGTGGCTACGGGGGTCAGGGGGTATGGAGGGAAGGCTGGGGCGGGGTTCTGAGTTGGATGATCAGCCATGATCATAATAAATGGCGGTGCAGGCTCAAAGGGCCGAATGGCCTATTCCTGCACCTATTTTCTATGTTTCTATGTTTCTATGTTTCATAACATTTTATTACATCCAACTTCTCAGACCAGCAAGGCTTTTTCCAGGCCCATGGTTTGCCAAGTCTGCTTCAAAAAGCTGGACTCTGAATATAATACACAGATTCTGTTTTCAAAACTTTTCCAGCACAAATGGCAGAAATCAGATTAATTATCCATGTGCTTTATAAAAGTTCTGTCAGTAAAGAATTTTCTCTTTAGTTTCAACTGACTTCAGCATTACCAAGTATCCTTTATACTGCATTTGGTCAAATATTGTCTTGATGCCAAGAACAATTAGTTTCAGCTCATTCTTGGAATTTAAGTCTTTTATTTAAGTCTGAAAAAAAGTTTATAATTTTGCCTAGAATTACATGGTCCTAATCCATTTGTTCGATAACAGTGTGTTGATGACCAAGCGTCGTTAACATTATTGGGCAATAATTAACGCAGCCGGACTTGCCCTGTTTTTGTAGACAGGACATGCATTTACAATTATCATTGTCTTAGGGTTATGGAAACAGTCCTTTCAGCCCAGCTCATCTGTGCTGATCCTTCCACTTAGCCTGTGTTTGATTCCTATCCCTCTGTCTAAACCTTTCCTATTTGTGTACTTGTCTACATGCCTTTTATGTGCTGTAATTATAGTGTATTCTGTCATTGATCAGTCACCTGGAGCATATTGTTGAGTAGATAATGGTATTATAACTATATTGAGACAATGGGGCTACAGTTATGATTAGTCTCGGAGCACTAGTTTTCCGTGCTGCAGTCATTATGATGAATGCCTTTGTTGCTTCTCAAGTTCATGGCATCACAGGAATGTCAGCATTTATTAATGATTCATTGGTCCCCCTTAACTGAGGAGGCAGTTATGAATCAATCACAAAGATAGATCAGGGAACACATATTGGCCAGACTGCTTAGATTGACAGATTTATTTACTTGATAGACAGTAGTGAACTAAATATGTTTTAGTTGGGTACCCCAGCTACAATGGTAGGATTCAAACATTTTCCATAAGACCATAAGTCATAGGAACAGAATTAGGCCATTTGGACCCATCCAGTCTGCTCTACCATTCTATCATGGCCGATGTATTTTTCCTCTCAACCCTATTCTCCTGCTTTCTCCCTGTACCTTTGATGCCCTGACTAATCAAGAACCTATCAACCTCCGCGTTAAATATACCCATTGTCTTGGCGTGGACAGCAGTCTGTGGCAATTGATTCCACAGATTGATTACCCTCTGGCTAAAGAAACTCCTCCTCATCTCTGTTCTAAGTGGATGTTCCTTTATTCTGAGTCTGTGCCCTCTGGACCTAGAGTCCCCCACTATATGAAATATCCTCTCCATATCCTCTCTATTTAGCTCTTTCAAAATTCGATAGGTTTCAGTGAGATTCCCCCTGCTCATTCTTCTAAACTCCAGTAAGAACAGGCCTGGAGTCATCAAACACTTCTTATATGTTAACTCTTTCATTCCAAGAATCATTTTTGAGATCTTGCACTATGCCAGCACATCTGTTCTTAGATAAGTGGCCTAAAACTGCTCGCAATTCTCCAAGTGCAGTTTGACCAATGCCTTATGACTCCTCAGCATCACATTCTTACATCATTTATCTAGATCAATAGTCCAGATTTGTGGTTGGTGGGTCCAGTGATTCTAACCACTTCTCCACTCAACCCAGTGTTTGCCTCTTGTGGAGTGTATCAGATAGCAAGGAATGGTTGAAAGGCAAATACTGATCATTGTCTTTCTGACAGTGGGGACCACAACAGGAACCCTAGGTGGATGAGATTGTTATGTATTATTCAGCTTTACCTTTGGAAGTCATATGTTTGGCTCCACCATCATTGGGCATGGAGAAGATGTGAGGTCTTTCCCTTCCGTTGGCAGCTTACTTTTCTACACCTTTAGTGGCTGGGTTCTGCCAGGACTGTGGAACTTTGATCTGATTGTAGCCTTGCTGGAACAGAGTCACAAAAATGGAAGAAAATTGTTTCATTCTATCCACTTCATGCTACCTTTTCTAAGTAATGTTACATTTTTTAGGAAAGCGGCTCATTTTTAGGTGTACCTGGCGTTACTCCAGCTTGTCCTTCTACACTTTACTTCTCCGTTGTTGTTTCCCTCACTAGAAAACAATGTAAAGGATATGTCAGCCCAAGAAGTGACAGACATTGGTGGAACATAGTTCTGTTCATCGTTCACACCATCTCAAGGATGACCTATCTGGAGTGCTAGCTCCATCTGAATTCAACCCATTAAGTATGATGGAGATGATGAAGAATTCTTTCTTTCATTTATTCAGTTTTTGGGATCAGGCTATTATAGGTATGACCATGCAACACACACAAAATGCTGAAGGAACTCAGTAGGCCAGGTATCATCTATGGAAAAGAATAAACAGTTGACATTTTGAGCTGAGACCCTTCAGCAGGATGGGTCTCGGCCCGAAACGTCGACTGTACTCTTTTCCATAGATGCTGGCTGGCCTACCGCGTTCCCCAAGCATTTTGTGTGCGGTGCTTGGATTTCCAGCATCGGCAGATTCTCTCTTGTTTGTGATAGGCATGATCACCATTGAATGGCTGTCCCTAATTGCCATCCAGAAGGGGATGGTGAGCTAGCTGTAGGTATTGACACAACTTTTCTGGTGAAGGACGTCCCACGTGCTGTTGCATAGGAGATTCAAGTGATGCTGAGGTATAATTGATGCCAAGTTTAGAAAGGATTATTCAGATGTTGTTCTTTCCATTGAGCCTGATGCTTTTGTCACTTTGGTGGCTTAGGAGGTACAGTTAGTGTAGTCTAGGCACATACTGTATACGAAGTATATTTTGCTTTGGAACGTAATTATACTCACAGTATGGAGGCCTTTTCATAGCTATTGAAAGGAGATTACAAGATCTCTGTTGTCGTCAGTGGCAAGGATCAACATCTCAGCACGAAGGACAACAATGAGGCATTTAAAATTATATTCAGTCAGAAGTGCGGCATGGATGATTCATCTTGGCTTTCTCCTGAGATCTCCATCTTCATGGAAGCCAATTTTCAGTCAATTTCATGCCTCCAGATATCAGGAAATGGCTGTCCATGGGATACATAAATTCTATGGGATCCAGTCAGATTCTCAGTTGGTGACCCTGACCTTATTACAGTTTCCATTTGAACGTGCATCAGGGATTAAATTCAGTGATCGATTAAGTGACTACTCTTGACATGAAGACATTTTATCAAGGATTCCATCAAAGAGAAAAGTTGAAGCTAATGAGCATCAAAGGGAAAATGGACCAATGGTTGGGGGTCATACTTCATAAAGATAAAATTGCTGTGGTTGTCAAAGTCCAGCGCTGGAACATCTTTGAAGGAATTCTTCAAGGCTGCAATCTAGGCTCAAACATTTTCAGCTACTTCATCAACCATATCAATCATCCCATTGATCACAAGGTCAAAACTGGGATGTTTGCTGTTGGTTCTACAATGCTCAATTGCATTCTTTATTCTTGAGCAAATGAAGCTGTTCACATCTGCATGGATCAAAACCTAGATAATCTGGTCACCATTGGGAATCCTCAGTTTGGTCAACCCTTCCAATAGAATAAGATGCATCCAGTAATCGTGAGATTGGTGCTTGGCAGTTCGCAAGCTATAATTCTATGAGTACCATGTAGTCAGGAAGTTGGATAGGATGTACTCAGGGACTGTGAAGGAGGAATCTGGCACCTGATATATGGAGTTCACCTGGATATTGCTGAACTCTGAACATCAACTTTTACCTGATCTGAGAGACAACACTATGTCCAACTTTAGTGTCTAGATCAAAGCTATGTATTCCATCAAGCTTTATCCTTTTCCTGTGCTGAAATAGTGGTAGTGACCCAACTGAGTGGCTTGGTAAGACATTTCAGGAGGTAGTTAAGTGTTAATTGCCTTTTTATGGGCTTGGAGTCTATGTAGAACAGAATAAATAAGGATAGTAGATTTCCTACCTTGATGGCCATTAAATGAGCAGCTGGCTTTTAGAGCTATCTAGGAGTTTTGTGGTCATCATTACTAAGAATAGTTAAAATAATTATGAATGGAATTTAAATTCTACTGCTATTATAATGGGACCTGAACTTACATATCTGGCAACTGCAACAACAGCATACCCAGAAGGTTCTGCTTGACGTAAATCCAATATGCTGTCTACAAGGACTGCTAATACTCTCATGGACAGCTGACTCATGAGGTTACTGATGATAAGGCCAAGTCTCTGTGCTGTGTTGATTGTCTCTCCATTTGCTGCAGGTCCAGTGAGGCAACCATGTCCTTCACACCTTGGCCAACTTGGCTCGTGGTGTTTCCACTTCTAAGCCAGATTGATGATTATCACTGAAGTTCCTCAGAGTAATTTCAGTGGTTCTTCCAAGTATTGTTTACCAGGTAGTAGTAATGATTCATTAGCTGAAGGAGGTAGTAGAAGGAAGTCAGCAAGGGGTATACTTGCTTGCATTTAACCCAACTTCATGAAATATGGGATTCAGAGCCAAAATTTGTCACGGTCCCGACCGTTAATTCCCCATTTTTTCCTAATTCCCTTTGATTTTGTCATGGTCCCGACCGTTAATTTCCCATTTTCTCCTAATTCCCTTTGATGGCGACACACCTGGTTCTCATCAAGACTTGCAGCATTAAAACCCCAGCTTTGCATCCACTAGTTGCCAGATCGTTGTTTAGCCAGTGTGGTAATTAACGTTCCCAGCCGCTTAGGATTGTGAATTCTAAGTTCTACTTCAATACCGAGGTTTACCTGGGTAACTCTGTCTCTCTGTGTCAAGATAAGTATTCGAAGTTCTACTTCAGTACCGAGGCTTACCTGTGTAACTCCATCTCTCCGTGTCAAGAAAAGTGTTGTTTACTGTTTGCCTTTCTATGCTCTGTGTCAAGATAAGCCCTGCCTGCCTCCTGCTTTCCTGTTCACCCTCCTGTTTGCCATTCAGCTCCAGCCACTCTCACACCCTCGCCTGCATCCTAACTCAATCTCCATGCCAGTGTCCTGCGTTTGGGTTTGCCCCGTTCCTTGCAACAAAATTGTGGATTCCCAGGACTACTTTCCTCATTGTGTTTATTATAGTTTATTTAATTAATTTTATTTATTTATATAATTTTGATTTTATATGTGTGAATGTTTTATATACTTAAATTTAATTTTCCAGTTATTCCATTTTCTAAAATAGATATTAAAAAAAATTGAATCTTCTATAGAGTGTTTGGATATTTGTGACATTGATGATCTTGTTTCAGTGATACCAATTATAGTGAGGTTTCACTGGCTGTCTTAACCACTCTGCGACTGTCGCTAACTGAATTGACAGGCAAGACCATGCGCTTGTATTACACGGTGCTGGTCTTGGTTCTGAACTGAAACCAGCAATTCTGCAGAAGTGTGTACCCAGGATAATGATGGAGCAAACAACATGATCTAAGGGCAAGTGTTGTTGGGAGGTCAATGGAAGATCTGCCCTTTGACATTCACCGTGATTTAGATTAGATTAGATTAGATTATGAGGACCCGCAGTCCTCTTTTATTGTCATTTAGTAATGCATGCATTAAGAAATGATGCAATATTCCTTCGGTGTGATATCACAGAAACACAGGACAGACCAAGACTGAAAAGCTAACAAAACCACATAATTATAACATATAGTTACAACAGTGCAACAATACCATAACTTGATGAAAAACAGTCCATGGCACAGTAAAAAAGTTCAAAGTCTCTCGAATGTCCCACATCTCACGCAGATGGGAGAAGGAAGAAAACTCTCCCTGCCATGCCCGACCACAGTCCGACTCTAAGTTGTCCGGAAACTTTGAGCTCCGATCAGCCCTCCGACACTGAGTACCGAGCGCCATCTCTGCCGAACGCTTCGACCCCAGCCTTGCTCGCCCACAGCAGGCAAAGCCGGGGATTTTGGGGCCTTCTCTCCGGAGATTCTCGATCACACAGTAGCAGCGGCAGCGAACCGGGCATTTCAGAAATTTCTCCAGATGTTCCTTTGTGCCTTCTCATGTCTGTCTCCATCAAATCAGAATTGTGCACAACATCCTACTTACAAATACAATATCATTTCACCGGAGAGCTGCGTGCGCTGCGTCGCACTGCCATCTTCTCCTACCGCCTCTGATTTCTTTGTAAAGTTGAATGTGTTCCAAATCTACATTTGTGGTTGGTTAATCAGTCCAATATTTTTTCTTATTACATATTTTCTTAGGAAAGCATCCTAACCTCTTTCCTCCAGCAGGAAATTAAGGGAACTGATCAGAACAGAGTATATGACACCAGAGGGCCAAATCATGCAGCTATGATTACATCACAATGGCTATTTATCTTGCTTTTGGCTACAATTAAAGGATATTTTAAATGCAGTGTTTGTCAGCTGTCAGATAGCCTTCACCCTTATTTTATCCACGCTGTCAGATTTCTGAGAGGTACAGAATCTGAGCCAAAATACAAATTCTACACATCAATGGCAGGTTCTTTGCAATCCAAGCTAGGAATTGAACCCCTTGCAAGCTGAAAATCCACAGAGTGGTTCATTTGACTTTTCAAAAGCAACAGAGTGTGATAGAATTTTCAGATAAATACATTTTCAAAGACGTGTTGGATAATAGCACAATAATCTACACTGAGAAAAAAAAGTCTATATGACCCACTGGCTTTAAGTCTATTACATTAGCATGGTGGAATTTGTCTCAAAAGACACTTGGTATAATAGACAGCATCTTTTAAAGCACATTTAGTAAAGCTGCTTTTTCCATTTATGAGAAATTAACCATCCATCTATACCACTTTAACAGCGTAATTAGCAGTGCTATTGCATCTCCAGTCAAAGGATAGCACGCGGTTTGCAGCTTTCAAAGAGATGTCATTATAGACATTTTGTTTACACAAATAGGCTGTCACTTAGAGGAAGGTAAGTGATTTAATACAGATTTTTTTTGGGCATTCAGCTAATTCCAATGCCTTGCCTGTTACAAATTTTACTAAAGGGAGAGCTTAGAAAATTACACTACACATATTGGAATCTTGCAGTATAACACTGTATGTAAAAATACAAATAATCTGCAAATTGTGCTAAATTGGTGCACCATAGAGAAGTTAATCCTTACCATGACAGATAATAAATTCATTTTATCTTTATCTGATCAATTTATGGTTAAGGACAGGGATCACAATGAAGTGTATTTTAAGAAAATTGCACTGTTGCCCCAAGAGAAATATAAGATATCTGAATCTACTTACAGACAAGGTTACAATTACATTTAAGGGGAAAATATGTTCTTCTGTAACAATGCCGATTCATACTTAGTAAATTTAGCTTGCGAGTTCTTAGAAATTTACATTCTATTATTGTTGGCAGGATTCTACCTTACTGATTGACTGGGCAACTATACCCGAAAGAAATGCATCCAGCTACAGATTCTAACAATCCACTTTAAGGAGTAGGAGCTGGAACTGGATGAACTCGAGATCATTTGGGAGGCTGAGGGGAGTGATAGATAGGACATATAGAGAGGTAGTTACACCCAAGGTGCAGGACACAGGAAACTGCGTGACAGTCAGGAAGGGAAAAGTGGTTAAGGAGCCAGTGCTGTGTACCCCTGTGGCCATACCCTTGAACAACGGGATATTGTTGCGGGGGGGGGCGCGGGGATGACCTACCAGAGGAAAGTCAAAAGCGCACTGGCACCGACACTGAATCTGCCACTCAGAGGGAAAAGGGGGAGAAGGAGTGAGCTGTGGTGATAGGGGATCCGTTAATTAAGGGAACAGAAAGGAGGTTTTGTGGACGAGAACAAGATTCCCAGATGATACGTTGCCTCCCAGGTGCCAGAGTCCAGGACAGCACGTATCGAGTCCTAGCATTCTCAAGTGGGAGGGTGAACAGCCAGAGGCTGTGGTTCAAGCAGGTACTATGGGTAGGACGAGTGACAAGGTTCTGCATAAGGAGTTCAGGGAGTTAGGTGCTAAGTTAAAAGGCAGGACCTCCAGGGTTGTGATCTCACGATTGCTACCCATGCCACGTGCTAGTGAGGCCAGAACTAGGAAGATTATACAGTTTAACATGTGGCTAAGGAGTTGGTGTAGGAGGAAGGATTTCAGATTGTTGGATCATTGGGCTCTCTTCCAGGGAAGGTGGGACCTGTACAGAAGAAACAGTTTGCATCTGAAAGAAAAGGGGACTAATATCCTAGCAGGAAGGTTAGTTAATGCTGCATGGTGGGGTTTAAACTAGTGATGTTGGGGGATGGGAACCAGAGTGCCAGAACAGTTAGTGGAGAGGTTGTGGAGACAGATGTTGGTAAATCTCAGACAAAGTCAAGAATCAAAAAGTTGAGCATGGTGAAACTAGTGTCCTAAGCTGTGTATATTTCAATGCAAGAAGTATCATAGGAAAGGCAGATGAGCTCAGGGCAGGGATCAATGCCTGGAATTATGATATTGTAGCCATTAGTGAGATTTGGTTGCAGGAGGGGCTGGACTGGCAGCTCAATATGCCAGGATTCTTTTGTTTTAGATGTGGCAGAGTGGGAGTAATTAAAGGAGGAAGGGTGGCAGTACTAGTCGGAGAAAATGGCTTTTTTCCTTAGAACATAGAAGATTGAGAGGAGATTTGATAGAGGTATACAAAATTATGATAGGTAAATGCAAATAGGCTTTTTCCACTGAGGTTGGGTGGGACTACAACCAGAGCTCATGGGCTAAGGACGAAAGTTGAAAAGTCTAAGGGGAACATAGGGGAAACTTCTTCTCTCAGAAGGTCGTGAGAGTGTGGAAAGAGCTGCGGGCACAAGTGGTACATGCGAGTTCGATTTCAACACAAGCGAAGTTTGCATAAGTACATGGATAGAAGGGGTATGGAGTGCTATGGTGTCGGTGTAGGTCGGATGGGAGTAGGCAGTTTCAATGGTTTTGGCACAGACTAGATGGGCCAAAGAGCCTGCTTCTGTGCTGTACTTCTCCATGGCTCTATGTCTAGAAACCATGCTGAATTTAAACCTCTTTATCATGTGCCTCCAAGTACCCTGAAACCTTACTAATAGACTCCAACATCTTCCCAGCCACTGAGGTCAGGCTAACTGGCCTATAATTTTCTTTCTTTTGCCCCCCTCCCTTGTAAGTTCAGTGGGGCAAGATGTCTTTACTCGTTCACTTTTGAACTTTTGCTCATTCCTCAGCATCCTTCCTCAGCTCTCATAGTTTTATCATCTCAAACTATTTTTTAATGTTTGAAACATAGAAACATAGAAAATAGGTGCAGGAGTAGGCCATTCGGCCCTTTGAGCCTGCACCGCCATTTATTATGATCATGGCTGAGCATCCAACTCAGAACCCCGCCCCAGCCTTCCCTCCATACCCCCTGACCCCCGTAGCCACAAGGGCCATATCTAACTCCCTCTTAAATATAGCCAATGAACTGGCCTCAACTGCTTCCTGTGGCAGAGAATTCCACAGATTCACCACTCTCTGTGTGAAGAAGTTTTTCCTAATCTCAGTTCTAAAAGGCTTCCCCTCTATCCTCAAACTGTGGCCCCTCGTTCTGGATTTCCCCAACATCGGGAACAATCTTCCTGCATCTAGCCTGTCCAATCCCTTTAGGATCTTATACGTTTCAATCAGATCCCCCCTCAATCTTCTAAATTCCAACGAGTACAAGCCCAGTTCATCCAGTCTTTCTTCATATGAAAGTCCTGCCATCCCAGGAATCAATCTGGTGAACCTTCTTTGTACTCCCTCTATGGCAAAGATGTCTTTCCTCAGATTAGGGGACCAAAACTGCACACAATACTCCAGGTGTGGTCTCGCCAAGGCCTTGCACAACTGCAGTAGTACCTCCCTGCTCCTGTACTCGAATCCTCTCGCTATAAATGCCAGCATACCATTCGCCTTTTTCACCGCCTGCTGTACCTGCATGCCCACTTTCAATGACTGGTGTATAATGACACCCAGGTCTCGTTGCACCTCCCCTTTTCCTAATCGGCCACCATTCAGATAATAATCTGTTTTCCTATTTTTGCCACCAAAGTGGATAACTTCACATTTATCCACATTAAATTGCATCTGCCATGAATTTGCCCACTCACCCAACCTATCCAAGTCACCCTGCATCCTCTTAGCATCCTCCTCACAGCTAACACTGCCACCCAGCTTCGTGTCATCCGCAAACTTGGAGATGCTGCATTTAATTCCCTCATCCAAGTCATTAATATATATTGTAAACAACTGGGGTCCCAGCACTGAGCCTTGCGGTACCCCACTAGTCACCGCCTGCCATTCTGAAAAGGTCCCGTTTATTCCCACTCCTTTGCTTCCTGTCTGCTAACCAACTCTCCACCCACACCAATACCTTACCCCCAATACCGTGTGCTTTAAGTTTGCACACTAATCTCCTGTGTGGGACCTTGTCAAAAGCCTTCTGAAAATCCAAATATACCACATCCACAGGTTCTCCCCTAACCACTCTACTAGTTACATCCTCAAAAAATTCTATGAGATTCGTCAGACATGATTTTCCTTTCACAAATCCATGCTGACTTTGTCCGATCATTTCACCGCTTTCCAAATGTGCTGTTATCACATCCTTGATAACTGACTCCAGCAGTTTCCCCACCACCGACGTTAGGCTAACCGGTCTATAATTCCCCGGTTTCTCTCTCCCTCCTTTTTTAAAAAGTGGAGTTACATTAGCCACCCTCCAATCCTCAGGAACTAGTCCAGAATCTAACGAGTTTTGAAAAATTATCACTAATGCATCCACTATTTCTTGGGCTACTTCCTTAAGCACTCTGGGATGCAGACCATCTGGCCCTAGGGATTTATCTGCCTTCAATCCCTTCAATTTACCTAACACCACTTCCCTACTAACATGTATTTCGCTCAGTTCCTCCATCTCACTGGTCCCTCTGTCCCCTACTATTTCTGGAAGATTATTTATGTCCTCCTTAGTGAAGACAGAACCAAAGTAATTATTCAATTGGTCTGCCATGTCCTTGCTCCCCATAATCAATTCACCTGTTTCTGTCTGCAGGGGACCTACATTTGTCTTTACCAGTCTTTTCCTTTTTACATATCTATAAAAGCTTTTACAGTCCGTTTTTATGTTCCCTGCCAGTTTTCTCTCATAATCTTTTTTCCCCTTCCTAATTAAGCCCTTTGTCCTCCTCTGCTGAACTCTGAATTTCTCCCAGTCCTCAGGTGAGCCACTTTCTTTGGCTAATTTGTATGCTTCTTCTTTGGAATTGATACTATCCCTAATTTCTCTTGTCAGCCACGGGTGCACTACCTTCCTTGATTTATTCTTTTGCCAAACTGGGATGAACAATTGTTGTAGTTCATCCATGCAACCTTTAAATGCTTGCCATTGCATATCCACCGTCAATCCTTTAAGTGTCATTTGCCAGTCTATCTTAGCTAATTCACGTCTCATACCTTCAAAGTTACCCCTCTTTAAGTTCAGAACCTTTGTTTCTGAATTAACTATGTCACTCTCCATCTTAATGAAGAATTCCACCATAGTATGGTCACTCTTACCCAAGGGGCCTCTCACGACAAGATTGCTAATTAACCCTTCCTCATTGCTCAAAACCCAGTCCAGAATAGCCTGCTCTCTAGTTGGTTCCTCGACATGTTGGTTCAAAAAACCATCCCGCATACATTCCAAGAAATCCTCTTCCTCAGCACCTTTACCAATTTGGTTCACCCAAGCTACATGTAGATTGAAGTCACCCATTATAACTGCTGTTCCTTTATTGCACACATTTCTAATTTCCTATTTAATACCATCTCCGACCTCACTACTACTGTTAGGTGGCCTGTACACAACTCCCACCAGCATCTCCTGCCCCTTAGTGTTACGCAGCTCTACCCAT
Source organism: Mobula birostris (assembly GCF_030028105.1). Classification (NCBI taxonomy): domain Eukaryota; kingdom Metazoa; phylum Chordata; class Chondrichthyes; order Myliobatiformes; family Myliobatidae; genus Mobula; species Mobula birostris. The sequence goes on along the minus strand of NC_092380.1, from coordinate 88,300,069 downwards.
ATCGATTCCACATCTTCCCGGCTTATGTCCTTCCTTTCTATTGCGTTAATCTCTTCTTTAACCAGCAACGCCACCCCACCTCCCCTTCCTTCATGTCTATCCCTCCTGAATATTGAATATCCCTGAACGTTGAGCTCCCATCCCTGGTCACCCTGGAGCCATGTCTCTGTGATCCCAACTATATCATAATCATTAATAACAATCTGCACTTTCAATTCATCCACCTTATTACGAATGCTCCTTGCATTGACACACAAAGCCTTCAGGCGCTCTTTTACAACTCCCTTAGCCCTTATACAATTATGCTGAAAAGTGGCCCTTTTTAATGCTTGCCCTGGATTTGTCGGCCTGCCACTTTTACTTTTCTTCATAGTACTTTTTGCTTCTACCCTCACTTTACACCCCTCTGTCTCTCTGCACTGGTTCCCATCCCCCTGTTGTGAACTAACCTCCTCACGCCTAGCCTCTTTAATTTGATTCCCACCCCCCAACCATTCTAGTTTAAAGTCACCTCAGTAGCCCCCGCTAATCTCCCTGCCAGGATATTGGTCCCCCTAGGATTCAAGTGCAACCCGTCCTTTTTGTACAGGTCACGCCTGCGCCAAAAGAGGTCCCAATGATCCAAAAACTTGAATCCCTGCCCCCTGCTCCAATCCCTCAGCCACGCATTTATCCTCCACCTCATCGCATTCCTACTCTCACTGTCGCGTGGCACAGGCAGTAATCCCGAGATTACTACCTTTGCGGTCCTTTTTCTCAACTCCCTTCCTAGCTCCCTATATTCTCCTTTCAGGACCTCATCCCTTTTCCTACCTATGTCATTGGTACCTATATGTACCACGACATCTGGCTCCTCACCCTCCCACTTCAGGATATCTTGGACACGATCAGAAATATCCCGGACCCTGGCACCAGGGAGGCAAACTACCATCTGGGTCTCTGGACTGCGTCCACAGAATCGCCTATCTGACCCCCTTACTATCGAGTCCCCTATCACAACTGCCCTCCTCTTCCTTGCCCTACCCTTCTGAGCTACAGGGCCAGACTCTGTGCCGGAGGCACGGCCACTGTCGCTTCCCCCGGGTAAGCTGTCCCCCCCAACAGTACTCAAACAGGAGTACCTGTTGTTAAGGGGCACAGCCACCGGGGTACTCCCTATTACCTGACTTTTCCACTTTCCCCTCCTAACCGTGACCCACTTGTCTGCCTCCCGTGGCCCCGGCGTGACCACCTGCCTGCAACTCCTCTCTATAACCTCCTCACTTTCCCTGACCAGACGAAGGTCATCGAGCTGCAGCTCCAGTTCTGTAACGCGGTCCCTTAGGAGCTGCATCTCGATGCACTTGGCGCAGATGTAGACGTCCGGGAGGCTTGGAGACTCCAGGGCCTCCCACATCCGACACCGAGAACAGCAAACTGCCCTCACACTCATACTGCCCCTCTCCTCAAATAACAACAGAAAATGAATGCCAAACCTTCCTCGCCCGTTTCCGCCTAAGCCCGTTGAGCCGAAGCCCTTAAGTCTTCACTCTGCTCCCGGCTCACTCCGCCACCTGCAAACTATGCTGCCCGCTCTATGAGGCTCTGTTCCTTTTAAATCTGCCACACTGCACAGCCCGACATCACACGCCTGCGTAGTCCCGCCTCTCAGAATGCTGTTGGAGAAAAAAAATACCCATATCTTTGTCCAAGCTTTTAATCTCTTTCAGTAGTTCAGTGTGAAACATAGTCTAAAGTTGCTAATGTGAAGGGATGTGGAACACTTTTACTGCTTTCCATGTACTATAGAAAATCAACTTGCAATTGTACTGTAGTATATCTGTGAGCTCTGGTTCACATTGCCCATGAAATACTATCTGATCAACCTGGAGAGATATGAATTCTAATTAACACTGAGAAACTGCCATACAATTTGAAAGATACTATTATTTTATTAGATAGACATTTTAAATTCTTTTTGAATCTTGTAATATTTCTGAACAAAATAAAATATTTAAAATATTGTTATCAAAAATGTCTCAAAGAATTTAATAGGTCATTCTTAGTGCAAGACATATTGATTGATATAACCCCAGTGAACTTCTCCAAAGCTTTCATATTCTCCCTGTATTGCAGTGACCAGAACTACAATACCCCAAATATGGCCTATTTAGAGCTTTTTACAGCTGAAACATGATTTCCTAACTTTTATAGTCAACATCCTGGCAATGAGGGCATGTGCAGTATACTGTACGTCTTCTTTACCACCCTAACTACTCAAGACTCTGGCAAGGTGCAAATGAAACTCCATTTTCTGGGCTGTCTCTGGAAACCAGGCTCATTAGCCCCTCACTAACAGCCACTGGATTCCATGGTGATTACTGACCTTTCGCTGGCTTCATACGTCAAGGATGTATACAACTTTGGTCCCGCTAAATCTGTGAGTTTGGGATGTCTCGCCCACCCAAACCCTGGTTTGTGCAAATGCTGTGTGAGTTACTGCCCCTGGCAAGAAATAACAGATCATACACTGCATCCAATTTATAAAGAAGTATATTTAAGAAAGTTGATTTAAGCAAACAGTTATTAAATGATGGAAAGAAAAAAACAAAAAGGGCCCATTACCCTTAAGCAGTCAAATATGCAGTTAAGTTGGAACTCATCTTGAACTTCTCTGTCACTCACGTGCCGGACCCTCAGTCTGCGTGAAAGCGCATACCACCTTCTGAATGTCGCTCGCAATCCATCTCGAACCAACGGGTCTCCCGCAGGAGTATTGGTTTTTCCTTCTTTGAAGCCATTCATCTGCACAAAGCACCTTGTGCAACAGGGGCGGCATCCTCAGCCATCTTTTCCCCCTGTCTTCCTCCAGCTCCTGCCAACAAAGAACAAAGACCCAGCGTTCACCAGAACCTTCTCCCAATTCCACAATCCTGATTGGCTGCCAGCACATTCCTAAGTTGAATAACAAGCCTCTTATCTTAGCTCAAACCCAAACAAGCTGAAAGCAAAACAGACTGCTAAATTGAAATACCTACAGCACAGCAGTTAAAATCTTAACCAGGGTGTTACATTTACATCAGGATGCTGCTTATTTTCTACAGCTCCTCATTCAGTACCATCATCCCCTCAGAACTAATCAATAAGCTTCAAGACCTTGGCTCAATATCTCTTCGGACAATTGGATCTTTGATTTTGTTACTTGCAGACACCAGTCAGTTTAGATTGGCAGCAACATTTCCTCCACAATTTCTATCAATATAGTTGCCTAACAAGGCTGTGTACTTAGCCCCTACTCTACTCATTTTATACATATGACTGTGAGGCTAAGCACAGCTCCAATGGCATTTTTAAATTTGCTTAAAACACCATTCTCGTTGGCAAAATCAAAGAGGGTGACAAATTGGCATATAGGAGGGAGACTGAAAATCTGGCTGAGTGGTGCCAAAACGACAGCCTCTCAATCAATGTCAGCAAGACCAAGGAGCTGATTATTGACTTCAGGAGGAGGAAACCAGAGGTCCATGAGCCAGGGGATCAGAGGTGGAGAAGGTCAGCAACTTCAAATTCCTCGGTTCAGAGGAGCTGTCCTGGATCTGTCAAGCACATACCTGTAAGTTCAATTCCAAAGAAAGCATGTCAGCAGATCTACTTCCTTAGAAGTTTGTGAAGATTCGGCATGACTTCTAGAGCTTCTATAGCTGTGTGGTGGAGAGAATATCGACTGGTTGCATCATGGCTTGGTATGAAAATATTACTGTCCTTGAATGGAAAATCCTACAAAAAATACTGGAACAGCACAGTCCCTCATGGGTAAAGCCCACCCCACCATTGAACTCATCTACACAGGGTGCTGTTGCAGGAAAGGAACATCCAATCATAAAGAACCCCACCACTTAGGCCTGCTTTCTTCTTACTGCTGCTATCAGGAAGAAGGTACAGGCGCCTCAGAACTCACACCACCAGGTTTAGGAACAATTATTAACTCTCAACCGTCAAGTTCTTGAACCAGAGGGATCACTTCACTTGCCCCATCACTGAACTGTTCTACCACACACTGTGCCCACCAGAAACTATGGACTCACTCTCAAGGACTTTTCATCTCATGTTCTTATTTTCCATTTTTTAATTATTATTCTTTTTTTTTTGTTCTTTTATGTTTGCAGTTTGTTGTCTTTTGCACATTGATTATCAGTCCATCCATTGGGCATGGTCTTTCATTGATTCTATTATTTCTTATATTAACTGTTTATGAATTTCATGATTATACATGGTGAAATGACCTTGCTGGTGGTGTAGTGGCCAGCGTCAGACTTCGGGACAAAAGGTCCCGAGTTCGAATCCAGCTGGCTCCCCTGCACACTTTCCATCCATGTTGGGTTACGAGCTGGTGATCCCTTTGGAAGCTCACTCAGCAGAAGGCAATGGCAAACCACTGCTGTAACTTGCCTCTTAGCGGTTCCGCACTATGTCAGAGAGGCGTGGAGGGAAATTGTCCGCTAACCAGAGAAACTCCAGATGCGACATACCTTTCCTCTTTTTTTTCCACGGTGAAATATATAGAGTCATAGAAAAGTACAGCACAGAAACAGGACCTTCAGTCCATCTAGTCCATGCCTACTCCCATCGACCTACACCAGGTCCATAGCCCTCCATACTCCTACCATCCATGTACCTATCCAAACTTCACATAAATGTTGAAATTGAGCTGGATGCAGCACTTGTGTTGACAGTTCATTCCACACTCTCATGACCTTCTGAGTGAAGAAGTTTCTTCTCATGTTTCCCTTAAACTTTTTAACTTCTACCCTTAACCCATGACCTCTGGTTGTAGTCCCATGCAACCTCATTGGAAAAAGTATGCTTGCATTTACCTTGTCTATACCCCTCAGAATTTTGTATACCTCTATCAAATCTCCTCTCAATCTTCTGCTTTCTAAGGAATAAAGTCCTGACCTATTCAATCTGTCCTTACAGCTCAGGTCCTCCAGACCCAGCAACATCCTCATAAATTTTGTCTGTACACTTTCAATCCACTTACACCTTTCCTGTAGGTAGGTGATGAAAACTACACACAATACTCCAAATTCCACCTCACCAAAGTCTTATACAACTTCAACATAACGTCTCATCTCCTGTACTCATTTTTTTGATTTAAGAAGGCCAATGTGCCAAAAGCTTTCTTTACGAACCTACCTATCTGCGACATCACTTTCAATGAATTATAGACCTGCATTCCCAGATCCCTTTGTTCTACTGCGTTCCTCAGTGCCCCACCGTTCACTGTGTAGGATCTACCCTGGATGGTCCTACCAAAGTGTAACACCTCGCACTGTGTTTATTAAATTCCATCTGCCATTTTTCAGCCTATTTTTCCAGCTGTTGGTTCAGATCCCTTTGCAAGCCATGTAACCTTCTGTGATGTCAACTACACTTCCAATCTAGGTATCATCTGCAAATTTGCTGACCCATTTATGCACATTATCATCCAGACCATTGATATAGATGACAAACAACAATGGACCCAGCACCGATCCCTGCAGCACTTCACTATTCACAGACCTCCATTCAGTGAGGTAACCATCTACTACAACTCTCTGGCTTCTCCCACAAAGCCAATGTCTGATCCAATTTACTACCTCATCTTGAATGCCAGGTGACTGAACCTACTTGTCTAATCTCCCATGCAGGACCTTGTCAAATGCCTTTCTAAAGTCCATGCAAACAATATCCGCTGCCTTACCTTCATTCATTTTCCTGGTAACTTCCTCGATAAACTCTCTAAGATTAGTTAGACGTGACCTACCACACACAAAGCCATGTTGACTATCCTTAATCAGTCCATGTCTATCCAAATACAAACATATCTGGTCTCTTAGACTACCTTGCATTAACATTCTCACAAAAGATTTCAGACTCACTGGCCTATAATTTCCTGGTTTATGTTTAGAGCCTTTCTTAAACAGTGAAACAACATTATCTGTCCTCCAGTCCTCGGGTACATCTCCTGTAGCTAAGGATAATTTAAATATCTCTGCTAGGAAATCTGGAACTTTCTATGTAATTTGGAAATAATTTACTTTGAACATTGAACTTTTAGGGAACTATGAACTTGAACCCTAAGCTCCATCTGAACATCAATGTTCCTAAACTTTCTATCTTTTATAGTATACATTTATTCTTACATTTTACTTTTCAAGGTGCAACATATCACTCTTGTCCGGGTTATACTCCATCTGCTATTTCTGTGCCCGTATCTCCAACTGGTATATATATCCTGCTGTATCCTTCAACAACCTTCATTCCACTTGATGGCGCCATTACATCAGTAATCTTATAAACTGGTCAAATCTCTGATATCAGAATATTTGTTTTGTATTTATAAAATCCAAATGTTGTTGACCAACTAACAATGAATTTTATTGATTGGCAAATATCACAACTGTTTGAAATGAGGGAAATGCGCAACTAAATGCAAAATTATAACATTATTGCTGGAGATGTGCTGTTCTTCTATTAAATTTTTTAAAAATTGCGTCTTTCATCCGAGCTTCTAACTCAAAATGAGAGATGCAGTATTTGTCAATGATTATGAAACACTATCATCAAAAGGAGCTAAGCCATGTCATTTCAATTCTTTGGATGATCGTCAAGAAGTGCTGTCTCTGATTAAAGTTAACTACCAATGACAGTTATCTGCCAAGTGTGGAGACCTAGTAGAAATTTTACTTATTGAAGGTAGTAAAGAAAAAGATTTTCCTTTTGTCCCTTTTACTCTTTCATCCAATCTTTTGATCCCCTATTTTATTTATTTTTCTTTCTACAACTGATTTGACATTAAAATTTACTGTTTTAAACTATATTTCCTCCTCATATGTTGAGATGTTACTGTGCAATCTGTTATATGCAGAGTAACTTGTTTTTTCACAGCTACTCAGAGAATGTACCAAGCCATTTCTATCTCACATCTCTAGTCCAACATATTATCGATAGAAAGTGGTTTAGTTAAGGCCAGCATCAGGTCCAGCTGATAATGCACATTCTGTTGAACCTGAAATGTAATTTTCAAGTCAATCTATATCATAAATGTGTTGAAGAGTGTCTGGTCACATGAACACAAGAGCTTCTGCAGATGTTGGAAATCTTGAGTGACATATACAAAGTGGCAGAGGAACTCAGCAAGTCAGGCAGCAGTTATGGAGGGAATTCATAGCTGTTGCCTGACTTGGTGAGTTCCTCCAACATTTTGTGTGTGTTGGCTGGTAACATGACCCAGCTTTGACACTTGAATGCTTTGAACAGCAAGGTAGTCTTGGACTTGGAATGTAGTTACAAATTCTGGAGGGAGTCATATAAATGCGATGTGTGTAGGATTTTTTTCCCCACAAAGGATAGAAGTTTCTGGAATTCTCTACATAGAGGTTCTGGAAGTTGGATCATTGTGTGTATTTAAAGAGAAGGTAGATAAATCTTTGAAAGAGTAGTGAATTCAGAGTTGTGCGAGCTGGTACAAGAGCGATGTTGAGGCCTAAACTGGATTAATTCATATTGAATCACAGGGCAGGCTAAAGTGTCTGGTGACCTCTTTGTGTTCCTGTTTGATTATGTTTTTCTGTACTTGGGAAGTTATTGCCATTATGTTATCTGAGTAAACATAGTAATGTTTCACAAAGTGCAACTATTTGAACTGCAATTAATATGTTTTTGGTGGCGATAATTGATGGAGAAAAATAAGGTAGTAAGTCTGGAGAGCTCTCCAACATCTTCAGATATATTAGGGTTATTGATAAAGGAAAATGGGGCTTTTGATGAATGTTACAGATGAAGGAAATGGCACAGCACCACTTAATACTTACACAAAGCTTTCAGCCAAAATGATGTACTTTTAGCATGGAATGGATCTTTATTGCATGCTACTGATACAGAGGCAAGCTGACATCTAACCATAACAGTATGGTGCTGTTTAAGAAGAAATATACCAATTCAGTACTCTTTCACAAAAGCAGCTCCTTGAATCACTCTTTATCTCTCTGATAAACAGATGCTGCCTGACCTCCTTCATTTCTAGCATTTTTGTTCTTTGTTCAAATTTCCAACTCTTTTGCTTTTATATAAAATTATATAAATGTGGATTTTCCCTTCAAATTCTATTAATGCTGCTCTGTGACTATATGACAATAGCTAAGTTGCACCATGGACAAATAAAATTCAAGAAAAGAACAGTCAACTCTCCTCAAATTAAAAAAGGAAGAAGATTCAAGTTGAATTATACAACAAAAATTTATAGCTATGCCATCTTTTAACCATCATAACAATATAAGTACATGGGGATGAATTTGGAGTCAATGGCCAAGGAGTAACACTTAAAATGAGTTAAGAGAAAGTTGGCAACAACTTTTTTTGTCTCCAGTTCTGCCAAAGGATCTCGGCCCAAAACGTCGACTGTATTTTTTTCCATAGATGCTGCCTAGCCTTCTGGGTTCCTCCATCATTTTGTGTGTGTTGCTTGGATTTCCTGCATTTGCAGATTTTCTCTTGTTTGTGATCGGCAACAAATTAGTTCGTGGGCCCTGTGAAGTTAATTTTCTCTGTTCTGTAACTTCCTGTCTAGTCCCATCCAACAGAAATCAGTGGCATCTTGGAGCAGAGAAGTCATTAAGGAAACTAAACTACCAATCAGACTGAAGTATTCTTTCAGTCAATATGTACAAAGCACTGATTAAAATTAACATTTATTTCCATTTCATCGAAAATAAGAATCAGTATGGTTATAAAGATTTAATGATTGACTTAAAAAAAACAATTTTCATTATTTCTTCCCTGAAAAACTTCCCTGAGAGCTCATAACATCCATTGATTATTCTGCAGGGAAGGCATCAGCTCATCTGATGAAAGAGTAGTGCTTTACTAATGGCAATTTATGAGGTTCTGTCACAAACTGCATAAACGTGGATGTTATAAGTTTTCCACAGCTTGCACAGTGAGTGCAGAGGGTTTGCTATCATCACTACCACATGTTGGGCCATGATAAATTAAATTGCTGCAGCAAAGATAATTCCAGATAAAACTGTATAGTTTATATTTATAATATGAAAAATACATCTAGCATTCAAAGGACAATGAACCTAATGTTAGCATAATTGAACAATTGTTATCTTCATAAAGGAGAACCTTAAAATGAAGTGAAACATTATCCAGCTGCAAAGACTTCATGAAATGTTACCAGCGTTGAACTGAGTACTAGATTCACATCATAAAAGGAAATCTGAGTAGAGTTCAGGAACATAGTGGCTATGTTACTGAATTGGTCTGAATTATTGTCCCTGAGATGTGAACTTAACTCTCACTCTGCCAGCTGGGGAATTTATATTCAAATAATTAAATAGCTCAGAACAAATTAGCCTTGGTTATCAAGAAACTACAGCAAAGCTGTTTTATGAAAAGAGAGTATATGGTTCACTAATTTCTTTTCGTAAAGAGAATACACAATCTGTACATGCACGTGATTTCGAAGCTACTGGTATGAATCAGATTCAGATTCGGAGTCATTTACTTATCACATGTACATCAAACCATACAGTGAAATGTGTTGCTTGCATTAACAACCAGCACAGCCTAAGGATGCGCTGGGGACAGCCCGCAAATATCGCCACACATTCTGGCATGAAATAGCATGCACACAATATTCGGCAGAACAATAGCAACAAAACAGCAACTGCGAAGCCATCCCCTTTCCGTCCTCCCATCCACCCATGTTCCCACTCATACACACATTGAAGCACCTTCAATTACTCCAAAAGACTGAGGTTTGGTAAAATACTGAAAGGCTTTTATTCGCTGTACAATACGACCTCCACAGTGAGTGTCTGCCCCCGGACTGAGGGGGAGGGGCAAGGCGAACACCTTTATACAGGACTCTGTGGGAGGAGCCACAGGGGCAGTCAGCAGAGGGGTGCGTCCAGACAGGTAACCGAGTTACAACATATATACATGGTTTACCACATTCACCCCTCCTTTTTTAAAAAGAGTCCCGCGGGGTGAAGTGACTGACAATATTTACAAGAAGTATATTTACAGGTTAAGTCTATCAGGCGGTCGAGTCCGTCGCTGTGATCTACGTAGCACCGGTGATGGCGGTTGTGCTGGCTCCGGCCTGACTTCAGGTGCCAGCACGTTAGGCGTCGGTAATCCCTCGTGCGTGTGCGTCGCGCCCGGTATGGGAGTGTCGTGTGGTGTCTGTATAGGGTTTGGGGTGCACGGTGTCTTGTAGGTACATACATTGGTGGGTACGGGGTCAATAGTTACCACGGAGTGTTCAGGGTAGGGGCCCGGAGCGCCTACGGGCGCCAGGTCGCAGATGGAGACCGCGTTCTCCTGCCCATCAGGTAAAACCACGTAGGCATACTGGGGGTTCGCATGAAGTAAGTCAACCCTCTCGACCATCGGGGAGTATTTATTGCTCCTCGCATGTTTCCGAAGCAGCACTGGCCCCGGGGACGTCAACCAAGTTGGTAGGGTGGTTCCAGTGGTCGATTTTCTGGGAAATGAAAAGAGCCGCTCATGAGGGGTGGCATTGGTGGCTGTGCATAACAGGGAGCGGATGGAGTGGAGTGCCTCGGGAAGGACCACTTGCCAGCAGGAGACCGGCAGTCCCTTTGACCTGAGGGCTAAGAGTGTGGCTTTCCACACTGTGCCATTCTCCTTCTCTACCTGTCCATTCCCCCGGGGATTATAGCTCGTGGTCCTACTGGTTGCAATTCCCCTGGCCAGTAGATATTGGCGCAGCCCGTCACTCATAAACGAGGACCCTCTGTCACTGTGGATATAGCATGGGTATCCGAACAGAGTGAGGAGCTTGCGCAGGGCTTTTATAACTGACGTGGTAGTGGTGTCGGGGCAGGGGATGGCGAAGGGGAACCGCGAGTACTCGTCAATTACGTTAAGAAAGTACACATTGCGGTCGGTGGAGGGAAGGGGGCCCTTAAAGTCAACACTCAGTCGCTCAAAGGGGCGGGTGGCCTTGATGAGTGGTGCCTTTTCAGGTCGGTAGAAGTGCGGTTTGCACTCTGCGCAGACTTGGCAGTCCCTGGTCATCATCCTGATCTCCTCAAGGGAGTAAGGCAGGTTCCGGGCTTTCACGAAGTGGAAAAGCCGGGTGACTCCCGGGTGGCAAAGGTCTACATGTAGGGCGTATAGCCGGTTGATCTGCGCGCTGGCACATGTTCCCCGGGATAGGGCATCGGAGGGCTCGTTGAGCTTCCCAGGCCTGTACATGATGTCATAGTTGTAGGTGGAGAGTTCGATTCTCCACCTCAGAATTTTATCATTTTTGATTTTGCTCCGCTGCTGATTATTAAACATGAACGCGACTGAGCGCTGGTCAGTTAGCAGGGTGAACCTTTTGCCGGCAAGATAGTGCCTCCAGTGCCTTATAGCTTCCACTATGGCCTGGGCCTCTTTCTCCGCTGCGGAGTGCCGAAGTTCAGGGCCTTGAAGGGTATGGGAGAAGAACGCCACTGATCTTCCCGCCTGGTTGAGGGTAGCAGCCAACGCGAAGTCGGAGGCGTCACTCTCTACTTGGAAGGGAATGGCCTCATCCACCGCATGCATTGCTGCTTTGGCAATGTCCCCTTTTATGCGGTTGAAGGGCGTGTGGGCCTCGGCAGAGAGGGGAAATGTGGTGGACTTGACCAGGGGGCGGGCCTTGTCTGCATAGTTAGAGACCCATTGGGCGTAATATGAAAAGAAGCCCAGGCACCTTTTGAGGGCTCTGAGGGTATTGGGAAGAGGGAGTTCCAACAGGGGGCGCATATGGTCGGGGTCAGGGCCAATGACTCCATTCTCCACGACACACCCAAGGATAGCAAGTTGGGTGGTCCCAAATACACACTTGTCCTTGTTATAGGTGAGGTTGAAAGATTTGGCCTCCTGGAGAAATTTTTGGAGGTTGTTGTCGTGATCCTGCTGGTTGTGACCGCAGATGGTGATGTTATCCAGATATGGGAACGTGGCCTTCAGTTGGCACTGGTCCACCATCTGGTCCATTGCCCTCCGGAAGACAGATACACCATTCGTGACACCAAAGGGGACGCACAGGAATTGATAAAGCCTGCCGCCCGCCTTGAAGGCAGTGTAAGGGCGGTCCTCCCGGCAGATGGGGAGCTGATGGTAAGCGGATTTTAGGTCTATGGTCGAGTACACCTTGTACTGTGCTATCAGATTGACCATATCCGCGATGCGGGGTAGAGGGTACGCGTTGAGCTGCGTGATCCTATTGATGGTCTAGCTATAGTCCACGACCATCTTATTCTTCTCCCCGTTCCGAACAACGACCACCTGCGCCCTCCAAGGACTTGTGCTTGCCTCAATAACCCCCTCCCTGAGCAGCCGCTTCACCTCCGACTTAATGAAAGCTCTGTCCCCCGCGCTGTACCTCCTGCTTTTAGTTGCCACGGGTTTACAGTCGGGGGTCAGGTTGGCGAACAGCGGTGGGGGAGGGATCCTGAGGGTGGAGAGGCCGCAAGTGGTGTTGGTAGTGTGGCAGTTGGCATGATGTTGGGTGGGATGCGCGGATCGGTGTGTGTGTGTGGTCAGTAGCGGGGTACGTGACATATCTCTACAAAACAGGGGATTTATGACAGTAATTGGCAGGAGGGGCCCATCATACTTCATTGTCACTCTTTTCAGGTGGCTCTGGAAGTCCAACCCCAACAGCACAGGGGCACACAGTTGAGGCAAGACCAGTAACTTAAAGTCCCGATATTCTGTGCCCTGCACCACTAGCGTCGCTACACAACCCCCCCGGATGTCTGTTGTATGCGATCCAGAGGCCATGGTGACCGTCTGACTTACCGGCCGTATCATGAGTCCACAATGCTGCACCGTGGCCGGGTGGATAAAACTCTCCGTGCTGCCTGTGTCAAACAGGCAGCTTGTCCTGTGCCCCTCCACCAGGGTGTCCATCATTGACCTTGCGAGCTGGTGGGGAGCGCTTTGGTCGAGGGTCACGGAAGCCAGGGTGGGGTCGCTGTCTTGGTCCAGCGCGGTGGGGTGGCCCGTGAGCACCCGTTGGTCGTAGGTGGTGGGAGGTAGCGCTGACCAAGATGGCCGCCCCCATGTCTGAAATGTGGTGGCGGCGTGCAGGGAAGATGGCGGCAGGGAAGATGGCGGCCTCCATGTCTCGCACGTGGTGGCAGTGTGCAGGGAAGATGGCGACCTCCACGTCTCGCACGTGGCGCTGCTCGATCCTGCTCGCGGTTTTGACTTACAGACCTTGGCGAAGTGGCCTTTCTTTCCGCAGCTGGAACAGGTAGCTTGTTGGGCCGTGCAGCGTTTCCGGGGGTGCTTCTCCAGTCCACAGAAGTAGCACTTCACGGACTTACGACTGGCTACAGCTGAGGTCGATTCGCCGGCGGGTTGCAGGGTCTGCGGCGCCCACGAGGCCATCGGGGGATCGTGTGCCTGGGGAGCCTCGGAGTTATGCAGAGCGGCCTCCAACGTATCAGCCAGCTCGATTGCTGAACTTAGGGTAAGATTGGTTTTTTCCAGCAGCCGCTGGCGCACGTACACTGACCTGGTCCCCGTAACGAAGGCGACTCTCACTAGGAGTTCTGCATGCTGCGCCGCCGTCTGCTCCTGGCAATTGCAGGCCCGCACGAGTGTCTGTAGGGCCTGGACAAACTCAGCACTCGATTCCCCGGACTGTTGTTGCCGTGTCGCTAAGCGATGCCGAGCATAGACGCTGTTTATCGGCCGCAGGTATTGTCTTTTGAGTGCGTTCATCGCGCCGTCATAGTGATCAGTGAATAAACCCGTGGACTGACCCTGGAGAGTAGAACTCTGCGCTTCGCTACGGGGTCGGTCACTTTAATCTCCTCTAGATACGCTTTGAAGCAGGCCAGCCAGAGTTCAAAATCGTTTCCAGCGTCAGGCATTTGCGGATCAAGGTCTAATTTGTCTGGTCTCATGGCCTGTTCCATGTTTTAAAATGTACAGCAAATAAAATTGAAGCACCTTCAATTACTCCAAAAGACTGAGGTTTGGTAAAATACTGAAAGGCTTTTATTCGCTGTACAATACGACCTCCACAGTGAGTGTCTGCCCCCGGACTGAGGGGGAGGCGCAAGGCGAACACCTTTATACAGGACTCTGTGGGAGGAGCCACAGGGGCAGTCAGTAGAGGTGTGCGTCCAGACAGGTAACCGAATTACAACATATATACATGGTTTACCACACACATATAGTCCTCCAAACCCACGGCACGCTGCCCTGGGCCTCCAGCCTCCATCGGACCTGCAGACATTGGCTCTTTGACTTCCCCAGTGAACTCTTCGATCCAGGGTTTCAGCGATTAGGCCTCAATTTCCAAACGTTTGGGCTTCAGTCCTTGGTATCGACCCTTGGACTTGCTGTTGATGTAGGATGATTGGTTCTTAACTGAAATAGCCTGGGGAGGAAGTGAGGATTTACTCATTTATGCCTGCAAGAGACATCCATTTCCCATGTACAAATAAAAGGAATGTTGACTTTAAATCACATCTGATTGAATTTCTGTTGCAGTATTTTGACAATGAACTCTACTAAGGAAAAAATAGTGGAAATAAACTTTGGCTGCTGAGATCTTACAAGGGGTGATTGATAAGTTCGTGGCCTAAGGTAGAAGGAGTCAATTTTAGAAAACCTAGCACAGTTATTTTTCAACATAGTCCCCTCCTACATTTATACACTTAGTCCAGTGGTCATGGAGCATACGGATCCGTTCTTTGTAGAAGTTGATGTCTTGGACCTCCAGAAGTGGTCCACAGCAGGGGTGATTGATAAGTTCATGGTCTGAGGTGGAAAAGGATGAGTTATTAACTTCAAACGTTCTGCACAATCACTCAAAGTGTTGAACTGCACGTGCACATAACGAGAGCTGCATAACTCATCTTCTTCTACTGTAGGCCACGAACTTATCAATCACCCCTGCTGTGGACCACTGCTGGATGTCCAAGATGCCGACTTCTACAAAGAAGGGATCCGTATGCTCCACGACCGCTGGACTAAGTTTGTAACTGTAGGAGGGGACTATGTTGAAAAATAAATGTGCTAGGTTTTCTAAAATTGACTCCTTCTACCTTAGGCCACAAACTTATCAATTACCCCTTGTAATTGAAAATAATTGGAAACGCCATGTGATAGCAGTCATTCCCACTCTGATAGTGACTTACTATCCCTTCAATATTTTACTTAAGAATTGGGTGATAATGGAATAGGGCTATATTTCTATACTGGAACAACATTAACTAATTTTTTGAGAATGATAGCTGAATTTTTCAACTCCTTGGGTGAATGTGAGGTGCGCTGTCATTCATTTAGGTTAAGTGCCTAGATTGTTGCAATCTATTAGAAGTTTCAAAATATTATTAGAAAATGTTTGAAATGAAAAAAGCAACCCTTAAAATCTATTTAAAAATATTGTTAATTTATTTGGTTCCCAGTCCCAAATAAACAAATCAGGTGAAGATGAATTAATAAGACAGGGATCTCTCATCATGCGATCTCATTTTCATTTATACAACTAAATGAAACAAAACTCTTTGACAGTCTGCCTGTTACCTTGGACAACAAAACCCCCAAAATGCAGAATAAATCACACCTTAGGAAGTAATTTTCCAGTTACACTTCTGAGACCGAACAACAGAGATTTCTACAAGATTACATGTGAAGACTACTATAAGCAATATTTATGCACTTGTAACAAAGTTATGGGAGAAAACATTATTGCCTGGTCTAGAGTGTTTGTGCCAGTCCTGGACAGGGAGGTGAGAGTACGACCCAGTGCTTGTATTTTCAAGGCTGATGACTTTACTATGATCTGCTCTCAAGTTATAATAAAGCAACAGCAATAAATCTTGAAAGTAACTACCCTGCAGGAATATCTATTAAAGTTTTTAACTTTTACTTCTGAAGGGCTGTCCTTTCTATGTTAAAAGCAACTTGTTACATATTCCAATTTTATTTTTAAGACGTTGGACCAGATTTTGGATCATGCTTGAACAGGGCAGGATGATGGCTGACTGGGTTATGACCCTTGCTGTATTAAGACTGATGACCCTCAGCCAATGTTCACTGAGATCATACAAATCCGGCAGGGTTCTAAGAGAGTGGTAGAGGGAGATTTGGGATTGACAACAGTCTATTTCTCAGAAAGAATAATTCCTGCTTGTCCTGGCATCACAACTGAAGGTCACTGAAGGTTTTTCAAATTGAACTATCTCAGATGTCTTTTATAAATTGGTGGGTTTAATGCATGGTATCTAAAAAAAATTATATACACATATAGTAGTTTTACAGAAGAGCCTGAAAAAAATTTCTCCATTTCTCCCATCCTCCTCCCCAATGTGCAAAAGGGGAGTCCATTGCTGTTTTCAGATAGGCTGAGGTGCTGATACAATATGCTTCTCTTTCAGATTGATGCACATGCACAGATCATTAATTACAGATATCTATAGCACAATTTATTTTCGAGGCTGCAGCACTCTAAGTGTTTGGTTCCATGACTCTGCTGAAATTAATTAACTGCATTTAACAAAAAACAACACTATTAAATTTCCATCACCTATAGTGATATTTTCTATTTGTTTCATGGAATACAGGTAGTTATATTTCACCAGAGATGGTTGCTCCTTATAGTTAATTATACTTTAATTAAGGAAAATAACATATCACACTGGTTAAGGAAAATAGTACATTGCATTAAAGCAGTAAATCATCTTTGTGTTTTAAATATGTATCGGATGCTGAACATTAAGAGACAGTGTTTCCTCCATGTTAGCTCAAGCTACATATCTAAGAGAGCATTTCAGACTGAAACAGTCAACTGTGGAAAAGCTCCATAGAGAATGATGAAGATGCCAAGGCAAAACTATTGTTTTTGCTTAAGATACATGAGACCCTATAGGTGTATGGTATTCTTTTGCAAATGGCCCATCCTTGATGCACTGCTGTTTAAAGTGTCACAGTACCTTTATTTTTACAAATCAGATCAACAAGGTAAGCACAATATGTGGAATTGCTTTCCATTATTGGTTATTTAATTTCAAGCACCTGATTCAATAAGTTTTAAAATTTGCAGAGGCCTCATACTAATAAAAGTTCAGAATAATGAAGGGGAATGAATGGTCACACGTGAATGCTAACTCCACCATTCATCTGGTAAAAGTACGTTGAAAAGACAACCTGCCTTATGTATAGAAGTCACTACTAGCTTTAGAGATGTAGAGCCACTTACGGTAGGACTATATATAAACACTAAATAAGTAGTGTAAAGATATATATGCACAGCATATTTTTTATTGTAATTTGTAGTATATTTTATGTATTGCACTGTACTGCTGCCAGAAACCAGATACAGATTCTGATTGTGATTCTGAATGAAGCCAGATCAGTTTTGAAATGGGCATGTTTTCTTGCTGCTATTGAATTTTGTTTCATTGTATTTTCTGTTTTATAATATTGGGACCAGCAATACACTACTTTTGAATTTCCATCAGAAAATCATATGACCTGAAGGATATGCACATCCGTCCAAACTGCTGGAGGTAATCTCTTAACAGCTTTGATATTTGATTAGGGAAATTTTTATCTGAGATTTTATGTTTCCTATCAACTTTCAGTTTAAACTTCGTGACCAATATGTGAGAGTTTGTTTAAAGAGGATTTCAATTACTATTTTACCACCTATTGTTCATTTTTGCAGATGATAGGACCCAAAGGAATAATTTCATTTCACTGATGCATGCATTCTATAATCCTTAGCAAGTGATTAAACAGTATTTAGTTCACAAGGACTATTAACACTGTCAAGATGTTCTTGTCTGTTTTCCCCAGTTAATTTTATTAACTTATGGAATGGAAATTTTGCAGTCAAGCCCAGAATTTATTACTGAACTTTAATAGGGTCTAGAGCAGAATTATGGCATTTGACACATCAAGTCTGCTCAGCCATTCAATCATGGCTGATTTATTTTCTTTCTTAACCCCATTCTCCTGCCTTCTCCTCATACCCTTTGATGCCTTACTAACCAAGAACACATCAGCCTCTGCTTATAATATGTCCAATGACTTGACCTCCCTAGCCATCTGTAGCAATGAATTCCACAGTTTCAAACCCTCTGGCTAAAAAAGTTACTTTTCGTCTCTGTTCTAGAGGTATGTTCTATTCTGAGGCTGCGCCCTCTGTCCATAGACTCTCCTAATATTGGAAACCTCTTCTCCATATCCACTCTATCTAGATCTTTCAATATTTGATAGGTTTCAATGCAATCCTGTGCATTCCCCCCCTCCCCCATTCTTCCAAACGCCAGCAAGTACAGGCTCCGAGTCATACATTAACCTTTTCATTCCCAGGATAATTTTCATAAGCCTCCTCTTGACTCTCTCCAATGCCAACACGTCCTTGCTTAAATATGGGGCCAAGGCTAACATAACGTAAATGAAGCAAGGATTAGATCATTATTGAAGTACCGAGCTGAAAAGATGGCTCTACTGCCGGTGTCATGTCAGGGACAGGTGACTGTCAGACAGATCACTCTGTAATCTTCATCTACGGTATCTGGCACTGGATTGCCAAGAGTTGCCACAAGAGCAGTGTTGAAGCTCTCAATGAGCACACAAGGAGATTACCACCCACAAGATAAAAGCCAATGGTGTGATGGAATTTGCTCCTTCTCTTTTGATAGCTCCAGTTGTACCTTGTCAGAATCCAAACCCATTTAATCAGCACAGTATTCGCCACCATAAAAATTCACTCCCTCTACTACTAATGGACAATGGCCACAATGTGCCAACAAAATGCGCTGCAGTTATCACCTTGGCTGTTGATGTGATGTGGAGGGAAACTTATTGGTGGTGTTGTTGCCAATCATCTTGTCAAGAGAGGAACTGTTCTGAAATTAGCTTTCCACATTGCGTCCTTGCTGATCTCATCTCATCGGGGTCATAGAGTTACAGGCTGGTACACTAGACAAATAGGCCTTTTGACCCACTCAGTCAATGCTGAGCAACTAGCACCAAATTAACAATAATCCTACTTTAATTGCATTTTATTCTCCTCATGTTCCCAGCAACTGTTCCTGGTTTCTACTATGCACATACACACTAGGGCAATTTACATTGCCCAACTGGCATGCCTTTGGGATGTGGGAGGCAACACATGCAATCAAGAATGTAGATGGCGCTAGAGGTCAGAATTCGTATTTCTGGGGCTGTGAGGCAGCAGCTCTATGATGCCAACTGTGCCATCTTCAGAGCTATGAACTGTTAAGAGGTTTGTGCATCTTTCCACTCTGGTATGGAATTTACCCAAGAGGGTCAGGTTGTCTTATAGAAACATAGAAAACCTACAGCACAATACAGGCCCTTCGGCCCACAAAGTTGTGCCGAACATGTCCCTACCTTAGAAATTACTAAGCTTACCCATAGCCCTCTATTTTTCTAAGCTCCATGTACCTATCCAAAAGTCTCTTAAAAGATCTCATCATATCCGCCTCTACCACCGTTGCCGGCAGCCCATTCCACGCACTCACCACTCTCTGCGTAAAAAAACTTACCCCTGACATCTCCCCTGTACTTACTCCCCAGCACCTTAAACCTGTGTCCTCTTGTGGTAACCATTTCAGCCCTGGGAAAAAGCCTCTGACTATCCACACGATCAATGCCTCTCCTCATCTTATACATCTCTATCATAAGGCATGCTCCCCAATCCAGGCAACATCCTTGTAAATCTCCTCTGCACCCTTTCTATGGTTTCCACATCCTTCCTGTAGTGAGGCGACCAGAACTGAGCACTGTACTCCAAGTGGGGTCTGACCAGGGTCCTATATAGCTGCAACATTACCTGTAGGCTCCTAGATTCAATTCCACAATTGATGAAGGCCAATACACCGTATGCCTTCTTAACCACAGAAGAAGGTTAACCACATCTCCTTTTGGGATGCCGGCCAGAATTTTTTCCAAGGTCAGTTTAGAAGTGCAACTTGCCCTCCTCTAAAGTTTTGATGGTTGAGGCACGTGCACTGATGACATGAGCACATTGGCTCCATGTTAGAGTAAGCCAGAGAACTTCTAAGGCACTCATGAAATCTATAGGAGCAGTCACCAAGATACTGGATGAACTCATCCATGTTACATAGCTCATGTCATGAAGACAATGTTCCAATCCTAGTTTGTAACTTCTTTAAACTGACTATGTTCTGCTTATCTCAGTATAGAATTGTTCATTTTAAAGCTTTTGAGGTTCTGGAAGTTGCCTTTGCCTGGAAGACAGAGTATGCCCTTGCTTCAGCACAATCACCTGCTTCAAGCAGCCTTCAATTCTACTGGTGCCTAAGAAGAACATGGCAACCTATCTCAGTGACTATCATCCAGTAAGCACTTACATTCACTGTCATAAAGTGCTTTGAGAGGATGGTGATGAAACATATCAGCTCCTGCCTGAGAAGCAATTTGGATCCCCTCCAATCTGCCTACTGTTACAACAGGGCCAAAGAAGATGCCACTCCAATTGCACTTCACTCAATCCTGGAACATCTGGACAGCAAAGGTGAATACATTAGGATGCTCTTTGTTGGCCACAGCTCGGCATTCAATACCATCATCCCCTCAAAACTAATCAATTAGCTTCAAGACCTTGGCCTCAATACCTCCTTGTGAAATTGGATCCTCAATTTCCTCACTTCCAGACCCCAATCAGTTTGAATTGGCAACAACACCTTCTTCACAATCTCCAACAGCACAGGTGCACCACAAGGCTGTGTTCTTAGTGGTCTGCTCTACTCGTTTTATACTGCGTGGCTAAGCACAGCTCCAATGCCATACTTAAGTTTGCTGATGACACCACTGTCGTTGGCCAAATCAAAGGTGGTGACAAATAAGTATATAAGAAGGAGATTGAAAATCTGGCTGAATGGTGCCATAGCAACAACCTCTCTCCCAATGTCAGCAAGACCAAGAAGCTGATTATTGTCTTCAGGAGGAGGAAACCTAACTTTCTTCAAAGCCACAGGGTCTGGTGATGCCAGAAATTTCCTAACATCAACAGTCACTGAAAGCAAGCATGCAAGTACAGCAGGCAGTGAAGAAAGCTAATGGCATGCTGGCCTTCATAACAAGGGGCATTGAGTATAAGAGTAAAGAGGTCCTTCTGCAGCTGTACAGGGCCCTGGTGAGACCACACCTGGAGTACTGTGTGCAGTTTTGGTCTCCAAATTTGAGGAAGGACATTCTTGCTATTGAGGGAGTGCAGCGTAGGTTCACAAGGTTAATTCCCGAGATGGCGGGACTGTCATATGTCGAAAGATTGGAGCGACTGGGCTTGTATACTCTGGAATTTAGAAGGCTGAGAGGGGATCTTATTGAAACATATAAGATTATTAAGGGATTGGACACACTGGAGGCAGGACGCATGTTCCCGCTGATGGGTGAGTCCAGAACCAGAGGCCACAGTTTAAGAATTAGGGGTAGGCCATTTAGAACGGAGTTGAGGAAAAACTTTTTCACACAGAGAGTGGTGGATATATGGAATGCTCTGGCCCAGAAGACTGTGGAGGCCAAGTCTCTGGATGCTTTCAAAAAAGAAATGGATAGAGCTCTTAAAGGTAGGGGAATCAAAGGTTATGGGGATAAGGCAGGAACTGGATACTGATTGTGGATGATCAGCCATGATCACAGTGAATGGTGGTGCTGGCTCAAAGGGCCAAATGGCCTACTCCTGCACCTATTGTCTATTGTTTATTGTCTATTATCAATTTCTGTTGTTTTTCCACACAAGCAAATCAAAAGGGATTTTCCCCAATCAACTCGATTAAGCCCCCAAGCAATTTTAAAATGGCTCCAAACAATTTGTTCAGATCCCGGATGAGCCCCCAATTTTTTTTTACGTACCCCATAACGGGTTAAAGAACCAGCAGAAATGGAACACAGCTGGAGTCTAGTTTTGCTGTTAATTAATTCTATTTTATTAGTAACTTCGTAATAAAGTAAAATAAAACCAGATAAATCAAACAGGTTAGCAGAATTTATACATATATATACAGTAGGTGTATAAATACAAAACCCAAACTTCTTCAAAATTAGGTGGTAATTGATATGGTATTACGATGGTATGTAAAAAAAAAGTTCAGTTCAGATGCACAGGTTGGTTAATGCGAGATGTTTGTAATCCAAAGGCAAGTGTTGTGAGAAGGCAATTATGTCGGTATTCCACAGATTCCACGACAGCAATACAAGATAACAATAGTAGTAGGTTTTATCTCTGAAGTTGTTCCACCCCGCACACGAAATATCACTGACAGTGATCTTTAATGAATATCCTTTCAACACAAGTGGTACCACACCCAAATTCAGCTACGGGACATCTCAAAGTGGTGGCCACAGGATACTCCAACAGAATCCATGTATGGATTATCACCAACGGTAGCTTATCACAAAAGGGACCCTCTTCAAGGGAACAACCACCCAGACACACCGGTAGATTCCACAAGGTTACCCAAACACACAACGTGATAGCCACTTATCCAGTTCCACGACATATGAAATAACTCCAACAGTGATTTGCCACAGGGGTGCCTTTCTTCAGTGAACTACCACACCCAGACAAAAGGTAAATACACACGTGGTATTTACAAAGGTTTTCCCCTCACCAGAGAACCCACTCCTGTGGATTAACTAAGTGACAATCATACTTTCATAGTCGAATGGAAACAAACTCACCTTCATGGGCTACTTAGAGAGAGAGTCCAAACAGTGATCTCTTTGTCACTAGGTTTCTTCTGTTTCAAACATATCTCTCCTCTCTTCTCTTCCTGCAAACTTGTTCTAGTTGCAGAAAACTTGTGAGAGTCATTTATCCATACTCAGGATCGATCCCAACTCACCCCTTTTGGGCTACTGAAAGTTTAAACCAGCGACCGACTCACTGGTGTCTTCCATTGACTGAATCCATCTTGACTCTAACTGTGTGTGTCTGTGTGTCCTTGTATATTCAAAACAAGCTGCAGAGAGACCATAACTTCGATTATCCATCAAATAACTCCACCTCCCTCCCTCTCTCTCTCTCTCTTTCTCTCTCTCTCTCTCTTTGGAGCAGCTCAAACAGTGTCTAAAAGTCAGTCTCATTCTCCCGACATTTTTAAGTGACAGTCCACAGAAAATATGAACCCTAAGGTACAGAACAGTGGAGATAATTTCACTCAACTTCATTCACCCCATCACTGAACTGTTCCACCACAAACTATGGACTCACTTTCAAGGACTCTTTATCTCATGTTCTCAATATTTTCTGCTTATTTATCTATGAATTAATTAGTTATTATTATTACTTCATTTTTCTTTGTGCTTGCACATTATTGTTTATCTGTACTGTAGGGTGCGGTCTTTCATTTATTCTGTTTCTTGTTTTTACTGTATATGCCTGCAAGAAAATGAATCTCAGGGTTGTATATGGTGATATACTGTATATCTACTTTGATAATAAATTTATTTTGAACTTTGAATTTTGAATGTTACTTGCTGTTTGTCAGACTATATTTGAATAGTGTCTCATTCTAGGAAAATACATATAAACAAAGGACTCAGGAGCAGAAGTAAACCACTCAGCCCTCAGACCTGCTCTGCCATTCAATAAAATCACAGCTGATTGGCTTGCAACCTCGGTTCTGCATTTCTGCCAACCCTTGGTGACTTTCACTCCCATGCTTATTGTGAATCTATCTACTCCTGCCCTATGAAGAGCTAAAGATTCTGCTTTATTGCCTTGAGAGGAAGAGAAGTCTCAACTCTTAAAATCTTCATGGAGAAAAAATATCCAACTTATTTTTGTCTTAAATGAGAGACCTTTTATTTTTAAACAAAACCCAGTGACCCTTGATTCATTTCTTGAGGAGAAGTACAAGGAACTGTCCAATCAGAGCAAACATCCCAATTCTGACCTTATGATAGGAGGAAGGCTATCGAAGCAAATGAAGGTGGCTGGGAAACGCAATGGTACAGTTATTAGAGTTGATGCTACACAGCCCAGAAACCCATGTTCAATCCAGACCTCTGGCATTACCTGTGTGAAGTTTACATGTTCTCCCCGTGAACACATCTGTTTCTTCCAGATGTCCTGGTTTCCTCCTACATAATGAAAATGTGTGCATTGATAATTTAAGTGGCCATTATATATTCAGTATATAACCTGCTCGTTAATACAGACATATATGGTAATCAGCCAGTCTTATGGCAGCTACCCAATGCATAAAACGATGCAGACATGGTCAAGAGGTTCAGTTGTTGTTCAGACCAAACATTAGAATGGGGAAGAAATACATTTGAAGTGACTTTGACCATAGAATGATCATTGGTGTCAGACAGGGTGGTTTGAGTATCTCTGATACTGCTGATCTCCTGGGATTTTCACGACAACAGTCTCTAGAGTCTACAGAGAATGGTGCAAAAAACATAAATATTCACTGAACGGCAGTTTTGTGGGTGAAAATGTTTTGCAAATGACAGAGTCAGAGGTGAGTGGCCAGGACTGGTTCAAGCTGACAGGAAGGTGGCGGTAAATCAAGTAACCACGCACTACAACAGATGTGTACATCTCTGAATGCACAACATTTCGAACCTTGAAGTTGATGGGCACAGCAGCGGAAAGCCATGAACATACACTCAATGGCCACTTTATTAGGTACTTTATCTGTGTCATTGGTCAAATCCATGATGGAAGTGTTTTGATAATGGGTTACAGGGAAAAATTATAGGGTTGCTTTGTGAATCACCATAGACAGGATAGTCTTAATGGCCTACTTCTAAGCCGTAAGATAATAAATATACAAATATGGAATTATGGTGTTATCTTGGGGCTGAGCTGGTTCACCAACAACCAATCGCTGGAGTGTTTTAGACTTGATGACATTTGACTTCAGTTCAACCAGGACTCTGTATTGTACAGCATGCAGAGTGATAAGGCCTGGAGTTAAGTAGTCCTGGAAAAAAAACAAAATGAATACTGATGTGGAAGTTTGAATTTTGTATATGATAATTTTGATGTCAACATTGACCACACCTTCCATCCCAATGGTTGAGAATTGGATGATTGAGAAATAAGATTAGTTTTGTCTTTCATGCTGTGAACAGCACTTACCTGAACAATCTTTGACATTATTGGGTAGATGCCGCCAACATAATAAAACTGGAACAACTTGGCTAGAAGTGTAGCTGTTGTGGAGTGTAAGACTTCAGAATTACACTTGGAATGTGGTCTAGACCAATAACAATTGTACATATTGCTCTCAGCTGTTTGTTTGTTTCATGTAGAGTGGATTGAATTTGGCTGAAGACCAGCATAATGATGGAGGGAATTTCAGGGAGAAGCCAAGATGAATTATCAGTCATCACTTTTGGTGGAACCTGCTTCACTCCTGACTTCAGCAGTGGTATGACGAGCCTAGCCACCATTGAGGATGGGAACGCTCTTGGAGCCTCCTCCTCCTGTTAAAATTTATCCTCTGGGACATGCATGCTAGCTGTGGCAGCCTTCATGGATGAGTTGGCCACGCTATTTTGTCCATCTGGTGTAGTATGTTGACAGTGTAACCAGGAGGGCGTCTTGTTGAAAAGGTCAGATTTGTTTCCACAATGTTGTGCATTAGTTATTCCTACCAATGGTGTGAAGAGGAATTGCCTTTGCTTTGATTTACTCATCACATGCCATAGTCCTTGCCTGACAGCCATATCTATCAAGTCTTAGGTAGTATAACCTGTGCTATTGTTCCATTCTACCCTTGGTGAAATCCTCATACAGAGTACCTTCCATGATCATACTCTTCTCAAAGTCAAAGTAAATTTATTATCAACAGATATGTGTGTCACCATATACTATCTTGAAATTCATCTTCTTGCAGGCATTTGCAGGAAAATAAAGGAATACAGTAGAATTTATGAAAAAATAATCTGGCAAACAACCAATGTGCATAAGAAGATAAATTCTGTAAACAGCAAAGCAAATCATACTGAATCATGATTTGCAGAAGCCCTGAAAATGAATCTGTAGGTTGTGGGATAGGTTTAGAGTTGATGTGAGTGAGGATATCCAGGCAGATTCAGAAGCCTGATCTTTGTAGAGCAATAACTATTCCTGGACCTGGTGGTGTGGAACCTAAGGTTCCTGTATCACCTGCCCGATGGTAGTTGTCTTGTTCAAAATGAATCATCAACTGATAAAGATGGTAGTTACTAATCCGAAGGAAGTTTTTTTGTACATATTTGTCCTGATGCTGTGAGACTTCACTGGAACTGGAGGACCCCAAGGCCAATTCTTTCCTATCTGTACACCACAGCATTGCCATCTCAATTGAGACTATCCAGCTGGTTGATCAGGGTGTAAACAGAAATTGTGACAGAGCAGTTGTTGCCGTTTGCTCAGCAAAAGGGAACTGGAAACAGTAAATAATTGATATGTAGACAAAAGTAGTTTACAAGACAACATATTTGGAAGATGAAACATTAATTGATGACTTATTGTTAATGCACTTATTATGTAAACCGGCTTTTAGTGAAGATCAGCATTAGTGCCAATTAGAACATGACTTATTCATAAATTGAATAAGAAGATAATTAAGATGCAATAATGAAGTCATTAGTGGGTGTTATTGAGGTAGAACCATGCTATAATTAGTGGCTGATACATTAAGCTGGTTTTGGAATGTGGTTTATTCCCTGGTCTAGTGCCAATAGAATAACTTGTTGAGGTCAGAATTTATTAGTTGAAGAAGATGACCTTGAAGATGATATTAAAATATAAAATGATCAACGTATTTCTCTTTAATAATAAAATACTTGTGATTTGACACAACCACAAAGCTCACTTCTGACATATAGCAGAAAGCAAGCTCTGAACGCTGCACAGCTCTGCATACACACTGTGGAGAAATGGTGATTACAAAATGTTAATGGTTCCTCATTCCCATGGCAATAAAATGCAAGGGCAGCCTTGTTAATGGATTCAGATACAGTACTGGGTCTTGTTGTGAAAGAACATTGAAATGTCATTGTACTAAATATATATTTTTGTATCAGAATCTTTTATGTTAAACAAAATACAGCACCGATATACACATACAATTATTTGTGCAATGACTCAAAGGACAGGTATTCAGGAA
Organism: Mobula birostris; assembly: GCF_030028105.1. Taxonomy (NCBI): domain Eukaryota; kingdom Metazoa; phylum Chordata; class Chondrichthyes; order Myliobatiformes; family Myliobatidae; genus Mobula; species Mobula birostris. The sequence goes on along the minus strand of NC_092380.1, from coordinate 88,272,908 downwards.
CAAACTAATGTAGCATGCCTCAACTATATAAAAATATTTTTTATATTTGGCAAGTTGTTAGTTAGTGAACAGATTATTCAGGTGTTTTGGGAAGGTAGCATATACTCTTCCCTTGTTAACACATGGGCCCAGAAACTACCTCATATTTTATTGTTATTAAAATAAGCACGTGGATCACTGTAGCAAAAGTTATGTAATTGCATAAAAGATGATTGCAAGATTCATGGAAGACTATTATAATATTCCCTATTCAATGTGAGCCTGAAACCAATATTGTCAGTTGATGTGTTTCAAGTGTTTCAGCATTTAGTAGAGAAGGCGTGATGTAAGGAGTCAGTTGTTAAAGAGACGTACTTCGGAGTGAGAAACACTCGACCAGCTACAGGGGAGTGCTGTTACGGATTGAATGGACGTTGCAGTGGTGGGAATTGTGGGGATAGAGGGCCAGGTGGACTGGACAGGCTGGTGAAAATGATAACATAAGCTATGTCCCTTGAGAGAGGGGAGATGGAGGGGGCACCAAGAGACTCACCAGTATTATAGCTGGGTGTTCCTGGCAGGAAGTTGTTTCAAACATCACTGCAGGTTTGTGGTCTGTGAGTATTATAAGGAGGGTTCTTATGTAAACAAATAATCACAAGTAGAGTGCCTGTTCCTGTCGCTGAAGTTAAGGCTCCTAACTTTGAATAATTGGCAATTTTCTATGTAGGCACCAAACATTGGTTACCTAGAATGATGCTAAAATTAGAAAGCTGAGAGTAACCAAGAAGACAAAAGAGACCGAAAATGGGAATAAAATATTGAAGAACTCAGCAGTCCAGGTAACATCTATAGAAGAGAAAGGTGAAAGTCAACATTTGGAGTTGAGACCCTGAATCAAGGTAGAGTGGGATGAGGAAAGTTTGCAGGCATATAGCAGCGCAAGGTGGAAGGCTGGGATAGAGGCTGGTAGGTAATTGATGGAACGAGATGGGGTGGGATGAAAGGCAGATAGAACCAGGAGAGGACAAGGTAATGGGAGAGGTGAGCTGGGCATGTATCACCATGGAGGAAACAGAGAAAGCACACATGAGGAGCTCGTGTTGAAGATCACAGGAGGTGACAGAGCTCAGTGAGAAGAAAGGTAGCGACATGAGAAAGGGTTAGTAAAATGTGGTTGTTCGGTTGGTGAATGAGAATTGTGAATATTCAGACAAATGCACTTGAAAATCTGACTGCAGATAAATTTTCATTAAGAATGAGAGAAATGAGGATGAATTTTCCTTCTTATAAAGCAATTGATGTAGACCGGAAGAGTTTTATTTTGGAAAAAAAGGTATGAGAGTGTATGACGATTTGCAAAAAAGGAGAAGATGAGTTTCCCAATGGGCACAAAGACATCCAGAAATACTTAAATCCAGGTTAACACACTTGCAAAATAGAAGCAAGCATAGACCATTAGGCCTCTCTTGTCTGCTTCACCATTCAGTAAGATGGCAGTTCAGTATCAGTGTACTGTACTAACCCCAAATCCATTGATTCCCTTAATATTCAAAAAAATCTACTTACTTTTCTCTTGAATATACTCAGTGACTGAGCCTCCACTATTCCTTTGGGAACAGAATTCCAATTACTTACACCTGGGTGAAGAAATTTATTCCCATTTTACAGTTTGTAGTTCTGAATGGCTAATCCCTTATTTTATGATTGTTACCATTGATCCTAGACACCCTACCATGATTAAAATCTCATCTCTGTATCTATCCTGTAAAACCCAGTAAGACCTAATCATATTTCAATGAGATCACTTCTCATTCTTCTCTTGCCCAGAAAGTATATGTCCAATCTTCTTAATCTATCATCATAGGATAACCCTCTCATCCAAAAATCAATTAGTTATTCTCCCTCTAATATGTACATATCCTTTCTTAGGTAAAGGGTTGCAGTCTCACCAAGGCCTTAATTCGTTTCAATATTTTTAATATCTTCTGAGTATTTGAACAAATTTCTAGTCCCTTGTGTCGAAGGAGTTTGTTTTGATAATTGAAGAGAGGAATAAACTCATCTTGGGCTTCCAGCCAGGTACAGGTATCAATTACAGCTGATGTTTCAATGATGAACTCTACCATCGTTTTTAGGGATGAATTGAAGGGGAGGAGAAGATGGCGGTGTGACGTAGTGCACGTGGCTGCTCCGAAATGATATCGTATTTGTGAAGTAGGATGCTGTGCACAATCCTGATTTGATGGAAACAGCTATGAGAAGCACAGAGGAACATCTGGAGAAACTTCTGAAATGCCCGCTTCGCTGCCGCTGCTACTGTGCGATCAAGAATCTCCGGAGGGGAAGGCCCCAAATCCTTTGTCTTTGCCTATTGCCTGTTGCTGGGGCCGGGGTTGAAGCACTCGGCAGAGATGGTGCTTGGCGCTCGGTGTCAGAGGGCTGGTAGGAGGCTTGAAGTTTTCAGACAGACTCAAGAATTGGCTGTGGTCGGGTGCTTCCAGGGTGCTGCATCGGCAAGTTTGCGGCGCTGGAAGCTCATGGCAGGGAGAGTTTTTCTCTTCCTTCTACTGTCTGCGTGAGATGGTGGGACTTTTGAGAGACTTTGAGTCTTTTTTTTACCGTGCCCATGGTCTGTTCTTTATCAAATTATGGTATTGCATTGCACTTTTGTAACTGTATGTTATAATTATGTGGTTTTTGTCAGTTTTTTTAGTCTTGGTTTGTCTTGTGTTTCTGTGATATCATACCAGAGAAACATTGTATTATTTCTTAATGCATGCATTACTAAATGACAATAAAAGAGGACTGCGTGTCCTCATAATCTAATCTAAAGGGAGCTTCTGGGATTCTAGTCCTTTTAACTCAAAGTTAGTTGATTTGAGGCAGTAAAGCTTTTCTTAAACTTTGAAGATAATAAATTAATAGAACAAATAAGAAGTAGTAGCTTCATAACATGGGAACTGTGGCATATTTAATGAGCTTAATAGGAGCAATCCTTCAAGAGGACCACAATCTTGCAGTAGTTTGGAGGCTTGCATGCCTCAAAGGATGGGAGAGCTATGCTTGTTCAAGTCAGGGCTTTATGCTTTGACAGGGTCACCCATGCCAAACAGGGTGATCCCAACATGATTGAGTTCAGCTTGAAATTTGATAGGGAAAAAGTAAAGCCTGACATAGCAGTATTTCAATGGAGTAAAGAAAATTACAGTGGTATGAGAGAGGAGTTGGCCAAAGTAAATTGGAAGGAGATGCTGGCAGGGATGACAGCAGAGCAGCAATGGCATGAAAGTCTGGGTAAAATGAGGAAAGTGAGGCATAGATGTATTCCAAAAATGAAGAAATGCTCAAATAGTAAAGTAGTGTTACAGTGGCTGACAAGGGAAGCCAAAGCAAATGTAAAAGCAAAAGAGAGGGCATACAACAAAGCAAAAATTAGTGGGAAGACAGAGGATAGGGAAGCTTTTAAAACCTGCAGTGAGCAACTAAAAGAATCATTAGGAGGGAAAAGATGACATATAAAAGTAGGCTAGCAAACAATATCAAAGTGGATAGTAAAAGCTTTTTCAAGTACGTAAAAAATGAAAGAGTGATGAGAGTAGATATAAGGTCGCTAGAAAATGAGGCAGAGAAATAATAATGGGGATAAGGAGGTGGCAATGAACTAAATGAGTATTTTGCATTAGTCTTCACTGTGGAAGACACTCACAGTTGCCAGATGTGGACAGGTGCGAGGGGAGAGAAGAGAGTGCCATTACTATTACAAGGGAGAAGGTGCTCAAAAACCTTAAAGACCTAATGGTACATAAATCACCCAGAGCAGATGAACTACACCCTAGGATCTGTAAGGGATAGCAGTAGAGATTGAGGAGGCATAGTAATGATCTTTCAAAAATCATTGGACTCTGGCATGATGCCAGAGAAAGAGGGAAATTGTAAATGTCACTCCATCCTTTAAGAAAGGAGGAAGGCAGCAGAAAGGAAGTTATAGATGTGTTAGCCTGACCTCAGTGGTTGGGAAAATGTTGGAGTCATTTGTTAAGGATAAGGTTATAGAGTACTTTGTGACACAGGACAAGAGAGGACAAAGTCAGCATGGTTTCCTTAAGGGAAAATCTTGCTTGACGAACCTGTTGGAATTCTTTGAGGAGATTACACGTAGGATAGATAAAGGGGATGCAATAGATGTTGTATATTTAGATGTTCAGAAGCCATACATGAGGCTGCTTACCAAGTTAAGAGCCCATGGTATTACAGGAAAGTTACTGGCGTTGTTAGAGCATTGTCTGATTGGTAGGAGGCAGCAAGTGGGAATAAAATGATCCTTTTCTGGTTGGCTGTTCTGCAAGGATTGGTATTGGGACCACTTTTTATGCTGTATATCAATGATCTAATTGATGGAATAGTTGGTTTTATTGCCAAGTTTGCAGATGATGTGAAGATTGGTGGAGGGACAGGTAGTGTTGAGGAAACAGGTAGGATGCAAAAGGACTTAGTCCGATCAGGAGAATAGGCAAGAGACTGGCAAATGAAATACAACGTTGGAAAATGGATAGTCATGTATTTTTGTAGTAGAAATAAATGTGTGCACTATTTTCTAAATGGGGAGAAAATCCAAAAATCTGAGATGCAAAGGGACTTGGGAGTCTTTGTGCGGAACACCCTAAAGGTTAACTTGCAGGAAGAGTTGGTGGTGAGGAAGGCAAATACAATGCAAGTATTCATTTCACTAGGTCTAGAATACAAGACAAGGGATGTGATGCTGAGGCTTTTTAAGCCACTGGTGAGGGCTCACCTTGAGTATTGTGAACAGTTTTTGGCTCCTCATCTAAGAATAGATGTGCTGGCATTGGAGAGGGCCCAGAGGAGGATCACAAGGATGATTCTGGGATTGAAAGGATTATTATATGAGGAAAGTTTGATAGCTCTGGGTCTGTACTTGCTGGAATTTAGAAGGATGTGTGGGGATCTCACTGAAACCTTTCAAATGTTGAAAGGCCTAGACAGAGTAGATGTGGAAAAGGTGTTTCCCATGGTGGGGGAATCTAGGACAAGAGAGCACAACCTCAGGATAGAGGGATGTATATTTAAAACAGAGATGAGGAGAAACTTCTTTAGCCAAAGGGTGGTGAATTTGTGGAATTTGTTGCCACATGCAGCTGTGGAGGCCAGGTTGTTGGGTGTATTTAAGGCAGAGATTGATGGGTTGCAGGGAGAAGGCTGGGGAGTGGGGCTGAGGAGGGGAAGAAAGGATCAGCCATGATTGAGTGGTGGAGCAGACTCGATGGGCCAGATGGCCTAATTCGGCTCCTATGTCTTATGGTCTTATGGTCATAGGGTAGAGGAGAGACTAAGTGTGGCCCACTAGTCCTCCAGGTTCAATGGTTCAGCTTAGGGCTAACAATCCTGACTGGTCAAACAAAAATGCTATGAAAATAACAATGAAGAACCCTTCTAAATCTGAGTGTGACAGTATTCTTGAGTCTCCACCCAGGACTTGCATGACTGACAGTAGTGAAAACTGAGAGGAAGCTACTGACACAACGAATGTAGCCCTAAGCACCGTGGAAATGGAGGCAGGCAGTCAGTAAGTATGTTAATAGGAACAACGTTCTTATAACTAAAATCTGCTATTCATTGTGCATGTTACATTGCACTGAAAAGTCGTACGGAAAGCATCTTTTTCTGCTGTGTGATTGGCTAATGCAACAGGAGCTTTTAAAGTGCTGATTTCCAGTGAAAAGTGCCCCTTCAAATAGTGTGGCCACTTGAGGTGAAGAGAATTAGTGTGATACACTTCTGATGACTGATAGAACAATGTGAAGTTGGAAGTGGGATCAGGGTTGAATTGATCAATGTCAGAATTCTACTTGAGATAAATGCTCATGTACTATTTTGCTTCCTAAATGCTTGATGTAATTACATGTTAACTTCCTGTGTTTGTGCATAGACCCCTGAAATCCCTCTACAGCCTTTATTAGCTTTTATACCATGCCCTGCCTTTCTGCTCTACCCACAAAGTGCATGATTTCGCACTCCCACAGATTCCATCTGTCCACTTTCTGCCTCTCTCAAATTGTCCGAATCAGCTTGCAGCCTTTTTCCATTCTCCTCATAGTTTAATTTTGTCATCCAGCTATGGATTGTCAGCTGGTGTTAGGCAGAGTGGAGTGCAGTGGTAAGGCAGGAGTGGACTGGGATGCCAGTAATGTGAGGACCTCTTCTTACTACAGTCTTTCTACAAGTATCACATTTCTCTTTTCTAAATGTCATCTGCCTTTGCTTTAACCAGCATAATTGTATAATCTGAAAATTAAATTGTGTTTAAATTGCAGTTGTACTGCAGAAAAATTGAGTTAGCTTGCTACCCATTGCACCAATGAGTGGGAGTTGGTATTTCTTAAGGAAGGGTAACTTTGACCCTGCGATTTATTTCAAAAAGGCACTTCAGACCAGGAGTAACAAGTACAAAGAAATCTACAACAGAAAAGAAACAGTCTCTGGCAGTTAATTAGCATTCTACCTGAATATCTCTGAAGATTAGTGAAGTTCTGACAAATAACAGCTTTCCTTTTGGGAGTTGTTGAGGACAAAAGCCAAGAGGATGCCGTTGTGTGACTTGAGTTTCTCTGAAGGAAATGACTTGTTCTTTTAGTTCTTACATTAATGGAAACGGATCTTCATTTTTACTAGAGAACTTGAAATGTGCACTGAATTTAAATTTATTAATGTAATTCTATATGAAATGACTTACAAAAGTCCAATATACCACAGAGAGAAAAGAAATCCTGCCTCATCCATTGCATCCATTCTTTGGATTCTAGCTCTTTTTTTTACTTTTCATCTTTTTTCTTCACCAATGATAGCAATATGTGCACATATCACACTCTTGAATTTTCTCCCTGAACCTTTCTGGTTCTACCTTCTCTATCCATTTACCTCCCTCCCTGAGATCTACTATTGACACAGGTGTATTTCAGGCTGCATGCTTAGCCCCCGCTCTACTCTCTGTACACACACAACCGTGTGGCTAAGCATCGCTTCAATCTCACCTTCAAGTTTGCTGACTACATTTGTTGTTGGACGAATCACAGGCGGCTGTGAATCAGCTTATCACAGTGAGATAGGTTACCTGGTTGAGCGGCGCCTCAAAGATGTCAACTAACCTAAAAAGCTGATTGTTGACATCTAGAAAGGGAAAGAGGGCGAACATATGCCCATCTACATTGGGGATTGGTGGTGGAGAGAGTCAGAAGCTTTAAATGACTGGGCATAAACATATCGGATGAACTGTCTGGGGCCCAGCACATAGATGCAGCCATCAGGAAAGTTTACCGGTGTCTTAACTTTCTCAGGGGGCTAAAGGGGTTTGGCTTATCGTCGAACGCTCGAGCAATTTTCTACAGGTGTATTGTTTGGCTGGTTGCTATGGCAATTGGATTATACAGGAACGTGAGAAGTTTCAGAGTGAAGTGCACTCAGGCGCATCCCTTCCCACCATTGGTAGTACCTAGAGAGAGTGCTGGCTCAAGAAGGCTTCAGCTACCTGTAGCATCAGGGATGTCCACCATCTGGGCCATGACATCTTTTTACAGCTACCATCAGGCAGGAGGGATAGAAGCCTGAAACCCCCCATCACCAGGATCATAAACATTTGCTTCTCTTCAACTATTCAGTTCTTGAACCAGCGAACAAAACCCTAAGCACTACAGCTTAGCAGCACCATGACCACTTGACACTCAAATGGACTCCTTTTTGTTCTAATTGCGTCTCTTGTAAAAATTCATTTATGCTTTTCTGTGGGTGCTTCTTATTATGATGCAATGTGTGTTTGTGATGCTGCAGCCTAGTCCTTCATTGCATCTATGCATACATGTACTTATGTATATGAAAATAAACTCGATTTTAACCACAGACCAGTCTTTTAGCCATCCTCCAGGCCATTTCAATTCTTTCTTTGCCTTGAAGGACCCAGAGACAATTTTCTGCATCAGGAGTGGAATGGAAATTCAAGTTGTTCACAGATTCCAAGTGCATTTATTGCTGAAGCGTGTATGCACAATACAACTCTGTGTTTTATCCTTCTGCAGGCAGCCATGAATCAGAGAAACACCATGGAACCCGTTCATGAAAACACCAAAGCACAAGAAAATCCAAATAGCGCAAACGGCAAAAAGGGAGTGAACAACACATAGAGTATATAATACCAAAGTGAGTATTCAGTTTGGTTAAGTTCAGTGCCACACACACGTCCACTGCTTCCCACAGGGCAATTCTTCAGCAAAGTGCCCCAGTCTGCTTCGATTGCCCCGATCAAACTGTTCAAAAACAGCTAAAAAAAAAGAGTAGTCAGAATCCACGTGCAACATGAATCTCAAAGTCACTCAAAATGAGTCCACAGCCTCGCTGATCAATTCTTAACACTCCTGCACATTCCTCTGACAGCATCTAGCAAGAGGAAGAGGAAGACTGGTCAAGTGCAGGAAGATGGCACTGAACACCCACTCATCCCCCACTCTCATCCTTGTCGACTTGAACCTTGCTTGATGCCTCAATCGCAGAGATGCAATGGAGTCGATCATGAGCTCGAGCCTTGACGCCTCAGTTAGAGAGAAACAATAGAACCGATCATGTGCTCGTGCCCTGTATCTCCAGGCTTCCTGGCCTCATACTCCGCTGCAAACCTCACTGAACTCTCTCTGAGACAGCAAAGTGTCACATGCAGCTGTGGAGGCCAGGTTGTTGGGTGTATTTAAGGCAGAGCATGATAGGTTCTTGATTGGACATAGCATAAAAGGTTGCAGGGAGAAGGCCGGGGAGTGGGGCAGTGGAGGGGAGAAAAGGATCAGTCATGATTAAATGGAGGAGCAGGCTCGATGGGGCAGATGGCCTAATTCTGCTCCTAAGTCTTATGGTCTTATGGTCTTATGGTCAAAGGCTAGAGGAGAGACTAAGTGTGGCCCACCAGTCCTCCAGGTTCAATGATTCAGCTTAGGGCTAGCAACTCTGACTGGTCAAACAAAAATGTTATGGAAACAACAATGAAGGATCCTTCTACATCTGAGTGTGACAGTATTCTTGAGTCTCCACCCAGGACTTGCATGACTGACAGTAGTGAAAACTGAGAGGAAGCTACTGACACGACCAATGAAGCCCTAAGCACCGTGGAAATGGAGGCAGGTAGTCAGTAAGTATGTTAATCGGAGCAATGTTTTTATAACCAAAATCTGCTATTCATTGTGCATGTTACATTGCACTGAAAAGTCATACAGAAAGCATCTTTTTCTGCTGTGTGATTGGCTAACGCAACGGGATCTCTTAAAGTGCTGATTTCCAGTGAAAAATGCCCTGAACTCTCTTTGAGACAACGAAGTGCCAGATCACTCAATTGACCCAAAAACACACCATCAAAATGTAAGTCAGAGGTTCCAATTGCATGCAGCTTAGTAGTGGAATCATATTTGAAAGAACAAGAAATAATAGATTAGTTTTGTGAATTGTATGCAGTATGTTGACATTGGTCAAGATGTTCGCTGGTGCCATATTGAAGACCACTCTCTGCATTTATAGTCTTGAAGCAAGTATTAATCTGAATTGTTATTTACTTGGATCATAGGCTAAGCTTAATATAGTGGTTGCATTTAACTTTTTTCCTTTGCTGTTAACAGAAGGTTTCACAGCTGGCAGAGGTTTGCTTTACTTGTCACGTATGCATTGAAACATCAAAACATACAATGAAATGCATCTCTTGCATCAATGACCAACACCATCCAAGTATTGTGCTTGGGGCAGTCTGCCTGCAAGTGCTGTCACACTTTCAGCGCCAACATATCATGCCCATAACTCAATAACCCTTACTTAAACTGTACATCTTTGTAGTGTGGAAGGAAACCGGAGCATCGGGAGGAAATCTACATGGTCATGGGAGAACGTACAAACTCTTTACAAACAGCGGTGGGATTTGAACCCTGATCAATAACTGCTGGTGCTGCAAAGCACTGTGCTAACCACTTCAAGTCGACCATTTTACCAATCATGATGACATATAAGATTATCCAAGAAAAATATAGATTGGGAATTTACTTCATAAACTTCACAAAGTGTTGGCCCTTCTTAGTATTTCTATATGTACCTATTTCTATTAAATGTTGTATTCTTGAAATTCCCATGGCTCTGCTACAGCCTCTCAGGGCAATGGAATGAAAGACAAGACTGATAATGTTTGAGAAAGTATTGGGAGGAGTGGATTGAAATAATGCCACAGAGATGAGGGGAAAAGTACCACCATTGAGCTCCTGATACTCTGCTAGACTCTGGAATATAAAGGGTGAATAGCAGCAAGGAGACAGTTTCACCCAGTAGCACTCACACCTACAGTGATGAAATGCTGTGAGAGGTTGGTCATGACTAGACTGAACTCCTGCCTCAGCAAGGACCTGGATCCATTGCAATTTGCCTATCGCCACAATAGGTCAACAGCAGACGCAATCTCAATGGTTCTCCACGCGGCTTTAGACCACCTGGACAACAAACACCTACGTCAGGATGTTGTTCATTGACTATAGCTCAGCATTTAATACCATCATTCCCACAATCCTGATTGAGAAGTTGCAGAACCTGGGCCTCTGTACCTCCCTCTGCAATTGGATCCTTGACTTTCTAACCAGAAAACCACAATCTGTGTGAATTGGTGATAACATCTCCTCCTCGCTGACAATCACCACTGGTGCACCTCAGGGATGTGTGTTTAGCCCACTGCTCTACTCTCTATATACCCATAACTGTGTTGCTAGGCATAGCTCAAATACCATCTATAAATTTGCAGATGATACAACCGTTGTTGGTAGAATCTCAGGTGGTGACGAGAGGGCATGCAGGAGTGAGATATGCCAACTAGTGGAGTGGTGCCACAGCAACAACCTGGCACTCAACGTCAGTAAAATGAAGGAGCTGATTGTGGACTTCCAGAAGGGTAAGACAAAGGAACACATACCAATCCTCATAGGGGGGATCGGAAGTGGAGAGAGTGAACAGTTTCAAGTTCCTGGGTGTCTCTGAGGATCTAAGCTGGTCCCAACATATCAATGTAGTTATAAAGAAGGCAAGACAGTGGCGATACTTCATTAGGAGTTTGAAGAGATTTGGCATGTCAACAAATACACTCAAAAACTTCTATAGTTGTACTTAAGAAGCATTCTGACAGGCTGCATCACTGTCTGGTATGGGGGGGCGGGGGGCTACTGCATAGGACCGAAAGAAGCTGCAGAGGTTTGTAAATTTAGTCATCTCCATCATGGGTACTAGCCTACAAAGTACCCAGGGCATCTTCAAGGAGCGGTGTCTCAGAAAGGCACCGTCCATTATTAAGGACCTCCAGCACCCAGGGCATGCCCTTTTCTCACTGTTACCATCAGGTAGGAGGTACAGAGGCCTAAAGGTACACACTCAGCGGTTCAGTAACAGCTTTTTCCCCTCTGCCATCTTATTAATAAATGGACATTGATCCCTTGGACACTACTTCACTTTTAAAAAAAAATTATAGTATTTTCTGTTTTTTGCATGATTTTTAATCTATTCAATATATGTATACTGTTTAAAGTATACTGAATAAGATTTACTTATTTTTTTCTTCTATTTTATGTATTGCATTGAACTGCTGCTGATAAGTTAACAAATTTCACGTCACATGTCGGTGATAATAAACCTGATTCTGATTCTGATTCCTTGTTTAATGATTGTGCAGATGTTTTATGCTGGAGGAAGCAGCTACTTTAAATACTATGCTCCAGAATTCAACCTAGGACTATGTGGAAAAGGACAGTTCACATACAGAACCATCCTCTCCCTCTCAATACTCCCTGATTCTGTTATTTTCTGTCTGTTTTAATGGACCAGTCCAGAGCCACACACTTCAGTGAGCACAGATAGTGTAAATGATTGCCATTGAAGCCAATGGAATGTAAAACAGGGCAGGGAGGAAAAACATTAGCTTAAAATGGAAACTTTTCAAATTTGGGCTGACTCAACCATTCAGACTACTGTTCATGCCTCATTAAAGGAATGATTATCTTGGATGCTTCACTCCTTACCATTAGATTTTGGTTACATTTTGTACCAATAAGCTAATAACTGTACTAAAGTGTGGAAGACAATTTAAGGAAATGTTCAAAATTCTTCAACTCATATTTTTTATTTGTTGCATTAATTTTTTTTATGTTCAGTACAAGTACGTGTTGAGAAATGGACAAAGTTGCACTAGAGTTTGGGGTTGAGTTCCTGTGGTATTTTTCCAACGTTCTGCTGGAGCTATGGAAAACGATCACTGGAGCCCAAGAGAAACATTGGAAACAGTTATTTTTAGTTGTTTGAGCTGTTCCTTCAGGTGATTCTGGTGAATCTCCAGGTAAGGAGCTAGTAACGCACAACCACCAAATCTGTGAAATTTTATAATCTCTCTAACTAGTAGTAAACTGAAACGGAAACACAAGCATTGGAAAGTGACAATCTTTGTCTTGTCCAATTCTTCTTGTCCAAATTTTGAAGCCAACAGATTATCTTCTCTTTGTTGATATCAGAAGAGGTTAGTGCTATTCTCTTGGACATCTCATGTAGAGATACAAATTTAATGTCATTGTATCAAATATATAACAATGTTATCAACACATCTCCACAAGTATGTGCTTTTTTATTGGTGGGGGGGTCATTGCCTTGATGCTGCTTGTACACGAGAGGTGGGAGCTGGGGTGGGGCTTTGGGTTCCAACATTTAACTGACTCTCATTCTTTGGGGCACTCCTCTGTTTTCGTGGATGTTTGTGAAGAAAAAGAATTTCAGGATGTATATTGTGTACATTTCTCTGACCTTAAATGTACCTATTGAAAATCACTTACAAATATTCATTCCAATTGATAATAGAATAGTAGGCCAAATAATTGCCTTCATTTGGCAATATGACCTGCTCTACACTAAGAATGACTTTAGAACGTTCAAGGAAAGTGATGTGCTGATTGTTAGGATGCAGTAAGAGCATCTGAAGTCACAGTGGCTCTGTGGAGTGGTGGTGATACTAAATTCATGAAGATATAAAGTTGGTTTATGCGTCAATTCAGATGTAAGAAAATCATGTATCAATAACCTTATTATAATAATACAGAATTATTTGGCAATGTTAATATGTTGCAAGTATAACTGTTATTTTGTGACTGTTATTACAGGCAGTTATACAATGGTGTATGAGAAGTCTAATTCAGCACCGAGATCAAAAATTGTCACCATCTCATCCGTGTTTCGACCAATGTGCTTGAAAATATGTTATACGACTTCTGCTTCTTAATGATAATGACTGCCCAGATCAAGTAAAAGTCACTTTGTTATCTAACTTACTTTACTAATTACTAGAGCTGACACCCGTTTCAATAGCTTCTCAGCTGAACTGATTCCAAATATCTCAAGTTTCAAATAATGGTATCGAGTTCCTCGCTGAGAACTATTATTAAAAGATTTTATCCTGCAAAAAAAATAGAAGATAACATACAAATTTCATTACTTGATGTGCATTGTTTCTCACCCAAGTTGTGTATTAAGGACATGTATTATTGCAGCAATGAATGGAGCAGTGGTAAAGAACAGTGTTCTGTGACTAACGGAGATTTGAATCCTGTCCAGGCTAACAGGATGAATGCCTGCTGCTTTTAATAATTATGAAATCCAATTTCTATCATGTATTAGCCAAGTCTAAAGAACAGCCTAGAATTCAGTACTAACTGGTAACAAATTACATTGCTGCACATGGAGATATCTCGTAAAAGAAGCAGAAAGGTCACCATGGTGAATAAAGAATACAATTTGGATTAACGGTTGTTGCAGAGAAAGTCTGCATTTTTCGTTTAGAACCATATAAAAAATTCTTTCATGACTTATTCAATTGTGCATTATTCCAACCAAATAAGCACAGTTACTTGCTAGTTATAAAACAAAGCTTATTAGAAAAATTATAAGTGCAAATAGAAGTGTTAAATAGCATTATTTCCTTCAGAACAAAATCCAATACAGTAACTGTATATATCAGTTGCTGGCTAGTATGATAAGATAAATTGGTATGAAGAACTTCCTTATACAGATGATGCTAGAAGCAAAGATGTCATTACCATAAAAGGGGTCAGCATTGGTATAGTTAAGGGAAAGTTTGATATACTTTATATCTGTATATCGGAGAAAGATGTATAGCAAGCTATTGATACTATTTGGAGAGAGAATCTAAGAATGTGAGAAAGGTTGTCCAGAGAACACATATTTCATCAGCAGGCTGTACCACTGTCGCACATCTGTGCCTCTGTTACCTCGCAACCTTCCAAATTACTTTTAGCTAGCTTTCCTTCTTTTATTGCCCATAGCTTTGAGGGCATCAGAACTCTGTTACCTGTGAGTTCACTCACAATATCCCATTTACTCAACAGTTCTGTGCCTGCTGTCCTAACAATGTCACAGAGTCGTAGAAGAGTACAGCACAGAAACAGGCCCTTCAGTCCATCCGGTCTGTGCCTAGCCCCATTGACCTTCAACTGGACCATAGCTCTCCATGCCCCTCCCATCCATTTTCTCATCTAAACTTCTCTTACATGTCGAAATGAAACCTGCATCCACCGCTTCCACTGGCAGCTTGTTCCACACTCACACCACCCGAAGTGAAGTTTTCCCTCATGTTCCCCTTAAACATTTCACCCTTCACCCCTAACCCATGACCTCTAGTTCTAGTTCACCCAACCTCAGGGGAAATGTATTAATTTTAGAATTCTCAATCTTCCCTGTCCTTCACAGTCCAACTACACTTTAAGACAGTAAACCCTTCAATCTGTGAAGTTTTATTTGCACCTCTCTGACTCCTGCTTCTTGACCATCCTCTGGTTAACATGGGATAACCAAGTGGCAGATAATGCGGCCTGCAAGATATTGCATTGGTGGTATTGAACTCCGAAAGCTCCTGTTCTGGACTTTGTGATATTATTCCTAACTACAGCATGGCAGCAAAGCTTTTGGAGCTTCTGCCTTTTCCTGTGCTTGTGTTGTCCTTCTGTAACTCCTCTAAACGCCAGGTCAGCTTGTGGCGCAGTGAGATCAGCACCGGGCTCGAGGACGGAGGTTCCTGAGTTCGATCCAGTTTCAGACCGCCCCCGAGCGTGCTCTCCATCCGTGCCGGGTTCGCAACTCGACCTCGACCACTGCCACCTCCAATTTAAATTCCCACGCGGAATATTGTGGAGGATCAAATAGCAATACCAATACCAAATGTCTGGAGTGCTTTTCTGTTCTACATGCTAATGAGAGAGCTTATCTGTGGAGTTCCCATCGTTTGCAACTGTGTGCTGACTACTGTTCTACTAACTAAAATTATGACACTTTCCTGTCATGCAATAGACTAAACTTTGCTCATTTGTAAAAATACAATAATTTAAAAGTGGAAACAAATGCATGAACTTAATTTGCCAAATTGTCTTCACTATAAGGCCACACCATTGGGTATATATAAAGCAGAGGTTGATAGGTTCTTCATCATCAAGGATTACAGGAAAGATTGAGAGACATAATAAGTAAGCTATGATGAAAAGGTGGAGCAGACTTGATGGGCCGAAGGGCCCAATTCTGCTCCTATGTCTTGTGTCCTAACAACTACGTCAGACAGAGTACAAATATCTGATAATGCTTTACTTTAGAAAGCTCAGTCAATGAGAGTTACCCTATGAAATTAGTTTTTCAGATGTCATGCAAGGAGTAAGCACATCTCAAGGTGATGTATTGGATGAGACTCACATTTGGAAACATACAGTACCATAGAACCATAGAAACTACAGCACAGAAACAGGCCCTTTGGCCCTTCTTGGCCGTGCCGAGCCATTTTCTGCCTAGTCCCACTGACCTGCACACAGACCATATCCCTCCATACACCTCCCATCCATGTATCTGTCCAACTTATTCTTAAATGTTAAAAAAGAACCCGCATTTACCACCTCGTCTGGCAGCTCATTAGAATGACATTTCATAATGTTGATTCTGTGGCTAACAATCAGTCAACTGAAATATTGAATTGGTCTCAGTCTCATTGTTTTATTGCTACTCAAATTAAAGTCACTATTACTGTAACCAGAAGTTAATCATGATGTTCTTCCCAAGAATACAGGTAGTTTAAGATACCAAGAAATGATCTGCATTAGATATTATTCAAGTGGAAGTTATTAATGTGTTGTGCCAGATTTTCAAGTATGCTTTATTGCAAAAATGAAACAGCATTTCTTCAAATTGCTTGAAGTCTTCAGTTGTGTATTGACCCTATGTTAAATATACAATGATATTTGCAGGTATTTGACCCCTGACTTTTCAAGGTGATCAATGTCTAACTACAGTTTACAGATTAAGACCAACACTGTGGTCAGAAATGTCACTTCAAGAAATGAAGGGTTAATTGAGAAATACATGCTGATAATTTTAATAACCTTTTCCATTGACAACAGAAACCAACTAAAAATTGGATAGACAAAGCACAGATAGCCATCACCATGGAATACCTCTCAATTATTAGTGCTGATAATGGTGAAGCTGTTAGTTGACTGAACTGTGTAAGATGACCAATTTTTCATGCTTCCAGTGATTTTGACATTGGTATGCAAAATGGATTTGAGTTCCCCTTTCAAGATTTCTTTAAAAGCAGTAACATCCTTTGCATTTTAGCACCAGTAGAGCTTTGAGGTTGGACCCAAATACTTTGAGGTAAAAAGATTTTGAGATGTGAATCAGACTGATAAAGCAAAATTGACATAGTACTGTATCTCCACTTGTGTGAATTGTGTGGCACATTACACTAAAATATGGGTTGAACTTTAGTCTGTTGACTGTAAAGTTATATTAACTTGTTAGTTAATATTGGCCAAGAATACAAATAAGTAGTTGATGAGAAAGGACAGCTGGCATGCAAAGTAAAGTGAGGCTGTTCTACGAGAGGTTTAGATGTCTCTGGGCAGATGCAATGCATGTTGTGCTGTGATGGCCAGTGTTTGAGTTAATGGTCATGGGCATGGGTGGTCCAGATCACATGATCATGGCATGCATGTGGAATAGAACTGATGTCAAACCAATCTACTGTAAACTGAGTTCCCAAAGAGCTATGTGGATGAAGAGCTTGAGAACATGAAAAAAAGCAAAATGATATTTTGGTCAAGGTAAGAGAAGTGAAGGGGAAACTCTAGTAGCAGAAAACAAATTAAACAATAAGAAAGTCAACTGCCAGTGAAAATCAAACTACATTTGCTAAATAGAATTTTTCATTAAAATCTGCCATTCTATTGCATTTATTTTGGATTTTTAAAATATTGAGAAAAACCGCAAATCCTTATAGAAACCATAAGACCATAAGACAAAGGAGCAGAAGTCGGCCATATGGCCCATCGAGTCTGCTCCGCCATTTTATCATGAGCTGATCCATTCTCCCATTTAGTCCCACTCCCCCGCCTTCTCACCATAACCTTTGATGCCCTGGCTACTCAGATACCTATCAATCTCTGCCTTAAATACACCCAAAGACTTGGACTCCACTGCCGCCCGTGGCAACAAATTCCATAGATTCACCACCCTCTGGCTAAAAAAATTTCTTCGCGTCTCTGTTTTGAATGGGCGCCCTTCAATCCTTAAGTCATGCCCTCCCGTAATAGACTCCCCCATCACTTCCAAAAATTAATAGAAAGAAGTTCAATCTCAAGGAATGTAAGAACAAACAAAAAGCATAGAAATAGATCATTCAGTCTTCTGAGCCTATTTTTCCATTTAATACTGTAAGTTGATATGATCTTGCTCTCGCTATTTTCTTGCCTATTACTTATAAGCATTGGCTCTCCTATTGGCCAAAATTCTGTACATGTCAACATTGAATCTTCCTAAAAAAATACATTCCTCTGAGGGAATGGTTTCATTCTCATCTGCATATTAAATGTCCAACCTTTTATTCTAGAGATGTTTCCCACTCTAGGAGAAGCCCCTCCTCTTCATATCTACCCAGTCAAACCCTCAGACTGACAATTTTCACAATTCCAATCTATTATTACTGATAAACAGTATGATCTGAAATTTGTTGTTTTCTGGCAGCAGTACAGTGATATATATATCTATATTTTTAAGTTACAGTAAGATATATATGTTAAAACATATAGTGCAAAAAGAGAACAAAATTGTGAGGTAAACAACAGGAATTCTGCAGATGCTGGAAATTCAAGCAACACACATCAAAGTTGCTGGTGAACGCAGCAGGCCAGGCGAAGGGTCTCGGCCTGAAACATCGACTGCACCTCTTCCTACAGGTGCTGCCTGGCCTGCTGCGTTCACCAGCAACTTTGATGAAAATTGTGAGGTAATGTTCAAAGTTCAAAGTGAATTTATTATCAAAGCACATATATCTCCAAATCTACAACCCTGAGATTTGTTGTCTTATGGGCATACTCTGTAAACCCAATAAACCAGAATAAAAATCAGTGAAAGTCTGCACCCAACAGGGCGGAAAGCAGTGCGCAAAAGACAACAGACAGTGAAAACACAAAAGAAGAAAATGAAATAATAATGATAATAATTAAGTAATAAATATTAAGAACATGAGATGAAGAGTGCTTGAAAGTGAGTCTGTTGGACACCCGGGTTATGACCAAAGGAAAAATGGCTGGAGTTACTTAGCACTTTAGTGCAAGAGTGTTTATTAGGTGTCTATTAGTGAAAATAGTGAAAA
Organism: Mobula birostris; assembly: GCF_030028105.1. Classification (NCBI taxonomy): domain Eukaryota; kingdom Metazoa; phylum Chordata; class Chondrichthyes; order Myliobatiformes; family Myliobatidae; genus Mobula; species Mobula birostris. Next base: position 88,254,169 of record NC_092380.1, on the reverse strand, counting down.
AACAACTGCCGATATTTACAAAATGTTATCTACCAGAAAGCACAATAACAGTTCAGTATTTATTTTTGTCCAGTGTGAACTGGCAGTTTCTGTGTCTCTCCCATACTGAGAGTGAAGAGCTTATTTTTAGGTATAAGGACATATCATCTTTCATTACCAACAAACTTAAGACTACACATGAATTAGAATATGATGTACCCTGCATCATGTAGTTATATTCATATTACAAAATAAACTGGTATCTACCTTAAATACAGTATACAAACAATATCTACACATTAACACATCCACATTACTAAAGAAGTGGAATATTCCATTGGGTATGCAGAAAAGGTACCGTAAATCCAACTTGTGTGCATCAGCTTGGTTTAGAATTAAACTAAACTTTGGAGTCTGACTCTGAATGTAAGTAGTAATACAGAGGGAAATAGTGGGCATACTGGGTAAGATATTAAAGTGTATACAGTCACCTCAAAGACAGTAGAATGACAAGGCAATGCTTGTTTGTGAGTTTTAAGGAGTGTGTTTACTAGGTGCCTACCGTCACAGAGACCATAGGTTGTGGGAACAGTTCAGTGACGGGGGAAGTGAAGTTGAGTGGATATCCCCTCTGATTCAAGAGCCTGATGGTTGAGAGGTAATGAACGTTCCTGAACCTGGTGGTGTGAGTCTCAAGGCTCTTGCACCTTCTTCCTGATGGCAACAATGACAAAAGAGCATGACCTGGGTGGTGAGGGCCTCTGACGATGGATGCTGCTTTCCTGCAACAATGCTCCATGTAGATGTGCTCAGTGGTGGAGAGCGCCTTATCCATGATGGACTGGGCTGTGTGCACTATTTTTTGTAGGAATTCCCGTTCAAGAGCAGTGGTGTTTCCATACCAGGCTGTGATGTAGCCAGTCAATATACTCTCCATCACACATCTGTAGAAGTTTGTAAAAGTTTTAGATGTCATGCTGAATCTTCACAAACTTCTAAGGAAGTGGAGGCACTGCCATACTATCATCATAATTGCACTTACGTGCTGGTCCCATGATAGGTCGTCTGAAAAGTGCTCATGGGTCACAGTGTTCTCAGAAATCTGATGGCAGAGGGGAAACCACTGTTGCTAGAATATTGAGTGGAGTATTCAGGCTCTTGTACCATTTCCCTGATGGTAGTAATTTTGCATTTTCAGGTAGATTCCCTTTCAAGAGATCATTGTAGGTTCTTATCTGTATCTATCCTTTATCAAACTAATTTAGTATTTTTTAAGTTACTATTAGGATTACACGAACACTCCACACACTTAATTACTTTGTTTTGGATTTCTTATAGGATATCCCGTGTAATTTAATACAATAGCAATTTCAGTATGGATTTCTGAGAAGGGATAATTAATAATTTCACTGTGCTAATTCAGCTCCTCTAATGAGTATTTATTGCTTTTGCCCCTTAAGCCATTTTATTTTCTAATTGCAGGATCAGCTGTCAATTTTCACAACTTTGAGATTAATTGATAGAATTTTGAGTCGATATTTATTGACAGGTTTTTGGAAGTTAAATCAAGCCTAATTAGAGGAGTTGCAATATCCACAGACTCTCATTTCCCAACAGGTTTAAGGAGGAACTCTAAACTGAAAATTCTCATCCTGAATCATTATTGATTGCTGTTCGTTAGTATTTTGAAGCTCCTGTTGTTGACTTGAGAGGCAGTAGATTTTATTTCCTAGTCTGCTTTACAGACCACCTCCATACACACTACAACTGGTGACAAGGTTAAGTGATAAACTGGCTTGTATTGACTCCTGAGGAAAGAAAAATCATTGGTTTGAAGAATCAGCTCAAAGACAGGCTACTGGAGTGGACATTACAGGAATGACATAAGCACCTTTGCAATTGAGCATCTCTCAGATATTAGAAAGACAGTGTGGATCAATTGGATTTATAACTGCCTAAATTACGATCAATTATACAAATATATAACCTATCATGTAACTTTCTGTTTTTATGGATATATTTGTTTTTATTAAAGTAGATGCAATGTGCAGTATGTCAGTGTAAGGATACTGTTAAAAACTTAATGTGCAGTGTAGCATGACATCGATATATTGCTGTGACCTGTCACCATTCTTGATTTGAATGTTACTGCTTTTAATAATATTTTTCTGCTGACAGCTCACCTCTATTATTTGCCTAAGAAAGCAGCAATACAAAAGAATGTGCAGATTCTACATTATTGGATCTTCTTCATCTTTCACCTTCAGATGTCAGGCTGCGGAATTCACAAAAGAATCTCCTTTTGTAAGATTGGGTTGCTACTTTTGAAATTAACTGTGATATTACAGTGGAACCTTCAAATTTGGAAAGTACAAAATACTGCTTAAAGAAAGATTATAAAGAACAAGAAGTATAATTGCAAGAACTAAATCCAAAAACTTGAAGAAACAAATTGAAATGGAAAGTGCATGGAGGAAGAATCATCCTTGGACCAGGCCTGTTACCTGGGATCACTGTCTATGCTCTCTCCACACCTCATGCAGAGGTGTAGGTTCAAACTTCAAAGTAAATTTATTATTAAAGTACGTGTATGTCACCATATACAACCCTGACATTCATTTTCTTGCAGGCATTCGCAGTAGAAACAAAAAAAAATACAATAGAATCAATGAAAAACTACACACTAACAAAAGACTGAAAAAAAGTTTTGTAAAAGAAGACAATCTGTGCAAAAACAAAAAAATTTATAAAATAATAAATAAATAAATGAATAAATAATACTGAGAACATGAGTTGTAGTGTCCTTGAAATTGAGCCCACAGTTTGTGGAATCTTTAAAAGGCATCCGTTAGTCTCGCGAGACCATGGATCTGTGCCTGGAAAGTCTTCACTCTCCAGGGCGCAGGCCTGGGCAAGGTTGTATGGAAGACCAGCAGTTGCCCATGCTGCAAGTTTCCCCTCTCCATAACACCGATGTTGTCCAAGGGAAGGGTATTAGGACCCATACAACTTGGCAGCAGTGTCGTCGCAGAGCACTGTGTGATTAAGTGCCTTGCTCAAAGACACAACACGTTACCTCGGCTGGGGCTCGAACTCATGACTTTCAGATCGTTATTCGAATGCCTTAACCATTTGGTGCGCACTTGGAATCAGTTCAGATTTAAAGTGAGTAAAGTTATCCACAATAGTTCAGGAGATTGATGGTTGAAGGGTAGTAACTGTTCCTGAAACTGGTTGTATGGGACCTAAAGCTCATGTACCTCCTTCCAGACACAGGAGGTACGGGCAGCTGTGAGAAAAGACCATGGCCTGGATGGTGGTAATTCCTTGATGATGGATGCTACTTTCCTGTGGCAGTGCTCCTTGGAGATTTGCTCTGTGTTTCTTCTGTGATAGACTGGGCTGTATCCACACTTTTTGTAGGCTTTTCCATTCTGTTACTGAACCTCTGGATTGTGGAGTTAGCTGATCAGACACAGAGAAGTCTTCATGGTGACTGGACTTCTGGCACCTTGGTACTGATGCACCTCCCTTTGGAATGTTCTGACAGAAGACGGGAGTTTTTGTTATGTTTTAGAAATTCAAAGCATTAAACTAGTTCAAAGGAAGACACAGGAGTTTGAAAGTACTTCTAACTTCAGGTTTTCTTTAAGTGAGGCACGCATGTATCATGTGGTAGCGTGATGACGTATGCAATTCACATATACATTTAACCTGTAATGAACTATTTAAACAAAGAATGCCTAATCAACAACACATTTACAAGATTACTCACATATTACTAAAATATTAAATACACAACACTCCTCCCTTCTCAGTTATAAACTCCAACTCAATAGAGAATGCATCTCGACTATATACGCAGTGTAATACAACTACTATACACAGACATCTACAGCATAGTAAACACATGGTGTTTGTAAGAGTTCAGCCTGAGACTGCAGGAAATGGTTCTGACAACACTCCTTCTTCTTCCTTTGCCTTCTTCTGGTTTGTGCATCTTGATCTTGGGAAGGTACATTTAGTTCACTGGAGTGTTCTCTTATTAATTCTTCAATTGATCCCTTTATGATCTGACCTGTTCTTGGTTTCCTCAATCACAACATCATCTGACAAATCCTCTGTTTTTGTATCTCCGTTAACTCCCTTCTTTTTGACCCTCCATTTATCCATCTGGGCTTTGGTCTTTGCATTTACTTTTACAATCAGCTTTTTGTTTCCCATTCATCCAATGACCTTAATACAAGCAGACTAGATTCTGGTTCTTTATACTCACAAAAGCTGAATGCTTGCAATTTTTCCGAAGCTCCTTGAACACTCTCCCAGCATAAAACTGAGCCATATTTTGTAAGTAACTGCTTGATTAAGATATCAGAAGCTTTTTCAGATACGCTGAGTACAAAAGCTGTTGTAGTTAGACCACTGCTTTTGTCATTTTCACACTTCCTCTGAGCAGCATGGTCCTTCCTTAGTCCAATATGCTTTCCAACCAGGGGCACAGAGATTGCAACCAATACCTGTTTGTCCTCTGTTGGGTAACAGTTCATGGAGACAGTTATGGCGTCATCCAGTACCTTTCTTAATTCACTTTCAGTTGAATTCTTTGCAGGGGATGTGGTATGCAAATGGTGCATGGATCTCCAATCAAGTTGTAGTTGTCTCAGCCAATCACACCCCATAATGCTGGTCCTCCTATTTTTACAATTTACAAACTCAATGTGGCTTTTTGGTTGTATTTCAATGTCATGAACGTCATTCCCACAGGAGTTATCTTTTCTCCAGTATAAGTTCTTAGTTGGATATCTGCACGCTTCAGTTTAGTATCTTTGAAATGCTGTTAAATTCATTTTGTGGAATGACTGACACAGCTGAACCAGTGTCCAATTCTATTTTAATTAATTTGCTGTTCACTTCTGACATAAGCCATTCTGCTTGTCCATTATTTCTCTTCATATCGTAAATCTCAAGGGTATCCACTCCTGCCTCACTCTCATCATTATCAGATATTTCAGCAGCAGCATGCAGATTAGTGTTCTTTGTGAAACTGCAACTTGACCTTTTTATCTTTTTTTCTTTCCTGAGCAGACCCTTTATTTTTGTCTGCCCAACATGCACCTTGTATGTATCCTACTTTGTTGCATTTTCTGCAAGTTTTATCTTTAAATCTGCTTTGGTCTGGAGTTGCCACAGTGGTATCACAATTTGTTTTGCCGGGCCATTTTCTGGTTAGATGCTGCAATTTTGTTTACACTCTCTTTCATTCCTGACTACAACTCAATTATGTTTCTGATCTTCTGTTTCCTTTGAAATGGCATAAATTGTGCTTCACTTAGGAACCATTTTTGAATGCCTTCTTGCAAGATTCCTCCTATTTAACCATCTCTTAGTGTATCTTTAAGCCCATTACCGAACTGACAATCACTTCAATTCAACCACGTACACTGCAATGCATTCCCTTTCCCTTCGATTCCACATATGAAAGCTAAAGCATTCTGTAATCAACAATGGTTTTGGTCCTAAATGTTCCTGCATTACTTTGACAATGTCAGTAAGGTTCATTTCTGCTGATTTGGTTGGAGCAGTTAAACTTCAAAGCAAACTGTATGCCTTTAAACCCAATGCACTCAGCAAAATTGGTACTTGTTTCTTACTGGTTATTTCAATTGTTTCAAAATATTGTTGAATTACTCAGTATACATATTCCAGTTATCTCTTGTGTAATCAAATGTGTCTATTTTTCACTTGCTTTTTTTTAACGATGATTATCACTCTTTAAGAACCTGTGAATTCCTTTGTTTTTAACTTGACAGCCTGCACATGCTGTATATTTTACTCACCACTTTGCACTGCATTTTTTTTAGTTCGAGTGTCTTGCTGCACTTCAACAAGTGCACAGCCACCTTGAGTTCATTTTAAAAATAACTCATCACCAGGGCTATGTATTGTAACTTCAAAACATTAAACTAATTCAAAGAAAGACACTGGAGTCTGAAATCTGACTCCAACTTTGTGTTTACTTAATGTGAGGTGAGCACGTATCACATGGTGGTGTAATGACATATGCAATTCACGTATTTATACATATAACTCATAATGAATCATTTAAAAAAATAAGAATGCATAATCAACAACATACTTACAAGATTACTCAAATATTACTGAAAGATTAAATACACAACAGTTTTGATTTCCACTTTTCAATCCTTAATGTGATTTATAATGGTGCAGTAAAGTGAATTCGGAGAAACATGAAATACAATGGTTTCACAAAATAGAAATCAAAATTCTTGAAAGAAAGCAAAAAAACTTTAAATTGACCTTGTTTCTTGCAGCACCTAAAATTCTGAGTTTAACCATATCTTTGTTTTGAATCAGAACAATCATGTTTTGCAACTCAACACACACAAAATGCTGGTGGAACGCAGCAGGCCAGGCAACATCCATCGGAAGAAGTATAGTCAATGTTTCGGGCCGAGACCCTTCAGCCCGAAACGTCGACTGTGCTTCTTCCTATGGACGCTGTCTGGCCTGCTGCGTTCCACCAGCATTTTGTGTGTGTTGCATGTTTTGCAACTCTTTGATCTGTTGAAGTAAATTCTTGTACATTATAAGGAATTAAGATACTTTTAAGAACAGCATTCAATAGTGAAGTAAAGGAGAAGATCTGACTGTTTTTCTGCAGATACCCTTTTTTGCACTGAATATTTGCTTCTCTCCCAACTAAATATATCCCTGAGAGAAGCACATAGGAATTACTGCCCATACAAAGCAGAACATAACATTGGATACATCAAAATAACAAATTTGGTCTCAGAGATATAAAAATCAGGGGTATATCATATTAATGATTATTCCAAGGTGGAACTGCATCTATTGGCCTGGATGCTCTTGTGCATGACTCACCTTGGATAGGCTGTGGATTCTTTGGCAATAACTGCGCTACTAATGATGTCACAGGATAAATGTACATTTGCCCAATGTTATGAATTTTTGCAGGGGGTCTAGGCAATCAGCACAAACATAATGCATGGTTTATGGATCAAAAAGCAGTAAATTCCACTTCCAAGACAGAGCAGTTTTACTGAAAAATTCGACTATTTGTGTCACGGGCAGCATAGTGGTTTGCACAGTTGCTTTACAGTGGCAGTGATCCCCATTTGGGATTTGATTCCCACTGCTGTCTCTAAGGAATTTGTACATTCTCCCCATGACTGCACGGGTTTCCTCTAGGTGCTTCGAATTCCTCTCATGGTCTCAAACATACAGATTAGTAAGGGTTTGTAAGTTGTGGGCACGCTATGTTGGTGCCAGAAACATGGCGACATTTGCAGGCTGCCTCCAGCACAATCCTGAAACTGTGTTGGTTGTTGATGCAAAACAATGCATTTCACTGTATACTTCAATATACATGTGACAAATAAAGCTGATGTTTCTTTCTTTAACTATGTTTTTTAGTAGTAACTGTTCTAAGCTAAAATGTGGGAAGCAACTTTCTATAATTTATACAATGCATTCACTGGTTGTCAATAATTAATGTTGTACAGCTAAATAGATCAGTGATTTGACTTACTGGATAGATAAGTCAATAAATAGGAGGCTTGATCAAGATCTTTGCAGAAACCGTTGTTTAAAATTTAATTAAATAGACTTGCAGAATATCACAGTGATGGAATGTGTCTTTGACAATGCACTCTGGTGAAGTTACTCCCCAAAGCTTGTTCATTATGAGTTTTGCTAGGATCACTGGGCTCATACATCATCACAGCCTTGGTCTAAGCATGAAACAAAAGCTAAGTTCCAGAAACGAAGTGAGAGCAACTATCTCCGGCATTAAGATTTGATAATATGCTGCATTTAGGAACTCCAGTAAAACAGAATCCATGAAGAAAATATTGCAATGGTTGAAGTCAAGTCCTGCACAGCAGAAGATAATTGTGGTTGATGGAGATCAATTATTCCTGGACTTATTGGTGATCTTTAGATCAGTGTCTGAAGTCCAACAATCTGCTTTATCATAGTCATAGTCATAGTTATAGTCATACTTTATTGATCCCAGGGGGAAATTGGTTTTCGTTACAGTTGCACCATAAATAATAAATAGTAATAGAACCATAAATAGTTAAATAGTAATACGTAAATTATGCCAGTAAATTATGAAATAAGTCCAGGACCAGCCTATCGGCTCAGCGTGTCTGACCCTCCAAGGGAGGAGTTGTAAAGTTTGATGGCCACAGGCAGGAATGACTTCCTATGATGCTCTGTGCTGCATCTTGGAGGAATGAGTCTCTGGCTGAATGTACTCCTGTGCCCACCCAGTACATTATGTAGTGGATGGGAGACATTGACCAAGATGGCATGCAACTTAGACAGCATCCTCTTTTCAGACACCACTGTGAGAGAGTCCAGTTCCATCCCCACAATGTCACTGGCCTTACGAATAAGTTTGTTGATTCTGTTGGTGTCTGCTACCCTCAGCCTGCTGCCCCAGCACACAACAGCAAACATGATAGCACTGGCCACCACAGACTCGTAGAACATCCTCAGCATCGTCCGGCAGATGTTAAAGGACCTCAGTCTCCTCAGGAAATAGAGACGGCTCTGACCCTTCTTGTAGGCAGCCTCAGTGTTCTTTGACCAGTCCAGTTTATTGTCAATTCCTATGCCCGGGTATTTGTAATCCTCCACCATGTCCACACTGACCCCCTGGATGGAAACAGGGGTCACCGGTACCTTAGCTCTCCTCAGGTCTACCACCAGTTCCTTAGTCTTTTTCACATTAAGCTGCAGATAATTCTGCTCACACCATGTGACAAAGTTTCCTACCGTAGCCCTGTACTCAGCCTATCTCCCTTGCTGATGCATCCAACTATGGCAGAGTCATCAGAAAACTTCTGAAGATGACAAGACTCTGTGCAGTAGTTGAAGTCCGAGGTGTAAATGGTGAAGAGAGAGGGAGACAAGACAATCTCCTGTGGAGCCCCAGTGCTGCTGATCACTCTGTTGGACACACAGTGTTGCAAGCACACGTACTGTGGTCTGCCAGTCAGGTAATCAAGAATCCATGACACCAGGGAAACATCCACCTGCATTGCTGTCAGCTTCTTCCCCAGCAGAGCAGGGCGGATGGCGTTGAACACACTGGAGAAGTCAAAAAACATGACCCTCACAGTGCTCGCTGGCTTGTCCAGGTGGGCGTAGACACGGTTCAACAGGTAGACGATGGCATCAATGACTGTCTTTTAATTTTAAGATCAGAAACCAGGTTGTTCTTGGTTGCTTACATTATATTCAAACTCAGAATCAGAATCAGGTGTAATATTACCGGTATATATTGTGAAATTTGTTAACTTTATGGCAGCTGTACAATGAAATACATGATAAATAAATGTAGAGAAAAAACTGAATTACATTAACTATATATATATGTCTATTAAATAGTGAAGTTAAAATAAGCAGTGCAAAAACAGAATTAAAACAGTAGTGTTCACGGGTTTAGTGCCCATATAGAAATTGGATGGCAGAAGGGAAGAACCTGTTCCTGAATTGCTGAGTATGTTCCTTCAGGCTTCGGTATCTCCTTCCTTCCAATCACCTCCAATCCACAGCAATAAAAATATTTTATGTCTGCATTCAGATAAACATAGTCAAAATTCATGCTGGGACTAATAAAATCGCAGGTAACATCAATGTCTTAAAAGTTCCAGATGATAGCCATCTCCAGCAAGAGAGAGAGACGGAGCCCAAACATCAGCCCTTCACGTTCAAAGGCATTACTCTTGATAACTCCACACTATCAGTATCCTGGAGGGCGGGCTGGGTGGTTTGATATCTACGTATGGTGCCTACAAGAGCACGATGCATATCTTGCGCTGAGTAATTCACTTTATCACTCCACCAAGTAAAAGACACAGGTCAGGATTGCATTGGAATATTCTCCACTTGTGCAGGTTGAACACATAACTTGGAGTACTGTGTGCCGTTCTGGCCATTTACCTGCAGGAGAAATATCATTAAGATCGAAAGAGTACAGAGAAAACTTACAGGAATATTGCTGGCACTTGAGGACCTGAGTGATAGGGAAAGGTGGAATGGGCTAGGACTTTTTTCCCTGCAGTGTAGGAGAATGAGGGGAGATTTCACCGAGGTATTGTATACAAAATTATGAGTTAAATACATGCAGGCTTTTGCCACTGAAGTTGGGTGAGACTAGAACTAGAGGTCATGGGTTAAGAGTGAAAGGTGAAATGTTTGAGGGGAACGTGACTGGGAACTTCACTCAGAAAAGAAGATGGAACAAGGTGGTGGATACAGGTTCGACTTCAGCACTTAAAAGAAATTTGAATAAGTGCATGGATAGGAGTGGTATGGAGGGCTATGGTCTAGGTGCAGATCAATGGGACCAGGCAGAATAATAGTTTGGCATGGATTAGATGGGCTGAAGGGCCTGTAAAGGTGCTCTATGACTCTATGACTGAAACAGCTTAACACTATTTCGCTTAATTGCAATGGGATCAACCACTGTAAACATTCAATTCCTGTTCCATTGAAGCACTGTGACTGCAAAATTTGTACCTTCCAAAAAATTGATGGTAATCATTCACTTAAGCCATCCCAACACTATCTTCTATGCTCACATACTGTACCCAAGAAGAACAAACAAATAGCCCTCAAAGACCAGCACATTCTGATTTTGAAATATATCACCAGTCCTTTACTGTCACTGCTTCCAAATCCAGGAGCTCCCTTCTTTTGAACATCTTCACCACCAGCTTCTCAAGGTCAAGTGCAGATGGAAATTAAACATTAGCTTTGCTAGTGATGTCCAGGTGCCAAAAACTATTCAAAAATGATACACCAGCAAGAAATTTTGTTTTAAACCTTTGATTTATGTTTGCTAAGCACACAGAAAGTGCACAAATGATGAATTAACTTCAGAAGTCCGCACTATCGCTGACTTCATTAACTCTGGGGAGGACCTCACTAAGGTGCACCAGGTCATTATCATTGTCACCATTACTGACATTATTAACTCTGGGGATCTCCCACTCACTGTCAGTAACCTTATAGTTCGTCCTGTTTCTATCTGCTACCCAAGATCCACAAACCTGCCTATCCAGGTAGACCGATTGTTTCTGCTTGTTCCTGCCCCTCTGAACTTATATCTGCATGCCTTGACTCAGTTTTATCCTCCTGGTTCAGTCCCTTTCTACCTACATCTGTGACACTTCACACACTCTTGATCTTTTCAATGACTTCAAGTTCCTTGGCCCCAATCGTCTCATTTTCACCATGGACATCCAGACCCTATACACCCCATCCCCCATCACGAGGGCCTTAGGTAACAGACCCAACTTATTCCGTCCACCACCATTTTCCTCCATCTGGCAGAACTGGTACTCACTCTCAATAATTTCTCCTTCGGCTCCTCCCACTTTTTCCAAACCGAAGGTGTTGCCACGGGCACTCGCATGGGTCCCAACTATGCCTGACTTTTTGTCGGCCATGTGGAACAGTCTATGTTCCAAGTCTACACTGGTGTCTCTCACCAACTTTTCCTATGCTAAATCAACAACTACAGTGGGGCTTCTTCCTTCACCCATGCTGAGCTCATTGACTTCATCAACTTTACCTCCAACAACCGCCATTCCTCCAAATTTACCTGGTCCATTTCTAACACCTTCCTTTCCTTTCCTGATTTCTTTGTCTTTATCTGTGGAGATAGTTTATCAACTGATATCTTTTACAAACCCACTAATTCTCACAGCTACTTGGACTTAACCTCTTCCCACCCTGTCACTTGTAAAAATGTTATTCCCTTCTCTCAGTTTCTCTGTCTTCACTGCATCTTCTCGCAGGATGAGGTTTTTCATTCCAGAACTAATGAGGTGTCCTCTTTCCTTAAAGAAAGCGTCTTTCCTTCCTCCACCATCAATGCTGTCCTCACCCACATCTCTTACATTTTGCACATGTCTGCCCTCAAACCATCCTCCTGTCACTCGACCAGGGATAGGGTTCCCCTTGTCCTCAACACCTGGTACTAATCCTTGTAAGCAGAACAAGTGCCATACCTGCCCCAACACCTCCTTCCTCACTACCTCAGGGTCCCAAACAGTCCTTCCAGGTGAGGCGACACTTCACCTGTGAGTCTGTTGGGGTCATCTACTGTATCCAGTGGTTGAGGTGTGGCCTCCTGGATATCAGTGACACCCGACATTAATTGGGAAACTGCTTTGCCGAGCCACCATGCTCCATCCGCTAGAAAAGCACGATCCCTTGGTGGCCACCCAGCTCTATTCTACTTCCCATTCCCATTCTGACATGTCAGTCCACGGCCTCCTCTACTGCCACGATGAGGCCACACTCAGGTTGGAGGAGCAACACCTTATATTCCGTCTGGGTAGCCTCCAAGCTGATGGAATGAACATCGATTTCTCAAACTTCCTGTAATTGCAACCCCCCCTTATCATTCCCATTCCCATTTCCCTCTCTCACCTCATCTCCTCACCTGCTCATCACCTCCCTCTGATGCTCCTCCCCCTTCCCTTTCTTCTGCAGTCCTCTACACTCTCCTATCAGATTTTCCATTCTCCAGCCCCTTTGCCTCTTTCACCTATCAGCTTCCCAGCTCTTTACTTCACCCCTCCCCTCTCCCGGCTTCACCTATCACCTACCACCTTGTACTTTGCCCTCTCCTCGCCCCACCTTATTGCTCTAACTTATCTTCTTTCCAGTCCTGTTGGAGGGTCTCGGTCTGAATCATTGGCTGTTTATTCTTTTCCACAGATGCTGCCTGACCTGCTGAGTTCCTCCAGCATTTTGAGAGTGTTGCCTAACTTCAGAAGCTGATGAGGTGCAAGGTGAATAGTTTGCAGGGTTAACTTGTATTTAATAAAGCATGTTGTAAGGCAAATGTGTGTGTCTGCTTGCTGAATCTGTCAGAACTGTCTGGTGTAGCTAAACAAGCAGGTTCAACAGTATGGGACCTCCATGAGATAGCCCCATTATGACAAGAAGCTATAAGACCATGGGAGTCTTTGTGTTAATTATTTAGATAATAAAAACTCAACTTCAGGGTTGTCTCTATGGCAGCAGAGATAACTACAGAGTGGCACCCAAGGCTGTCTCCATAGTAACCAGGAGTCTGTGTAGGAAGAACGACTGACAAGGGGCACATTGATAAGTTCATAATATTGATTTATTGGCTGGCTCTGTTAAAAAACAGTTCTTTTTCAAATATATACAATTAATTAACAGAGCACGTGGCACGAAAGGTTTCAGGAGTTATGTGATAATTGGAGATGGGCTGCCGCTGGGCCCATCACCATGGTAACTAAGGCCTTATCTGAACAAAGGGATGCTCTGGGCAGGAGACCAGCAACTTCCAAACAGCCAGGAGCTATGAGATACTTGAACGCCATTCAGGGAATCTTGTCAGAAGCATCTGATCACTCATTATTTTGTGTTGGGTTTGTTAAGAGTATACCTAAATGTCTATATGCAGTATTTTTGAAGATATCTCTAAAGATGTATAAAAATCAAAAGAAATGGGTGGCCCATTCTCTTGAGGTGAATGGCTGAAGGTTCTGTTTCTATTCGCTCTGACTCTATGGTCCACTCTGTCCCCAGTGACAGGTAAAAACATGTTCAACACCAGTGCAGACACATATGAATGATTACTTTCCTCCATGACATTGCTGTTAACAGTACTGGTGTTACCAGCGATCCATGCTTCTAAATATCAGCAATGTTCATTATCACACTGATCCAAATTGTAAGCTTTTGTCTTGTGATGAGAACGTTACTGGTAAGTCCTCAACCTCAGTCTATCTTCAATCCTAACGAGAAGCTAATGTTGAAAGTAAAAGGATAGCCTGGTTCTGAAAATGTAACGCCTTTGCAGAGCAATGAAACTTCCACTTGGGTTGCACCTGTTATGTTCTTGGAATGTGATTTACAACCAATTCAGCACTTTTGAAGGGCAGTCATTGTTGCAAAGCAAGAGACAGGTTGATTGAAATATAGTATTATTACAGTTTGTCATCTTCCGGCTTAATGTCAAAAACAGCTCCTTTGATCTCTCCTCCATCTTTCAGTTTACACATCTATATTATTCTTTCTTGATAGTACTTCATTCTTCTTATCAGCATGGGTGACTGTTTTGCAATAGTGAGATTAACCAATAGCTTATGGAACATCGAACACTACAGCAGAGGAAGAGAGCCTTTGAGCCACAATGTTTTATCAAAATAATTAAACTAGCTATTAAAAGCCTGCTAAACTAATACTTTCTGCCCTCACCATTCCTTTTCCCTCCATTCTGTGCACATTTATGTCTCTATTCAAGAGCCTATCAAACACCTCTATCATAGTTATGCTGTGGTGAGTTCTGGAATGTGCTGCCACCTTTGTCAACACATTCCAGGCATTCATCACTGTCTGAAAAACTTCCCCCGCACATCTCCTATGAATTCCACCCCCCCCACCTGAAATGCATGTCCCAGGATAGGCATTTTGTCCTTAGGAAAAGGATATTGATTATCTATCTATGCCAAATAAACTTGAACTGAATTGACTGTTACTTACATCCTTCATGTACATGAGGAGTAAAAATCTTTATGTTATGTCTCCACCTAAATGTACAATGTGCAATTTATAATAATTTATAATAAATAGTATGTACAACAGGACAGTCAATATAACAAAGAAATACAGTTGTGTCAGCATGAATTAATCAGTCTGATGTCCTGGTGGAAGAAGCTGTCCCGGAGCCTGTTGGTCCTGGCTTTTATGCTGCGGTACCATTTCCCGAATGGTAGCAGCTGGAACAGTTTGGGGTTGGGGTGACCCGGGTCCCTAGTGATCCTTTGGACCCCTTTTACACACCTGTCTTTGTAAATGTCCTGAATAGTGGGAAGTTCACATCTACAGTTGTGCTGGGCAGTCCATATCACTCTCTGCAGAGTCCTACAATTGAGGGAAGTACAGTTTCCATTCCAGACAGTGATGCAGCCAGTCAGGATGCTCTCAATCATGCCCCTGTAGAAAGTTCTTAGGATTTGAGGGCCCATACCAAACTTCTTCAACCGTCTGTGGTGAGAGTGCTGCAGTTGTACTTTTATCCCCACAGAGCTGGAATATACAGACCATGTGATATCCGCGGTGATGTGTGTGCTGAGGAACTTAAAACTGTTCAGCCTCTCAAACCCAGATCCATTGATGTCAATAGGGGTTAGCCTGTGTCCATTCCTCCTGTAGCCCACAACCAGTTCCTTTGTCTTTGCGACATTGAGGGAGAGGTTATTTTCTTGACACCACTGTGTCAAGGTGATGACTTCCTCTCTGCAGGCTGCCTCATTATTATTTGAGATTAGGCCAATCAGTGTAGTGTTGTCAGCAAATTTAATTAGCAGATTGGAGCTGTGGGTGGCGACACAAACATGGGTATACAGAGAGTAAAGGAAGGGGCTTAGTTCACAGCCCTGAGGGGCTCCTGTGTTGATGGTCAGAGGGGCAGAGGTGGGGATCCACTCTTACCAGCTGCAGGTAATCTGGCAGGAAGTCCAGGATCCAGCTGCATAAGGCAGGGCGAAGGCCAAGGTCTCTGAGCTTCTTGTTGAGCCTGGAGGGAATTATCTTATTGAATGCTGAACTGTAGTCAAGGAACAGCATTCTCACATAAGCATCCTTCTTCTCCAGATGTGCAAGGACGGTGTGGAAAGCTGTGGCTATTGCATTATCTGTCGATTGGTTGTGTCGGGAGGTGAATTGTAGGGGTTCAGTGTGGGTGGTAGCATGCTGCAGATGTAGTCCTTGACCAGCCTCTCAAAGCATTTGCTTATTATTGAGGTGAGTGTGACAGGATGCCAGTCATTCAGACATGTTACCTTGGTCTTATAAAGTTCATAAACTTTACAATCTTATGAACTTCTATCAGGTCTCCCCTAAGTCTTTGTCTCTCCAAGGGAAAACAACACAAGTTTGTCTAATCACTTCTCATAGAACATGCCCCCTAATACAGGTTGCAACATCTTTTTTATATTTGCAGTTTGTTGCCTGTTGCATGTTGGTTGAACACCCAAGTTGGTGCAGTTTTTCCTTAATTCTATAATGGGTATTTTTCTATCTTGGGTATGCCCGCAAGAAAATGAATCTCAGAGTTGTATATGGTGACGTATATGTATTTTGATAATAAATTTATTTTGAATGTTAAATTTTGAATATCCTATCACACCATAACATTTCTCCTTGGCATGTTAGATGTGCCCTCCACCATGCAGACTGGCACAAGATAGTCATTTAAGGCTTTTCCACTCTATTATAAAAATTATCTACTAAATATAAAAAAATGCTATTGGCTATTATATTTTGTGTTAATTTGATTTCATAATTTATCTTCCCCTTCCTTGTTTACTTGCTTAATGGTTCTTTGTCGCTTTCTAAAGTTTTTCCAATTTTCTAGTCCACTTTTGGCGACTTTGTATGCATGAACTTTTAGTTTGCGGCCTTCTTTTATTTCCTTAGTCACTTCCTGTGAGAGATCCTTCCTGTGCTTGCCTTTTCACTGGAATATACTTCGTGAGCATCATGAAAAATCTCTCTCAAAGTCTTTCATTGTTCCTCAACTGTCCCACCATATAGCCTATGTCCCCAGCCTATGTGAACCATCTCCTTCATCATCCATTGTAGTCTCCCTTGTTTGGCAGAAAGCACTGGTTTTAGATCAAACTGTTGCACCCTTCATTTGTAGGAGAAATTCAATCATACTGTGATCACTCTTTCCAAGAAGAACCCTTGCTACAAGATTGTTAATTGTACCTGTCCCACTGCACTTTTCCAAAGCCTTAACATCCTTACAAAAATGCATTGACCAGAACTGAATGTTATAGATGCAGTTTAGCCAGAGATTTTTTTAAACAAAGGCACTTAAACTCAATGCTTCAACTGATAAAGACAAGAATTCCACATGCTTTTTTTTTTACCACCCTATCAACTTGTGCAGCCACCTGCAGGGAGAAATGGACCGGGACCCCAACTTCACCTTACGTAGTGCAAGTGATACAGACCCTTGAAACACGCACTGCACTCCTTCAATAAGTGCAACTTTGCCTGCAACATTTCTGTTCCTCAAAAAAGTTACTAATCATATGGCCAACAGTAAGCCAGGGGCAGATAGTGGTAAGATGAAGGAGGAGTAGTGACTTCCCCATTGAAAGAGCTAAAAAGTCGAATACATTAACAAAATAGATGACTTGAGCTTTGATTTAGGCTCTGGTTACAGAGGTAGAGGCTGACCTGAAGGTATTTTCTGGAAATCATGACGATTTCTAGTGAATTGCTTATCCGTGACCTCGCCTTATATGGTGTTGACATTAACCTATAAGAGAGATAGGGAAAAACTGAACAGTAAGTACATTTCACAGGATTTTTGGAATTTTTCTGTGGGCTGGATCATGATCAGTACCTGGCGATCTATCTCCTCAAGTCTCGTCAAAGTGTCATAGTTCCCCAGTGACTATGAATCATGGTGATAAAGGGACTTAATCATAGAACAATACAGTACAGATGCAAGCTATTCAACCTAATGTCTCCATGATGACCTGGTGCCTCTTCAACCTGTCCCAATTTCCTGTGTTGGATCCACATCAATCCAAGCTCCAACTCAGCATTCCTATCCAAATGCTTTTTAAATATACTGTTGTACCTGTCTCAACCATTTCCTCTGGCAGCTCATTCCATAAACGTACCAGCTGTGAATGAAAAATAGCTCCTCGGGTCCTTAAGAGCAATTAGGCCATTTGGCCTGTCGAGTCTGCTCCCCTATTTCATCATGGCTGATCCATTTCCCTCTCAATCCCATTCTCCTGCTTTCTCCCCATGCCCTGTCTAATCAAGAACCTAACAACTTCCGCCTTAAATGCACCGAGTGACCTTGTCGCCACACCTGTCTGCGGCAACAAATTCCACAGATTCACCACCCTCTGGTTAAAGGAATTCCTCCTCATCTCTGTTCTAAGAGAACGTCCCTCTATTTTGGAGCTGTGCCCTCTGGTCCTAAACTCCCCACCAAAGGAGGCATCGTCTTCATATTCACTCTACCTAGGTCTTTCAACATTCGATAGGTTTCAATGAGATCCCCCCTCATTCCATTAAATTTGTCCCAGAACCTTCAATTGCTGCTCATATGATAACCCTTTCATTTTTAAATCTTTCTTCTTTTACCCTGAACGTATGCCCCCTAGCTTTGGGCTCCACTACCCTGGGAAATAGACTTACCGTCCACCTTGCCTGTGCCTCTCATCATTCGAAACATTTCTAATTTAAACATTCTGCTACATTCCATGGAGTAAAGACCTAGCCTGATTCATCTCTCCCTAGAACTCAGGGCTTCTCGTCCTGGCAACATCCTTGTAAATCTTTTCCACACTCTTTTCAGTCTAACCAGTCTTTCCAATAACAGGATGAACAAAGCTGTACGTAATGTTCAAATTCCTATACTCAGTGCTTGACAGATGAAGCCAGCATTCTAAATGTGTTTTCACCATCCTGCCTACCTGTGATGTTGGTTTTAATGAACTATGCAATTGAACTCCAAGCCCCTTTGCTCCATTACACTCGCTAGTGCCAATATTCAGAATCCAAGTCCTATGCTGGATTGACTTTCTAAAAGGCATCACCTAACACTGACAAGACCACATAATTATAACATATAGTTACAGCAGTGCAAAGCAATACCATAATTTGATAAAGAGCAGACCATGGGCACGGTAAAAAAAAGTCTCAAAGTTCCTATCGACTCCCGATAGTCCTGATAGCAGGCGGCAAAAGGGAGAAACTGTCCCTGCCATAAACCTCCAGGCGCCGACAACTGTCGATGCATTGGAAGCACCCGACCACAGCCGACTCTGAGTCCATCCGAAAACTTTGAGCCTCCTACCAGCCCTCCGACACCGAGCACCGAGCACCATCTCTGCCGAGCGCTTCGACTCTGCCCTGGCCACCGAGCAACAAGCAAAGCCGAGAACTTGGGGCCTTCCCCTCTGGAGATTCAGGATCACACAGTAGCAGCAGCAGCGAAGAAGGCATTTCGGATGTTTCTCCAGATGATCCTCCTCCACATCTGTCTCCATCAAATCAGGATTGTGCATGGCACCCTACTTGACAGATAACAGATATCATTCACTGGAGCGGCCGCTGTGCGCTGTGTCGCATTGCCATCTTCTCCTCCTTTAACTTACTTGTCAGTAAGTAAGTGGTTTAAACTAATATAGCAGCGTGGTGGAAACCAGTATGATAGAGCCGAGGATGAGCCAGCAGGTTTGCAATACATGGTGGGTGTAATATGAATGTAAGGAAGGACAAGCCAATGTCTGGGGACAAATGCAGTCAGTGCAAAGAGTTAAATTGTACCACAAAGGCAAAATTCAAAAGGGTGAAGAATGCAGGACTGAAGGTGTTGTATTTAAATGCATGTGATATTCAGAATAAGGTGGATGAACTCGTGGTGCAATTAGAGATTGGTCTGTATGATGTTGCGGGCATCACTGAGTCATGACTGAAAGAAAGTCGTAGTTGGGAACTTAATATCAAAGGATATACTTTGTATCGAAAGGACAGGCAAAAAGGTATAGGGAGTGGTGTGGCTCAGCTGGTAAGAGATAAAATTACATCTTTAGGAAGAGGTGACATAGGGTCAGAAAATGTTGAATGTTGTAGGTGAAGTTAAGAAACTGCAAGGGTAAAAATCCCCTTATGGGAATCATATATAGGCCTCCAAATAGTCTTTTTATTCTTTTCTCTTCCACCAATGTTCAAACTTAATTTGTTCTAATGTGCAATGTAAGCTGATAAGATCTACTTTATGTGGGCTCCAGCAATTAGATCCTAAGACCATTCGGCCCATCATGCCTGCTCTGCCATTTGATCATGGCTGATCCTTTTTCCTCTCAACCCCATGCTCCTGTCTTCTCCCCATTACCTTTCACACCGTGACGTATTGAAAATCTGTCAACTTCCACCTTAAATACACTTGATGACTTGGCCTCCACAGCCACCTTCTCAACAAATTCCGGAGATTCATCACCTCTAGCTAAAGAAATTCCCCCTCATCGCCGACCTAAATGGACATCCCTTTTATCTGAGGCTGTGGCACATGAGGAGCCGGCCTCTGCTGGGTGGCGCAGTACCGTAGCAGTCAGTACAGTACTTTACTGTGCCAGTGATTGAAAGATTGGGGTAAAATTCCCGCCACTGTCTGTAAGGAATCTGTGTGTTCCTCCAGTGACTGTGCGAGTTTCCTCTGAAGGTTCTGGTCTTCTCACACTTTCTAAAAAAGCCATACAGGTTAGGGTTAGTAAGCTGTGGGCACGCTATGTTTGTGTCAGAAGCATGGCAACGCTTGTAGGCTGCTCCAGGTACATCCTCGGACTGTGTTAGGTGTTGAGGTAATGATGCGTTTCACTGCGTGTTTCAATGTTTTGATGTACGTATCACAAATTAAGCAAACCTTGCTCTTCATTTTGATGAGTGGTCAGAGCAGGGAAACACTCTTCGTTTCCCACCTGCTGAGGTAAATTCAATGAAGCATTTCAGAAAAAAAAGGCAGACAATTTTTGATGGTGCTGGGCAGTCAACATCTGCCCTCAAGGTTAAATTGAATTTGCTCGCTTTCCTCTCTGGGCCAAAACAGGAGCTCAAACCAGGAATGAATTCTAATCTTGTTGAAACCTGCACATCTGAACCATGATTGCTTTGGACTTTGTATGATAATGTCTGAAAAAGTGCAACAAAGTTTATTCTACAAACAACTGCAAAGAATTGTGAAAACTCACATCACTGAATCAAATGTTTTCAAGCCTTTTGGCATTAGTTTGATTGTAAAGCAAACTTCCCAAGATACTGCCTAGATGCATGCTAATCTGTTTTTTAACACAGAATATTTTATCACTTTTGCACTTCAGTACCTTTATTTCTTGGCGAGGTACAGTACAACAATTGTTCTTCTGATCTATTATATTTTATTCCCAAGGTGTGGACGTTACCTGCAAGGTTTGAATTTATTGCCCAAACCTTATTTGATCTCGAAGTGAACACAGTAAAGCTCCAAACTGGCAGATTTTCCAGGCTAATGATATCCCAACATACTTTGAATTCAAAACTTCTAGATTTTACCCAGTATTGTAATAGATGTTTCCCTGAGCCCATAGAATTTTACGAGGGCAGGGCTGTGGCCCTAAGGATTTGAGGGGGAGCACTGGGAGTCTTGGGGGTGCAGTGAGTCCAGTGTGCTAATGGAAGTTTGGGAACCGAGAGCCTAGTGAGTTAAAAAGCAATGTGGTAACCAGGGCCCTGGTGAGTTGAAAGAGAGCTTGACAAACATCAGATTGTAAACCAGGTGCTGAATCACTGGGACTTCTGAATCAGTGGGTGGCAGTATTGAAGCCTTATTGTAGTTTGTTGGATCATTTCAGAAGGCTGTTAGAACATACACTCCTAGAAAAATCCTAGAAAAAATGTAGGAGTGACACTGGCCGAACATCAGAGAAGTACGGTGGAGACTCGTTCTCTGGCAGGTCTAACCTAGCCGTGAAGGTGATGTTCCATCGGTATACTACTAGACTAGATCTAGTAGCAGGATCGTGGCTAGCTAAGTCAAGGAGGTAAGCATGCCTTCGCTACTTTGTAGGTTGTGCCTCTTCAGGCAAAGGCTGCACCCAACGAGGATGCCGGCAGCAGGGTGTCTGATGGTGTCCGTGGCAGGTGAATCCAAAGGGTCAGTGGTACAGCCACCTTGGTGGCATGTAGAGGAACCAGAGTGCTGGTCAAGGGATGGCATCATTAGACTAGTTAGTTGTCACTGCGGGCCAGCTTCCTTATCCGCTAAGTCTGTTACACTCCTGTGTACCACTTAACATCAGATTTGGAAGCCCAGAGAGACTGTATGGTGGGGGTACGACACCATCTGTCTTATTACTGAGCAAGGCGTCAGTCCATCGAAATCGACGGACAGCCGAAGAAGAAGAGAACATACAGCATTGCAACACAGTACAGGCCCTTCGGCCTACGATGTTGTGCCAACCCTCTAACCTATCCAAGATCAGTCTAACCCTTCTATCCCATGTAGCCATCCATCTTTCTTTCATCCGTGTACCTACGGAGGAGTTTCCTAAATGTCCCTAATGGATCTGCTTCTACCTCCACCTCCGGCTTTGGTCGTGAGGAGAAAATGCTGGAAAGCAGATCCTAGATTGAGGTTGATAACTGCAGCTAAAATGAGCTGTGAACAAGACACAACTAATTGTAACTTACAACTGTGAATTAAATTTGCAAAGCATATTCTGTGTGTATCCAAACCAGTCAAGGTTTCAAGCAACAGGAAATTATCACCAGAGCAATAAATACTTTACTTTATACGTCACTTTATTGTCGCCAAACAATTGATACTAGAGCGCACAATCATCACAGCGATATTTGATTCTGCGCTTCGCATTCCCTGGAGTACAAATCGATAGTAGATATTAAAAAGTTAAATTATAAACCATAAATAGAAAATAGAAAAAGGAAAGTAAGGTAGTGCAAAAAAACCGAGAGGCAGGTCCGGATACCTGGAGGGTACGGCCCAGATCCGGGTCTTTTAACCGGATAAATAACTTTTAACTGGATAAATAACTTTTTATTCATTGTACGGGATGTCAGCATTGCCGTTAGGTGTTTCTCTCCCAACCCTGAAGACCACGAGAAGGCGATGGTCAGCTGCTGTCGTTCTCCTGAGAGAGATACATTCACAGTACTGATGGTTCAGGACGAGAATGATGAACCAACAATGATCATATTCTGAAGTCAAGGTAGTCCATGACATCACAAAGTACTCATGAGTCTGGAGTCCTGTTTAAGTCAGACCAGGTTAGGATGGCAGATTGTCTTTCTGGTTGCTTTGCTATTACTAGAAATTATGCCAGATTTTTTAAAAGATTTATTTAACTGCTATCATTTAAATTTCACAATAGCCTTAGTGGGATTTGAACTCATGCCTACCAACTTCAAAGGGAAATTTAAGTATAATAAATGTAGATCTTGCCAGCAATGATCACATCATGTAAAGAATAAGAAGACAGTGGAGAACAGCTAACCAAAGGCACTGACCTAACTACAGAATAAATATACAGAAATGTGCAGCTCACTGAATTTCTTTAAGAGTTCTTCTGTATTCTCTACCTTAGATCCAAATCTGTCCAAATTGAACCAGAATTTCTAACCTCATATTTCTATTGCTAGTATCAGTAAGTAAATCCTTTGGCTGTCATCAAAGAACAGAGGAAGAGGAAGATGGTGAGGATGCAAAATATCACTTTGCATCGGATTTTAACAGTTATTCAATACAAGTTGGAACTCATGTGGTAAGGAATCCATTTGTTCTGTTCCTTTTTTATACAGAGCAGAAATCTTTACAATTACTCTTACGTGTTAGATACTAATACAACATTGAAGGTGGAGTTCAATCATCCGCACAGTCAAGGTTCCCAGACTCCACCCTGGTTGATACAGGATGTAGACTGATTGAAGATTAAGTGTGTTTGTAGGGGATTGGAGATGGAGGAGTAAGGATTGGTAAGTATTTAACATTCTTAGAGACAATAATGAGTGGAGGAAGAGTTCTTATGATGGACACTTTTAAATGAAATGGGACTAGACCGTGCTTGTAAATGTTGCTGGTTCTATTCAGAAAAGTTGGTATTTGTCCATTTTAAATATTCAATGATTCAAAGTACATTTATTATTAAAGTACCCATGCAGTACACAACCCTGAGATTTGTCTTACCCACAGACAGCCATAAAACAAGGAAAACCATGGAACCCGTTCAAAGAAAAGCGTCAAAGCCCCTCCCCCATCGTGCAATTAAAAACAAATCACGCAAGCAACAACAAAAAAATACCAGCGAAAAATACAGAATCTAAAGCACCAAATCTGAAGAGTCCAGGCGTATTCAGTTCAGTTCAGTGTTAGTAATCTTCAGGCTGCCCCGATTGAAAATAACAAAAAAAAGGAGTGGCCAGAAACCAGAAAAACATCATAGCATGAACTACAGAGTCCAACCCACAAACTGCACCAATTAAACTTCACCTGAGACCCAGGACTCCAGCACAATCCTCTGGCAGTAGCAAGCAAGAGGGAGAGAGAGGCCATTTGTACACAGGGATCTTCCTCTGGCAGTAGTGAGTGAGCGGAGGTTAGACAGTGCTGAACACCTGTTCGTCTTCCACACTCACCTCAATTATTTCAATCTCCCTTGGCACTGTAATCGGCAAGATGGGTGAGAAATGGAGTCAATAATGGACTCACGCACCGTCTCCAGGCTTCTTGGCCTCGAGTTCGCACAGTTCGCTCAAAGCCTTATTGAACACCCTCGGAGACAACAAAGCGGCAGATCACCCAATCAGCCTGAAAACACACCACCAAAATGTAGATCACAGGCTCCAACAGTAGCAGAACCATATTTAAGAGTAAAAGAAGATGTAGAAGAACTGAAAGAAGATGTTTCATGAACCGTCTGGAGGTTGTCGCCCTTGGTTGTGTTGTTCACTGGCGCCATCTTCTTCCAGAAGCAAGTTTGAGACTTTCTCATATGTGTTGTCAAAAGTTTTGAACGTGCTGATGATTTATAATGCACCATGAATCAAGGAACAAATATCAATCTTGCTGGGAATCGCCAGCAGTTACATTGACGAACTGCCTCTTGGATCTTCCAGATTCAGTTATTTATTGGATGGGTCGAAACATACAGTTAACAATCAACACAGCCCAACGATGCACTGGAGCAGCCCACAAGTGTCACACACATTCAGACACCAACATAAGCTCACTATATTCACCAGTATAACACAAGCAACAACAAAAACATTGCAACGACAGCAAAGCAATTCCCTTTTGCAGCATCCCACTCACACATACAGACAGGCCTCCACCTCCATGAGAAGCACCTCCTGGCCTCCAACCTGCAGTTCTTTCCCACAGACTCTTTAGCTAGAAATCTACACTGGTTTCCATTGGGATTGTAGTACTGCAGTATGGAAAGGGTTTTTGGTTACTTGGTGCTCTTCATTAAGTAGGTACTTTGGTGTTTAGGGAATAGCATTCGGGGAGGGATTTTGGATTTCTTACTGTTTATTTATTAAAATAGGTGTTGAGGTGTTTAGAGAGTAGTAATGGAGAATTGATTTTGAGTTAGTTAAATGTCCTTCATTAAATACAGTACTGTGCAAAAGTCTTAGGCACATATGTATAACTAGGGAGCCTAAGACTATTGCACAGATTTGCAGTGATTTTATGTACAGTATTGCATTGTACTGCTGTCATGAAAAAAAACATTTCATGACGTGAGTTACTGATAAACTTGATTCTGATATGGCTCTCTATTGTGTACTGAGAGTGGGAAGGGGGAAGGGAGAAGGGAATCATGGTTGGGAAAAGGGGAAGGGAGAGGGGAGGGACATTTTGTAATGATCTATAAACAAATTGTTTGAAATCAACTAACCTTGCCTGGTGTCTCAGGACTGAGTGTGTCTGCACCCATGCCACCCCCTGCTCCTGGCACTCCTTCTCTGCCAATTAGCCCACACCCCCTCCAATGGTGCCCCTCTTTCACCATTCCCAGCATTCTTTGCTCCGGCAAGATTTACAGGCTCACTCTCTGTTCCACTGTCACAAATACAGTATTGTGCAAGTCTGAGACAAACTAGCTATAGACATGTGCCTAAGACCTTTGCTCAGCACTGAAGGTGTTAGCATGTTTTTAACTTATATGAATTTAAAATCTTTACAATGTTTATGTTTTTAGTTAAATACATACTCTATAATAGATTTTTAATTTATCTCAGAAAATCAGATGCATTGAAAGACATTTAAAAAGTCTTACAACTTTCAAAGACAGCAAGAATGAAAGTGGGATTTCTGGTCCAGATATTACAGTATGGGGAAATGATGGGCAGTGAGCCATTACCAACATGAGCTAGCCTATTATATCTATGCCCTTGGTTTCAAGGGTAAAAGGATGAATTACCTGTGCAGTTACATACCAGTGATTAGGTCTACATGAAGCAAACAAGATCCTTGGTGTCTGACACTCAGCTGTAAATGAGCTTTAGCTACTATAAACATAATAAAATAAGATCAGAGGAAGGTCAAGTGGCCCCTCGAGGCTAATCTGACAATCAATAAGATTAAAGCTCCTGTGATCTTAGACTCAGATCCATTTTCCTACCTGCTCCCCATAACCTGTGCCTCACTGACAAACAAAATCTATCTCAGCATTGAATATATTCTATGGTTGAGTCTCTCTTCTGGTCAAAATGGCGCCAAGCTGTGATATCTGTCAAGGTTGTAGCTCAGACTAAGGTGTTTTTACGTTAGTAGGGATTGTTTTAATGGTGGCAGTATCATCCACATCATTGAAAGAGGTGACAATCAACACCAGTCCCTGCGGCACAACACATCACTTCAGTCCTGCAGGCAGAGAGGCAACCATCTACTTTGCTTTCTTTTGTGACCATCTGTAAGGAGATGAATCTCGAGTTTGTATATAATATACATACTTTGATAATAAATGTACTTTGATCTTTGAACTTTGATCTACTACCACTCTCCAGCTTCTCCTGCAAAGCCAAAGTTAAATCCAATTTTCTCCTTCATCCTGAATGCCAAATAACTGAACCTTCTTGACCAACTTCCCATGTGGGACCTTGTCAAAGGCCTTGCTAAAGTCCATACACTGCCTTCCCATAATCACTTTCCCTGGTAACTCCTTGAAAAACTCTAAGATTGGTAAGGCACAACTTATGAAGCACAAAACCATGTGGACTATCCCTAATCAGCCCCTGACTATCCATGGACTTACATATCCAGCCTTAGAATATCCTCCGATAACGTATCCATGTCAGGCTTACAAGCCTACAATTTCCTGGCTTATTCTTAGAGCCCTTTTTGAACAACCAAAAACCTTAGCTACCCTTCAGTCCTCTGACACCTCACCCGTAGTTAAGGACTTCTTCAATGTATCGGCTCGGGCCCCTGCAACTTCTGCACTAAGCTCACACAAGATCCAGGGGGATGTCTTGTCAGGCCCTGGGGACTTATCCACCCTTAGTTTCATCTCTGCTCCTGTAAACCAGATACAGTAGATGGCCCTACTACTTCGAAGAAGGAAGTCTGAGAATCGGAGCGGGAGTGCGGAGGAAGCCATTTTTGAATTTCTCGTTTTTTTTTCCATTGGCGTTCAGAGAGGCGGGACTGCGCAGGTGTGTGACATCGGGCAGTGAAGCGCAGAAGATTTAAAAGGAATAGAGCCTCATACAGCGGGCTGCGGAGTGAGCCGGGAGCAGAGTGAAGGCTTAAGGGCTTCGGCTCAACGGGCTTAGGTGGAAACAGGCGAGGCGAGGAAGGTTTGGTATTTATTTTTTGTTGTTATTTGAGGAGAGGGGCAGTATGAGTGTGAGGGCAGTTTGTTGTTCTCGGTGCCGGATGTGGGAGGCCTTGGAGTCTCTAAGCCTCCCGGACGTCCACATCTGTGCCAGGTGCGCCGAGATGCAGCTCCTGAGGGACCGTGTTAGGGAACTGGAGCTGCAGCTCGATGACCTTCGTCTGGTCAGGGAGAGTGAGGAGTTGATAGAGAGGAGTTACAGGCAGGTGGTCACACCGGGGCCACGGGAGGCAGACAAGTGGGTCACGGTTAGGAGGGGGAAGGGGAAGAGTCAGGTAATAGAGAGTACCCCAGTGGCTGTGCCGCTTGATAATAGGTACTCCTGTTTGAGTACTGTTGGGGGGGACAGCTTACCCGGGGGAAGTGACAGTGGCTGTGCCTCCAGCACAGAGTCCGGCCCTGTAGCTCAGAAGGGTAGGGAAAGGAAGAGGAGGGCAGTTGTGATAGGGGACTCGATAGTAAGGGGGTCAGACAGGCGATTCTGTGGACGCAGTCCAGAGACCCGGATGGTAGTTTGCCTCCCTGGTGCCAGGGTCCGGGATATTTCTGATCGTGTCCAAGATATCCTGAAGGGGGAGGGTGAGGAGCCAGAGGTCGTGGTACATATAGGTACCAATGACATAGGTAGGAAAAGGGAAGAGGTCCTGAAAGGAGAATATAGGGAGTTAAGAAGGGAGTTGAGAAAAAGGACCGCAAAAGTAGTAATCTCCGGATTACTGCCGGTGCCACGCAACAGTGAGAGTAGGAGTGCAATGAGGTGGAGGATAAATGCGTGGCTGAGGAATGGGAGCAGGGGGCAGGGATTTAAGTGTTTGGATCATTGGGACCACTTTCGGGGCAGGTGTGACCTGTACAAAAAGGATGGGTTACACTTGAATCCTAGGGGGACCAATATCCTGGCGGGGAGATTTGCAAGGGCTACTGAGGTGACTTTAAACTAGAATAGTTGGGGGGTGGGAATCAAATTAAAGAGACTAGGAGAGAGGAGGTTAGTTCACAACAGGGGGATGGGAACCAGTGCAGAGAGACAGAGGGGTGTAAAGTGAGGGTAGAAGCAAAAAGTAGTAAGGTAAAAAGTAAAAGTGGCAGGCCGGCAAATCCAGGGCAAAAATCAAAAAGGGCCACTTTTCAACATAATTGTATAAGGGCCAAAAGTGTTGTAAAAGAAAACCTGAAGGCTTTGTGTGTCAATGCAAGGAGCATTCGTAACAAGGCGGATGAATTAAAAGTGCAGATTGTTATTAATGAATATGATATAGTTGGGATCACAGAGATATGGCTCCAGGGTGACCAAGAACGGGAGCTCAATATTCAGGGATATTCAATATTCAGGAGGGATAGACATGAAAGAAAAGGAGATGGGGTAGCATTGCTGGTTAGAGAGGAGATTAACGCAATAGAAAGGAAGGACATTAGCCGGGAAGATGTGGAATCGATATGGGTAGAGCTGCATAATGCTAAGGGGCAGAAGACGCTGGTGGGAGTTGTGTACAGGCCACCTAACAGTAGTAGTGAGGTTGGGTATGGTATTAAACAGGAAATTAGAAATGTGTGCAATAAAGGAACAGCAGTTATAATGGGTGACTTCAATCTACATATAGATTGGGTGAACCAAATTGGTAAGGGTGCTGAGGAAGAGGATTTCTTGGAATGTATGCGGGATGGTTTTTTGAACCAACATGTCGAGGAACCAACTAGAGAGCAGGCTATTCTAGACTGGGTATTGAGCAATGAGGAAGGGTTAATTAGCAATCTTGTCGTGAGAGGCCCCTTGGGTAAGAGTGACCATATTATGGTGGAATTCTTCATTAAGATGGAGAGTGACATAGTTAATTCAGAAACAAAAGTTCTGAACTTAAAGAAGGGTAACTTTGAAGGTATGAGACGTGAATTAGCTAAGACTGGCAAATGACACTTAAAGGGTTGACCGTGGATATGCAATGGCAAGCATTTAATGATTGCATGGATGAACTACAACAATTGTTCATCCCAGTTTGGCAAAAGAATAAATCAAGGAAGGTAGTGCACCCGTGACTGACAAGGGAAATTAGGGATAGTATCAATTCCAAAGAAGAAGAATACAAATTAGCCAGAAAAAGTGGCTCACCTGAGGACTGGGAGAAATTCAGAGTCCAGCAGAGGAGGACAAAGGGCTTAATTAGGAAGGGGAAAAAAGATTATGAGAGAAAACTGGCAGGGAACATAAAAACTGACTGTAAAAGTTTTTATAGATCTGTGAAAAGAAAAAGATTGGTTAAGACAAATGTAGGTCCCCTGCAGACAGAAACAGGTGAATTGATTATGGGGAGCAAGGACACGGCAGACCAGTTGAATAACTACTTTGGTTCTGTCTTCACTAAGGAGGACATAAATAATCTTCCAGAAATAGTAGGGGACAGAGGGTCCAGTGAGATGGAGGAACTGAGGGAAATACATGTTAGTAGGGAAGTGGTGTTAGGTAAATTGAAGGGATTAAAGGCAGATAAATCCCCAAGGCCAGATGGTCTGCATCCCAGAGTGCTTAAGGAAGTAGCCCAAGAAATAGTGGATGCATTAGTGATAATTTTTCAAAACTCTTCAGATTCTGGACTAGTTCTTGAGGATTGGAGGGTGGCTAATGTAACCCCACTTTTTAAAAAAGGAGGGAGAGAGAAACCGGGGAATTATAGACCGGTTAGCCTGACATCGGTGGTGGGGAAAATGCTAGAGTCAGTTATCAAAGATGTGATAACAGCACATTTGGAAAGTGGTGAAATCATCGGACAAAGTCAACATGGATTTGTGAAAGGAAAATCATGTCTGACGAATCTCATAGAATTTTTTGAGGATGTAACTAGTAGAGTGGATAGGGGAGAACCAGTGGATGTGGTATATTTGGATTTTCAAAAGGTTTTTGACAAGGTTCCACACAGGAGATTAGTGTGCAAACATAAAGCACATGGTATTGGGGGTAAGGTATTGATGTGGATAGAGAATTGGTTGGCAGACAGGAAGCAAAGAGTGGGAATAAATGGCAGGCAGTGACTAGTGAGGTACCGCAAGGCTCAGTGCTGGGACCCCTGTTGTTTACAATATATATTAATGACTTAGATGAGGGAATTAAATGCAGCATCTCCAAGTTTGCGGATGACACGAAGCTGGGCGGCAGTGTTAGCTGTGAGGAGGATGCTAAGAGGATGCAGGGTGACTTGGATAGGTTGGGTGAGTGGGCAAATTCATGGCAGATGCAATTTAATGTGGATAAATGTGAGGTTATCCACTTTGGTGACAAAAACGGGAAAACAGATTATTATCTGAATGGTGGCCGATTAGGAAAAGGGGAGGTGCAACTAGACCTGGGTGTCATTATACACCAGTCATTGAAAGTGGGCATGTAGGTACAGCAGGCAGTGAAAAAGGCGAATGGTATGCTGGCATTCATAGCAAGAGGATTCGAGTACAGGAGCAGGGAGGTACTACTGCAGTTGTACAAGGCCTTGGTGAGACCACACCTGAAGTATTGTGTGCAGTTTTGGTCCCCTAATCTGAGGAAAGACATCCTTGCCATAGAGGGAGTACAAAGAAGGTTCACCAGATTGATTCCTGGGATGGCAGGACTTTCATATGATGGAAGACTGGATCAACTAGGCTTATACTCGTTGGAATTTAGAAGATTGAGTGGGGATCTTATTGAAACATATAAAATCCTAAAGGGATTTGACAGACTAGATGCAGGAAGATTATTCCCGATGTTGGGAAAGTCCAGAACGAGGGGTCACAGTTTGAGAATAAAGGGGAAGCCTTTTAGGACCGAGATTAAGAAAAACTTCTTCACATAGAGAGTGGTGAATCTGTGGAATTCTCTGCCACAGGAAACAGTTGAGGCCAGTTCATTGGCTATATTTAAGAGGGAGTTAGATATGGCCCTTGTGGCTAAAGGGATCAGGGGGTATGGAGGGAAGGCTGGTACAGGGTTCTGAGTTGGAAGATCAGCCATGATCATACTGAATGGCGGTACAGGCTCAAAGGACCAAATGGCCTACTCCTGCACCTATTTTCTATGTTTCTATGTTTCTATGTTTTTTTCCTCAGTTCTGTAGACTCTGTATCCATCTCCCAAGGAAATGCAGGTGCAAAAAATCTATTTAAGATTTCCCCTATCTCTTTTGGCTCCATGAATAGATGACCACACTGATCTTCAAGTGGACCAATTAAGTCCCTTGCCACCCTTTCTCTCTCAATATATCTGAAGAAGGCTTTAGGCCTCTCCTTCACCGTATCTGCCAGAGCAACTTCAAGCCTTCTTTTAGCCCAACTGATTTCCCTCTTAGGTATTCTCTTGCATTTCTTAAGCTTGTCAATACCTTCTACGCGCCTCCTTTTTAATGAGAACTTCAATACCCCTTGAAAACAAATGGACTGTAAACCTGTTCATCTTGCCTTTTTTTCTGACAGGAACCTACAAATATTGTATTCTCAATATTTCAGTTTTGAAAGCTTTCCACTTACCAAACATGCCTTTGTCAGAAAACAACCTGTCCCAATCTACACCTGCCACATCCTTTCAAATGCCATTAAAATTGGCCTTCCTCCAATTTAGAATCTCAATTGAAGGAAATCTACTAACCTTGCCTGGTGTCTCAGGGCTGAGTGTTTCTGCGCCCATGCTACCCGCTGCTCCTGGCACTCCTTCTCTGCCAATAGGATGAGCTGGCACATTATCAAGCAATAAAAGAACTTTAAAGGCAAGATTCTGTTCCCGGCAGTAGTGTCCCAGAGCTGTGTTACCTTCACCTGATGCCGCACTGTTTATAATTTCCAACTTTTTTTCAAGTGTTAAAGCAGTTCTCTGCCGCTTGGCTGATGGCCCAGGACATGACATTGGATGCTTAGGAGGCATAGTTAAATATTTTAAGCACAAAATCACTGCACCATAGGTAAAACCAATGAAAGTTTAAGAGCGCAAGATCACACATCCACACCTTGCCAAAACCAATGCGAGACTGGCGGGAGTGAGACTGTGAGGCCCGCGCACATGAGTTGTATTAGCGGGAAAGTGGTGCTTCTCATCCCAACAGTGAGACTGAGAGGCATGCACACGCGACTTATATTGGCGGGAAAGCAGTGCTCCTCGCATAACCATGAGTTTTGGATGCATGTAAGGAGACGTTGGTAGAGATAGGTTATCCTCCTGTCCTCAGGCAGAAGGTACCACAGTCTAAGAACAAGGACTTGGTAACAGCTTCTTCTTCCAGGCTGGAAGACTTCTAAGTGCCCAGTACACATTATTTATGACAGCACCTGTAGCAGTAATAGTGTTGTATGTATATTGAACTATATGTCGTATATGCACTTTATATCAACTTGTACATCTACAGTACATTTTTTATCAGTTAATATTATTTTATGTGCTCCATGTGAAACGCTGAATGCACTGTGTTTTGCACTTTTAGCCCTGAGGAATGTTGTTTCGTTTAGCTGTATACATGTGTACGGTTGGATGATAATAAACTTGAACCTGAACCTGAACTTGTAGAGCAGAATTGTTAAAGGGGGGGGAAAAAGTTTAAAGTTGCATGGAATGTGGAGGAGAGAATAGATAGGACAATGAGAACATATACGATAGGTTGACACCAGGGATTCTATGGAGAGTAAATAAAAAGCAGAAAAAACTGAAAAAATTCAATAGGTCAGGCAGTATGTGATGGGACATTTTCTCTTTTCACAGATGCTACCTGTCCTGCCAAGTTTTTTTTTCATATTTTCAAAGAAAAACTTTTCATTTACTATGAGAGTGAATTGGTAATGGGGCAGTTAGAGGCTGACAAAGCAGCGTGATATGCACAAATAGCCTGAGTAATGTTCATCCTTACAGCCAGTGATTCCAAAATTCAGACAGCATTTTGTAAATTCTTCTCTGTATTTAAATCAAAAACATCTCTTGCTATTGTTATACTCCATAATAGTCTCAAAGTTGAAGTTAGTCATCACACTGATGTCATAATTCTAGCAAAATAAGTGAAAATTAATCAAACAGCAATTGTTGTGTCTTATACCAAAGGCAGCTCTCCCATTGTCAGTATTAGTCATTCAAAATATTATTCTGCTCACACACTGCAATAATACCATAGCTGCGCCTTTCCCATACTCCCTGCAGCAATAATGATAACACAACAAGCTATTTACTTCTGTTTGTTTCCTGCTTAGCAATAATATACCCAGGTGACAGATGTGCATTACCAAACCTCACAAGCATTTCATTCATTTTGAAATGTACTGGCAAATTAGTTCATTGCTGCCTGTGGGATTTTGGCATGTTCAGAATTTAATTCTGCACATGCCAAAATTCCACAGGCAGCAATAGACTAATTGAGTAGTCAGAACATTGCTCAGGACAACAGTTTTGTTCCTTTGAATGGAGGACCTCCAAAAAAAAAACTCTGTATACCCTAAAACACCATGCAAAGTGTCATGCAACAGAATTAAAGTATGACATATATTAGTCAATGATTTGTTTCTAAAACCATGAAGCATTAACCTCTTTCAAATCCACCACTTAGGCTTGCTGATGGGAGTCAGATCCAGCCTGCCTTCTCCCTTTCAGGTCCGTTTGAGTGCTACCTTGTCTTCATCCTTGCAGTTCTGCCTGAACTCCACCTGATAAGTCAGCACGTAGTATGCCAGAGCATCCTGCTGCCTCTTCATTTCCCCACCGCTTGTCAGCTGGTTCATGCTTCACCCACTTGTCCACCACCCTGCTCCTCTTTGGCTGATAAATGTTGTGCATTCCCTGGTGAGCTACTCTGTTCATTCCTGGCCTGCCCCTACACAGTCCGCTAGGCCTTCACACTTGCGGGTCCACTGAGGTTACAACTTTCCAACTCCTTCTCAGGTCTGATTGAGTGTCACACACTGCTGGTTCCCTTTCATGTCTAGCTGAGTTCCACTTTCTCTTCACTCTCTCAGATCCACACCCTGTTTGCCAGGTGTATTCTGGATCTTCCTCTACCTTGGTGCTCCTCCCTGTACCACTCTACCTCTACGCCCTTGTAGTTCACACTTGTTTCACTCTGCCTTCTCAGACTGTTCACGCTCTCTACCTTGTGCAACGGTCTGTCAGCCTGCACCTGCCCCCTCTTCCAATCATCCTGCGACAATTATTGCTGTTCATTCCTCATTTGCCAACTCTGTACATTTCTGGTTCATACCAGTTGGTCCACCAGGACAAAACACTTCCAGGTCCACTTGAGCCACACTCTGACTTCTCTCTTATTGGTCCATTTGAGCTCCACTGTGCCTTCAACCTTTTAGTTCAACTTGAGCTCAACCCTGCTGGGCCCACAGTCAGCTTGTCAGATCCATCCCAGGTCCTTTTGTTGCCTCCGCTCTTCTCCTTACCGCAGTCCACCACTGTGTCCACCCTTGCTTTGCTGTCCCTCTGTTCATGGTCAGCTCTATCTCCAGCACTGACTCATCACCCTGCACCACCTCCCATTGTCCCATCCCATTTACCTGCCCCGCTTCCTAAGCTTCACCGTGCTGCTGACCATCATCGCGCATTCCTCGGATAGTTGCCCTCGCTCTGAGCTACCAGTGGTCCAGGTTCACGCAACCCGGCCTGTCAGACCAACACCCATCATGAAAGGTACTACTACACAAATGTTGCAGCCAAGTTACTTTATCAATTAGTTACAAATTCAGTTTAACTCTTAGCCACAAGGTAACCAAAAAGGTAGATGGAAGTAGGACAGTGGATGTTGCAACAGACACAAAATGCTGGAGGAACTCAGCAGGCCAGGCAGCCTCTATAGAAAAGAGTAACTGGTCAACATTTCGGGCCAAGACCCTTCAGCAGGACTGGATATTGGATTGGATCAGGACAGCGGTGGATGTTGGACTGGATCAGGACAGCGATGGATGTTGGACTGGATCAGGACAGGACTGGATCAGGCCAGCAGTGGATGTTGTCTATTTAGACATTACCAAGGCCTTCAACAAGGTCCTACTTGATAGAGCTGGCCTTGAACGTTAAGTCGCAGAGAATCCAGGAAGAGTTAATTTAGTGGATTCAAAATTGGCTCAGAGGTAGGAAGCAGTGGTTCAAATTTGTTTCTAGCAGCAAAGACCAGTGACTAGTGATATGCTACAGGTGTCGTTGTTGTGACTCTTGATATTCATTATTTATATACAGTAAATGATTGCATGCAAATGAACAAGGCTTAGACCATAAGACATAGGAACAGAATTGGGACATTCAGCCCATCAAATCTGCTCCGCCATTCCATTATGACTGATCCTGGATCCCACTCAACCCCATACACCTGCCTTCTCACTATAACCTTTGATGCCCTGACCGATCAGGAAACAACCAACTTCCGCCTTAAATATACCCATGGACTTGGCCTCCACCACTGTCTGTGGCACAGCATTCCACAGATTCACTACTCTCTGGCTAAAAAAATCCTCCTTACCTCTATTCTAAAGGGATGCCCCTCAATTTTGAGGCTGTGCCCTCACCATGGGAAACATCCTCTTCATATCCACTCTATCCAGTCCTTTCAATATTCAGTGGCTTTCAATGAGATCCCCCTGCAATCTTCTAAATTCCGGTGAGTACAGGCTCAAAGTGGCTACAAAGCAGCTAAACGCTCCTCATATGTTAACCCCTTCATTCCTGGAATCTTCTTCATGAACCTCCTCTGGACTCTCTCCAATGAAAGTACATCCTTTCTGAGATATGGGGACCAAAACTGTTGACAATATTCTAAGTGCAGCCTGACCAGTGTCTTATTAAGCCTTAGCATTATCTCCTTGCTTTTATATTCTATTCCCCTTGGAGTGAAAGCCAACATTGCTTTTGCCTTCTTTACCACAGGCTCAACCTGTAAATTAACCCTCTGGGAGTCTTGCACAAGGACTCTTTTCACCTCTAATATTTGAATTTTCTCCCCATAATGACAATAGTCTGCACTTTTGTACCTTTACCATACATTTCCCAACACTCTATTCTATCTGCCAATTTTTTCCCATTCTTCCAATTTGTCTGTCCTGCTGCAATCACATTACTTCCTCAGCACTCCCTGTCCCTCCACCTATCTTTGTATCATCTGCAGACTTTGCCACAAAGCCATCAATTCCATTATCTAAATCATTGCCAAACAATGTGAAAAGTGGTGATCCTAATACTGACCCTTGAGGAACACCACTAGTTACTGGAAGCCAACCAGAAAAGGTCCCTTTTATTCCCACTCGCTGCCTCCTGCCTGTCAGCCATTCCTCTATCTATGCCAGTATCTTTCCTGTAATGCTATAGGATTTTATCCTGTTAAGCAGCCTCATGTGTAGCACCCTATCAAATGCCATCTGAAAATCCAAGTAGTTGGCATCCACTGCCTCTCCTTTATCCATCTATTCTTTGAAGGACTCTAACAAGTCAGGCAACATTTCCCTTTACAGAAAGCATGCTGACTTTGACTTAATTTATCATTAGTCTCCAAGTACCTTGAAACCTCATCCTTAATAATGGACTCCAACACTTTCTCAACCACTGAGGTTAGGTTAACTGGCCTATAATTTCCTTTCTTTTGCCTTCCTCCCTTCCTAAAGAGTGGAATGACATTTGCAATTCTCCAGTCCTCTGGAACCATACCAGAATAAAGTGATTCTTAAAAGATCATACCCATTGCTCTTCTGCAACCTCTTTCAGAACCCAAGGATGTAGTCCATCTGGTCCAGGTGACTTATCCATCTTAAAACTTTTTAGTATGCCCAGTACTTTTTCCTTTGTAATACAATTGCACTCACTCCTGCTCCCTGACACTTAAAAAGATTGACAAATGAAAACATGGATCAGAGACTGAACTATCTACCTATGAATACTCAGAACTCTCATTTAGAAAGGAAAGTACTCAAACTCAGACTATTTTGAAGTATGCACTTTGACAACTACATACTCTAAATAAAAAATAGAACTGCTGAAGCTAATGGCACCCAAGTTGTACTTTCTTTCTTTATGACCTGAGACAGCTCATCCACTGTATTTGTTTTCTTTTTCTTTCTAATCTGTGTTGTGAATACTCACGTTCTTCAGAGTAAAAGTACAATATAAATAATTTATTTTCTGTCTGCCTATTTATATTTATGACAACCGTACACCATACATTAAGCTCTGTTTCTTTCTTTTCTTCTGAGATTTACCTGCATGAGGTACAGCTTATTTTAGGTCAAAATCTAAAGCACTTGTTGTCCATTAACACAATGGCATTCCATTTCTTCCCCATTTCCTGTCAAGCTCTAGGGTGCTGTCAACGCCAATAACACATGAAGAGTAAGATAATGCATGTGTTGTGATATAGGAGACTGGGAACACACGGACAGCAATATCAGACATAATTAATAGTATAGTCACCAGCATAACAGAAAAGAACAATTGATTTCTGACAGGCACAAAATATTTTCTTACCAGTATTTTATATAAATATGTCCTTTCATGAATCAAACAATGGAATTCTTGGCTTCTTCGGACAAGGAAAGTAGGGATGATATTATATTTTGAATGCTAACTGGTTATATTAGTTTAGAAGACTTCAAAAAGGAACATCTGGCCTAGGATCATCCAAACACAGTGATGTTATTGGACTAACCAAGAAGTTTTGCGTACTGGCTATGGTTGCTTGCCTCCAGCAAAATGGCTTGAAACCAAACACCTGTTTGAATTTACAGAAAGTTGTAAATAAGTAACTTGATTACAATTTGGAACAGAAGTAGACCTTAAACCTAAATAAATACTGGTAAGTTAATGCAATATTAAACTGGAATCTCTCTTAAGATAGACAACTATTGCAACCACGTCTCTTTGCCAGCGTCCACAGTTCTCAAAATAATTATTATATTTAGAACAGACTGAGGAATGAAACAAGTAAGCTACAACTGCAGAATTACTTTTAGATGGAGTAGTGTGGTTTATAATAATGTAGACGTTGCTTTAATTGAAGCCCTATAATAGGTATGACAACTATTACAATCTTTGTGATGTGGGATACCATACAGTAATACCAAATATTTAAAAATGAAAATCAAATTTCCCAATCCACCTGGCTCCCTCCCTTTCTCTGACCTCTTGCCTTCTCTTGATTTATTCATTGCTAGCTGTCAGCGGGACATTCACTGCCTTAACTATTCCACTATTTCTGCCTACACTATTTCCAGATGATATCACTCCAGCAAGCCATATCCCAAATAAAAATCAGTCAGAATAGAAGAAGGAGTTAGAGAGCTTAGTAACATGACAACAACATTTCCCTCAATGTCGGCAAAGAAGCAAACTTGTTATTGACTTCAGGAAGGGGCTCAGTGCACATGTCCCTGTTTACAGCACATCAGCAGTGCTGAGGTCAAGAGTGTTGAGAGCTACAGTTTCTCAGGAATGAACATCACCAATAGTCTGCCCTAGTCCAGCCATGTTGATGTCACAGCTAAGGCGTACCAGACTTTACAGCATTAGCAAAACGTTACACGGATATAGGAGCAACAGACAACCCAACCAATTACATGTCGGAGCATCTGTAATCTCTTGTGTTTGTGTAGAAAGAGGAACTTAACTGTCCCATCATTTCAACATGTCCAAGATGCCTTAGCTACCTGTCCATGTACTGGTCCAAGTGTCTTTTAAAAATTGTTATTGTACCCATTTCAACTACCTCTTGCAGCTCACTCCATACACACACCATCTCTGCATGATGAAATTTGTCCTCATGTCCCTTTTAAATCTTTGCCCTCTCACCTTAAACCCATGCCAACATTGGGAAAAAGACTGTGGCAATTCACACTATTGATGCCCCTCATGATTTAATACACATCTATAAGTTCACCCCCTCAGTCTTCTTTGCTCCAGGTAATAAAGTTATAGCTACCAAATCTCTCTCTATAATCCTGACCCTCAAGTCTTGGTGACGTTCTTGTAAATCTCCATAAACCTTTTGTATGTTCTTCCACATTAATCTTCATTGTACTCTTATAGAAATGAGAGTGAAAACAAATTATCAAGAAAGGACAAGGAAAGGTGTAAGCAATGGGTGAAGGACTTTTAAGACACCATTACTTAATGAGAATGATTATCTAAGCAGTTCAGAGTCCATGATTTGATCAGATGGTATCTGCAGAATTTAATGTCAGACCTGTGGCGCCTTGGGAGCTACAGAGTGTTTGTTGCAGGCTGCAGAGTGAGGCTTCAGATGGATAAACACTGTAGAACCAGATGGAAGGAGAGAGACAGACACTGTTGAATCTTTTATTTTAAAATCAACATTGAAATGTCTGAACATTGAACTTGGAGTTGAGCAGACCCAGAGTGAAATGAGAGCTTGTCGAAAGGATTAATCTGGTCAATAATTGCCTGAAGAAGAAACCGAAGAATAGTTTCTCAGGCACTGATCAAAGAAGTTGACTGACCTGAAGCATGTCCTTTCCTGCTCCATTCTTAATACTTCATATCGGAAACCTTTCCAACATTGTGCTCTTAACTTTTAACATTATCCATTGCAGAATGTACAGATTTATACCAAGGACAAAAAGAACTTAAAGGAAGTATACTTTTTTTCAAAAACTTGTCACAGAATATATCTCTCAAACTCCTATAAATATCACTGCAGACCAGAAAGTAGTTTGTCACATAAACAGCGACCTTATCAAACCCTATATCCTACCTTCAAGGAAAAATGGTCATTCATAATATAGCACGTACTGTAGACGCAAGCAACAATACTATTCCTGTGACCCAATGAAGGTCAAGGGAAAAGACTCACCTCTGTTTATTGGAGATCATGGATTTCTTCTCAGTAAGATACCAGGCCAAGTTGCCAGTGGCAGTGGGACGGTTGGGGGAAGGGTTTGAATCTAATGGTATTGGCCCTGATATTCTGCCTTCCTATGGTGGAAGACCTAAAATAACCAAGAAAAGAATCTCATTGGGACTTTGACTCTGCGGAATCACCCTCAACACCAATTCCTTCTGGGACCCAAGGGGCATTTTGAAATGTCCAGCAGTTCATTAGGATAATACTCACTGAGGTACTTCACAGCCAGGGAAGTTGGAATATCCCAGGGAAGTAAGGAATTCCCTCACCTTAGCACCAACCAGCGTCTCCAATCCTGCGCTCCACTAGCCTGTTGACTTTTACTATAGACAGTCTTGTAAAATTTTATATGTAGTGGAGAGGGACAGCAGAACATCTCACTCTTCACAAATGCAAGAATTTTAAGGTCTGATGGTTCTGACAGGTTTTACTCAGTGGAAACAATGAATCAACACTGAGAAACATTACCAAAAAAAAACATCTGAACTTCATTCAATAAATTAATTCCATTCTTAAGCAGCACCAACAGACAATTTTGTGGCAAGCATTGATGATAGATGAGAAGAGCTTGTTTATCTGCATGATATTTTTATTGCAACAAGCACAATAACAGACAGAGTGCCATCACTCGGTGAGGACCATCTCAGTCAGGTACAGATGGGGGAGGTGATTATCACACACCTCGGTTACAGTCAGCGTGACCCACAAACACACAAGTGAACAACTGTGTAACCCAAGCTAAAATGTAACAATAAATGAACTTGAACATCTCAACATCATCCCATGAATGCATTTAAAAACAAGAACAATAAGTAGTGCTGGCCACTAGGAATGCTGGGGCGAGCTGTTGATCATGCCCCTGGAGGGCCACTTTGTCCCCACCTGAGGGGTCAGACATCCCCAGCAACCCCAGAGTCCTTAACCAAGTCCAAAAGTCCCTGTGGTGGTCAATGCTGCTGCTTGGGGTGCTGTTGGGTGTCCGTAACCTCCCCAGGTTTGGTGAGGCACGAGGTAGGGACCCAAAGTGTCACTTCCTTCCTTCGGCCTCACTGGGTTGGTGGTGGCCAAGGGCAAATATGATGCCAGCTAGTCCCAGTGCAACATGACTGCCTTCCGTCACCCAGGCAACCCCACCCAGTATACCGCATGTGGTTGAGCACCTCTCCTGGCTTCTTCCAGTGGCTTCCAAGCTTGGGTGATAGTCCCTTCTTCTAGGTAGGGCAGTAGGCCCATATTGGGGCCCCCATCAGGTACTGCTGCATTGGTGCCCTAGACTGGCAACTCGGCCCCTTCTGGGATGTGCGTCACAGCAGTGCACGAGTGGCTCCATATCCTGCCAGCACCTAGGCCAACAGAAGCGTTCGCGCAGCTTATCCAATGTCATTGCGACCCTGAAATGGCCGGCTCCCACCAGCCCGTGCACCGACCGCAGCGCCGTGGCGTAGAGCCCCTGGGGAACCACCAGCTGCAGGAGATGTCTGTAGCTGCCAGAAGACTGCCACCGCCAGAACACCAATGCGTCGTGCAACTCCAACGTGCCCCATTGAGAGTATAGGGCTTTGGTATATGGATCCAGGGATGGAGACCTCCCCCTACCCCGCTGCCATCCCATGTTCGGCCATCCCCTCACCCAGGCCACTGTGGGATCACCCTCCTGCTCACTACACAGCTGCTGATGGTCAATGGCTGCCACCACCACTTGCCTCTGGTTCCGCTGTGTTGCGTTGGGCTGCCTCAGACGTGCTACACTGTAGAGGGCCACTGTGAGATTGCTGATGGCTGTTACTGCGCCCGCCTGGTCTGCGTCCTGGAGCTGCCCTGATGGAGAGCTACAGAGGTAGAGCGTTGCCCTCGGCATGTCCACACAAGCCCCCAGCGGGTCGGCAGGATCTGGCCAAGGACGCAGGGCTCCCAGATGGGGGCGAGCCATGCCTCGAGCTCCTCTGTACTTTCCCCACTGCAATGCGCAGACATCTCTTCCCTCGCATCGCCGCACAGTCGCCGGTGACTGTCGCCAGCTGGACCGCTGTCTTTGTCCAGCCTGGTGGAGATGGTTGGTCTGCGCTGGGGAGGACACCAGGATGGACAATAGTGATGGTTGACCCCGTGACCACCAACACATGGCATCTGATGTCCTCCACCTCGCAGTCCACGTATAATCCTCGCTCTTCACCCTAAACGGCCCACCCGGAGAGGCAACAATGGAGG
Organism: Mobula birostris; assembly: GCF_030028105.1. Classification (NCBI taxonomy): domain Eukaryota; kingdom Metazoa; phylum Chordata; class Chondrichthyes; order Myliobatiformes; family Myliobatidae; genus Mobula; species Mobula birostris. Next base: position 88,211,679 of record NC_092380.1, on the reverse strand, counting down.
GATTCTGCTGGAGGTCTCGGGTGGGCCTGGCTACTTAGCATTTCCCAATGGCTCTGCTGGGCTGTGGTGAGGCACTGGTGCGGGGCAGTTCTTGGCCACATGGCCCACCTTGCCACACTGGTAGCAGAGATCGCTCTGTGGTCCACGGCAGGGCTGACGTGGTGGTGTTTGGACCTGCCTTACAGGCTTCCCCTCATCAGTTTCTTCCTCCACTTCAGTGACACGAGCCCAGACTTGCAGCTTGTGGGGCGATGCTGGAACACCCTGGGGGGCTAAAGTTGCTTCTGCCAGCACCTCGTCCAGCGATGATGGTGATGTCATGTGAACATGTAGCCAAAGGCACCTCGGTGTCAGCGCCTTTAAAAAGATGTGGAGGGCAAGCTCTTCCTGGGCCGTGGGAGTGAACTGGGGATAGCCATGCTGAGCAGACTGGTGGAGATCTGGAGAGAATACCCTCAGGCTTTCTCCCACCCACACGGTGCCACCTACTTCCCAGTTCTTCCCTCATTGCTTCCTCCAATGGCCTATGCCTGAAGCACCTCTCTAGCACCGCCTCGAAGGCCCTGTAGTCATGCTGCTCAGCCGGCATTATGTCAAGAAGGGCCCGCAGTACACCTGCCTCCAGTGCCAGGGTGAAGTTCACTGCTGACTTGGAGGGGTTCCATTCATCGTGCCACGCGGTAAGCTTGACGCGCCAGGTAAGGCTCCAGGCAGTCGGTACCATTGTATCTGGGAAGCTTCAGGGTGGAACTTGTGGCATTAATTGCTGGGGCCCGTTGGTCCTCCACTTTCTCCAGTGGCATTGGTGCTGCCCGCTGCATTGCCTGTCCTCCCGTGGCCGCAGTACCTTGGGTTCCTCAGCACCGGCCGTGATGGAGGTGAGTGATGTGCTCCCCAATGTACCCGGGTTGGAGCCTGGGTATGCTCACCCCATTGGGATTTCTGGGAAGGTACGAGGCTTGGCTCCCAAGATCTCCCTCCAGGTCAGTGTCCCGTCGTCGGGAGCCCAGCCCGGGGGTATGGGGGAGGCATATCGCTCAGTCCCTAGATGTATTCCTCAGGTCTTTAAGGCACTTCATCTGATTTGTAGATCTTCAATTTCACCATCAATTTCTAATCCCGCTCCTGACACTAACATGGTGAGCATTCAGGCCATGATGACGGATGAGAAGAGCTTGTTTATCTCAATGGCTAGGTCTTTGGGTGTATTTAAGGTGGAGATTGATAAATTCTTTATTGGCTATAGCATCAAAGTTTATGGGTAGAAGGCCGTGGAGTGAGACTGAGGAGGCGAATGATTGAATGGCTGAGCAGACTTGATGGGCCACCTGGCTTAATTCTGCTGCTATGTCTTATGGTCTTAACTGATAGTTATATTGTTACAAGCACAATTACAGACAGAGCGCCATCACTTGGTCCAACTCAGTCACATACAGATGGGGGAGGTGATGATCGCACATCCTGGTTACTGTCAGGGTAACCCTCAAACATGCCAGCGAATAATTGTATAACCCAAGCTAAAACGTAACAATAAATGAACTTGAAAATCTCACCATAATTCCATGAATGTATTTAAAACAAGAAAAATAAGTAGCACTGGCCACTAGGAATTTGGGGCGAGGTGTCAACCATGCCCCCTGGAATGCCACAATATATGTGTCTAGTTTCAATGTCACCAACACTGACTAAACTCTGGAACAAGTGCCCCACTCTCTCTTCACTTCTCCTACAATCCACCATACGGCCCATCCATGTATCAAAAGTCTTTAATCTTCAACTGTCTGCAATAACTTGAGTTTGATTCTATTCTCTTGTACACTGTCATTAAAGTCTCCCGTCTGTACCTCAGCATTCTGTCTTTCTCAAGGGCCATGAAGTAATATTGCAGGAGAAAGCTTACTTTTGGCATTCACATTTTACATTGTGATGAAGACTATACGGCAGAGGAGCAGAATTAGGCCATTCAGTCCATCGACTGCTTCACTAATACGTCATTGCTGATTTATTATCTCTCTCATCCTGCCTTCTTCTTGTAACCTTTGACACTTGACTAATCAAGAAACTATCAGCATCCATCTTAAATATACCTAATGGCTTGGCCTCCACAGCCATCTGTGGTGATGACTTCCACAGATTCAATACTCTATGGCCAAAGACATTTTTCCTCACCTGTTTTAAAAAGGTGTCCCTCTATTCGGAAGCTGTGCCCTCTGGTCCTTGACTCACTCCACCAAAGAAAACATCCTCTCTGCATAACTTTATCTAGGCCTTTCAATATTCGATAGGTTTCGATGAGATCCCCCCATTCTTCTAAACCAGTGAGTAGAGGCCCAGAGCTATCAAATGTTCCTCATACCCTTTCATTCCTAGGATAAATGTTTTGATCCTCCTCTTGATGCTCTCCAATACCAGCACATCTGTATTGTGCTGTAGGTTTTCTATGTTTCTATGTTTCTATCTTTTCTTAGATAAGGGGCCCAAAATAGCTCTCAATACTCCAAGTGTGGTCTGAACAATGCCTTATAAAGTCTTGGCATTACACCCTTGCTCTTATATTCTAGTCCTTTTGAAATGAATGCTAACATTGCATTTGCCTTCCTCACCACTGACTGAATCTGCAAATTAAGCTTTAGGGATTCCTACACGAGGGCTTTCAATGCCCTTTGCACCCCCGATTATTGAAATTTCTCCCAATCTAGAACATGGTCTAAGCCTTTATTCCTTCTACCAAAGTCATGACCATACATTTCCATACACCATACTCCATTTGCCATTTCTTTGCCAATTCTCCCAATCTAAGTCCTCCTGCAGACTCCAAGCTTCCTCAACACTACCTGCCCCTCCACCTTTCTTTGTATCATCTACAAACATGGTCACAAAAGCATCAATTCCACCATCCACATTGCTGACATATAATGTGAAAAGAAGAGGTCCCAACACTGACTCATGTGGAATACCAGTAATCACCAGCAGCTAACCAGAAAAGACTTCCTTTATTCCCAATCTTCATCTCCTGCCAGTCACCCAATGCTTTATCCATGCTAGTAGCTTTCCTGTAATAGCACAAGCTCTTATCTCGTTAAGCACCTCATATACAGCACCTTGTTAAAGGCTGTTTGAAAATCCAAATATACAACATCCACTGATTCTCCTTTGTCTATCCTGCTTGTCATTTCCTCAAAGAATTCTAAAAGAACTGTCAGGCAAGATTTTCCCTTGAGGAAACCATGTTGACTGTGGCCTATTTTAGCATGTGCCTCCAAGTACCCTGAGACCTCATCCTTAACAATCGACCCCAGCATCTTCCTAACCACTGAAATCAGGCTAACTGGCTGACAATTTCCTTTCTTCTGCCTCCCGGCCTTCTTAAAGAGTGGAGTGACATTTGCAATTTCCGAGTCCCCTGCAACTATTCCGGAATTTAACCATTCTTGGCAGATCATTACTAATGCCTCCACAATTTCCTCACCTATCTCATTCAGAACAATGGGGTGCAGTCCATCTGGTCCAGGTGACTTATCTACCTTCAGATCTTTCAGCTACCCCAGCACCCTCCCTATAGAAATAGCAACTATATTCATTTTGGCCCCCTCACTCTCTTGAATGTCTGGCATATTGTTAGTGTCTTCCAGTATACGCAAAATACTCACATATTTCTTCCGCCATTTTCTTGTCCCCCATTGCTACCTCTCTAAGTATCATTTTCCTATAGTTCGATATCTACTCTCACCTCTCTTTTACTGTTTATATAGCTGAAAAAACTTTTGATATCTTCTTTATATTATTGGTTAGCTTACCCTCATATTCAATCTTTTCTCATCTTACGGTTTTTTAGTTGCTTTCTCTTGGTTTTTAAAATCTTCCCAATCCTCTAACTCTCCAGTAATTCTGTAGTTCCCTTTATTCCACGGTAATACTGATGCATCTGACTTTATCGCTGCATCACTGTATCATGGCTGAAAGTTTATAGCTGGGAGCATAATGTCCAAGGATGTATATTGTATCGAAATGATAGGCAAGAAGGCAGAGTGGGTGGTAAATAATGAAATCAAATCATTGGAAGGAGGTGACATAAGGCCAGAAGGTGTTGAATAATTGTGGATAGAGCTGAGGAACTGCAAGGGTAAAAGGACCCTGATGGGAGTTGTATACAGACCCTCAAAGAGTAGTAAGGATGTGGGCTACAAATTACAATGGGAGATAGAAAATGCATGACAAAAGGGCAATGTTATAATAGTCATGGGGGACTTCATTATGCAGGTATTTTGGGAAAATCAGGTTGGTGTTGGATCCCAATAGGGGGAGTTTCTGGTATGCCTACAAGATGGCTTTTTCAGCAGCTTGTGGTTGAGCTCACTGGAGAATTAGCTATTCTGGATTGAGTGTTGTGCAATGAACCAGAATTGATTCGACATCTTAAAGTAAAAGAACCCTTAGGGGCAAGTGATCATAATATGATCAAATTCACCCTGAAATTTGAGCAGGAGAAGCTAAAGTCAGGTGTATGAGTATTACAGTGGAGTAAAGGGAATTACAGAGGCATGAGAGAGGATTTGGCCAGAATTGATTGGAAAAGACCATTGGCAGGAATGTTGGCAGAGCAGCAATGGCTGGACTTTCTGGAAGCAATTCTGAAGGCAGGGGATATATACATCCCAGCGAGGAAGAAGTTTTCTAAAGGTCAGATGATGAAACGTGGCTAACAAGAGAAGTCAATGCCAACATAAAAACCGAAGAGGGGGCATATAATAGCACAAAAATTAGTGGGAAGTTAGAGGGTTGGGAAGCTTTTAAAAATAAACAGAATTAAAAAAGTAATTGAAAAGGTAAAGATGGAACATGAAAATAAGCTAGCCAATAAAATTGAAGAGGATACCAAAAGTGTCTTTAGATACAAAAAGTGTAACAGAGAGGTGAAGGTGGATATCGGGCTACTGGGAAATGATGCTGGAGAGGTAGTAAAGAGGGACAATGAAATATTGGATGAACTGAATAAGTGCTTTGCATCAGTCATCACTGTGGAAGACACAAGCAGAACAGTGGAAGTTCCAGATGTCAGGGGGCATGAAGTGTGTGAAGTTACCATAAATAGAGAGAAGGTTCTTAGGAAACTAAAAAGTCTGAAGGTAGATGTCACCTGGACCAGATGGTGTACACCCAGAGTTCTGAAAGAGATGGCTGAAGAGATCATGGAGGCATTAGTAAGGATTTTTCAAGAACCACTAGATTATGCAATGATCTCAGAAGGCTGTAACATTGTAAATGTCACTCCACTCTTCAAGAAGGGAGAGAGGCAGAAGAAAGAAAACTATAGGCCAATTGGTTTGAGCTCAGTGGTTGGGAAGATGTTGGAGTCGATTATTAAGGATGAGGTCTCAGGGTACTTAGAGGTACGTGATAAAGTAAGCCGTAGTCAGCATGGTTCCTGAAGGGGAAATCTTGCCTGACAATTCTGTTGGAATTCCTTGAAGAAATAACAAGCAGGATAGACAATGGAGAACTGGTTCATGTTGTGTACTTAGATTTTCAGAAGGCCTTTGACAAGGTGCCACACATGAAGTTTCGTAACAAGCTACGAGCCCATGGTATTACGGGAAAGATTCTAGCATGGATAAAGCAGTGGTTGATTGGCAGGAGGCAGAGAGTGGGAATAAATGAAACCTTTTCTGACTGGCTGCTGGTGACTAGTGGTGTTCCACAGGGAACTGTGTAGGGACTGATTTTTTTTACATTATATGTGACTGATTTGGATGATGGAATTGATGGTGCTTTTGCAATGATTACAGAAGATATGAAGATAGGTGGAGGGGCAGTCAGTTTTGAGGAAGTAGAGAAGCTACAGAAGATTTAGACAGATTAGGAGAATGAGCAAAAAATGGCAGATGGAATACAGTGTCAGGAAGTGTATGGTCATGCAGTTTGGTAAAAGAAATGAAAGGCTTGACTATTTTCTAGATGGAGAGAAAATACAAAAAAAAACTGAGGTGCAAAGGGACTTGGGACTCCCTAAAGGTTAATTTGTAGTTGAGACTGTGGTGAGGAAAGCAAATGCAATTTTAGTATTCATTTCAAGAGAACTAGAACTTAAAAGCAACTATGTAATGTTGAAACTCTTATAAAGCACTGGTGAGGCCTCATATGAAGTACTCTGAGCAGTTTTGGGCCCCTTATCTTAGAAAGGTTGTGCTGAAACTGGAGAGGGTTCAAAGGAGATTTATGAAAATGATTCCAGGATTGAATGGCTTGTCATATGAAGAGCATTTGATGGCTCTGGCTCTGTATTCACTGGAATTCAGAAGAATGAGGGGTGATCTAATTGAAACCTTTCGAATGGTGAAAGGCCTTGATAGAGTGGATGTGGAGAGGATGTTTCCTATGGTGGGAGAGTCTAAGACCATGGGACACAGCCTCAGAATAGAGGGTGGTCTTTTAGAATGGAGATGAGGAGAAATTTCTTTAGCCAGGGAGTGGTGAATCCGTGGAATTCTTTGCTACGGACAGCTGTGGAAGCCAAGTACTTTTGTATATTTAAGGCAGGGGTTGATAGATTCTTGATTCTTTAACAGCAACTCCTTTGCTTGCGTCTTCCGAAACAGCTTTACTTCTATCTTGGATATCTCTTTTTTTCCCTGCAATGCCCTGGGAAAGGCTTCACTGCTAATGTAATGGTGGTTCTATAGCAGCAGTGTTTGGGTCATGACTAGAGATAACGAGGGCTTTGGAATGTTCTGCCGTCCATTGAAGGGAGTGTTTTTTCTTCTTGTGTGCTTGAGAGCAAGTTGTTCGAGGTCTTTTGTTCGGCGGAAGATGGAGAGAGAAGAAGCCAGAATGGAGAGGTCATGGACTGTAGGACGGAGTGGATCTCGGAATGGGGCCAGGAGTCGACGATGCCCGGAGGAAATCGATAGAGAACTAATGATGGGAAAACCGTGAGCTCCAATGTGCACATGAGACTGTTTTGTTAAAATGGGCCCTTTATCATTTTGTTTCTTTACTAATCCTCTAGTCAAATTAAGAATTATAAAGTTCAATCATTTAATTGCACATGGTGTACTGTCTGCTATGTCGTGGTACTGATTTGTAACAGGATAACACATCACGCAGCCGCCACACAAATGAGATTCCACAAGGCCAGAGACTGCCTTCCCCTAGACTAACACTGTCAGCTGATCCTCAGGGTTACATCCCTTTGAAGGTTCTTTTGAAGACCCTGACCTGGAGTTACACTCTGACTTTGGTTCTTTGTGGGAATGGGACCCGTTCTCAGGGCCTCATGACTGGTTGCTTTTCGATATCCCAAGGGCGCGGCCTGGAGGACTAGTGTGCCTTCAGGGTGCTGGATCTTCGTGGCTTTTGAGGCAGGCTTGTTCAAGGCTGGTGCCGCTGATTGATGCGTCGTGGGAGAACAAGGAAGATCAGAAGCGGTGGGCTTGCTGCTGGCTGTGTGCCCAGAGGCACAGAGCTCGGAAAAAGCAATGCAACAGACTTTTAACCCCATAAATCAGCAAGTTGTTTTGTTATGTCTCCCCTCTTGCTGTGAAATGTGGACATCTCTTTTCCACATATTAGAGAGAGAGAGCCCATGGTATGTTGAATACCGGGTGAATAGTAGTCTTTGGGGTACTGCAAGTCTGTGTCATTATTGATGCTTTGCTGTACGCTTGAGTGCTCGGTGGAGGACACTGATGCTTTTTGCTGATGGGGGGGTTGTCGTTACCTTGCTACTGCTTGTGCATGGGAGGGGGGAGCTTGGGGGGCTTTGGGGTTCTAACATTTAACTGTCATTCCTTTTTTGGGGCACTTCTCTGTTTTCGTGGATGTTTGTGAAGAAAAAGAATTTCATGATGTATATGGTATACATTTCTCTGACATTCAATGTACCTATTGAACTATTGATTGGTCAGGGCATGAAAGGATACGGGGAGAAGGCAGGAGATTAGGCTAGGAGAAAAATTGGATCAGCCCTGATGAAATGGCGGAACACACGCTTGGGCCAAATAGCCTAATAGAGCTCCTACTGTATATCTTATAGTCTTATGGTCTAAGAGTGGCAACGTTTGTGGGCTTATCTTCTCCCTCTCAAACTGCAGGGTGAATTCTATCATATTATGATCACTGATTCCTAATGGATCCTTTACCCTAAGCTTGCTAATGAAACCTGGTTCATTGCACATCACACAATGCAGAACTGAGTTTCTCCTAATGGGTTCAACCACAAGCTGCTCTAAAAGTTCCCTCTCCTGGGATCCAGCACCAACCCGATTTCCCCAATCTACACGCATATTGAAATCCTCGATGACTATTGTTACATTGTCCTTTTTACATGCCTTTTCTGTCTCCTATTGTACCCTGCATCCTGGCTACTGTTTGGAGATCTCAAGTGTGTTTTACACTTGCAGTTTCTTAACTCTACCCACAAAAGTAGAATTAAGAAACTGTCAAGAGTTGAACTCCAATTTGCCTATCAGCACAACAAGTCCACAGCAGTTGCCATCTCACTGGCTCTTCACTCAATCCTGGAGCATCTGGACAGCAAGGGTACATACATCAGGATGCTCTTTATCGACTACAGCTTGGCATTCAATACTATCCGCCCCTCAAAACTATTCAATGTGCTTCAAGACTTCAGTCTCAATATTTCTTTGTGCAATTGGATCCTCAATTTCCTCACTGCAGACCCTAGTCAGCCTGGATTAGCAACAGCATCTCCTCCACAATCTACCTCATCACTGGTGCTCCATAGGGTATGTGTTAGCCCCCTGCTCTCCTCGCTTTACACTTGTGACTGTGTGGCTAAGCACCATTCCAATCCACATTCAAGTTTGCTGATGACACCACTGTTGCTGGCCAAATCAAATGTGGTGACTTATCAGCTTATAGGAGAGAGACTGAAAATCTGACTGAGTGGTGCGACAACAACCTCTTACCGAATGTCAACGAGACCAAGGAGCTGTTTAATGACTTCAAGAGGAGGAAACCAGAGGTACATGAGCTAGTCCTCTTTGGAGGATCAGCAGTGGAGAAGTTCAAAAACTTCAAATTCCTGTGTTATTATTTCAGAGGACTTGTCCTGGGCTTAGCTCTTAAGTGCAAATATGAAGAAAGCACAGCAGCGCTTCTAATTCCTTTGGAGTTTGGGATGATTTGGCATGACATCTAGAACTTTTACAAACTTCTATAGATGTATGGTGGAGAGTGTATTGACAGGCTGCATCACGGCCTGGTATAGAAAAACCAATGCCCTTGAACGGACAGTCCTACAAAAAGTAGTGGATACTGCCCAGTCCATTACAGGGAAAGCCCTCCCCACCTTTGAGCGCATCTACACGGAGCTTTGTTGCAGGCAAACACCATCCATCGTCAAGGACCCCCACCACCCAGGTCATGCTCTCTTGTTGCTGCTTCCATTAGGAAGAAAGTACAGGAACGTCAGGAAGCACAGCACCAGGAACAGTTATCATCCCTCACCATCAGGCTCTTGAACCAAAGGGAATAACTTCACTCAACTTCACTTTCCCCATCATTGAAGTATTTCCACAACCTATGGACTCACTTTCAAGGGCTCTTCATCTTTTGTTTTTGATATTTATTGTTTTTTTATTTACTATTTTTATTAGCACATTTTTCTGACTTTTGCTCACTGGTTGAACTACCAGTCCGTGCGGTCTTTCATTGATTCTATTATAGTTATTATTCTATTATGGATTTATTGAGTATGCACTCAAGAAAATGAATCTCAGGGTTGTACATGGTGACATAAACGTAATTTGGTTATAAATTTGCTCTGAACTATGAACTTTGAACAAGGATTCTACATCTTCTGATCCAGTGTCACCTCTTTCTAATGATTTGGTTTCATTTTTTACCAACAGAGCCACCCCACTCTCACTGCCTATCTGCCTGAACTTTCAACACAATGTGTATCCTTGGACATTAGGCTCCGAACTGTAATGCTCTTTCAGCCACAGCTCAGTAATGCCCATAGTGTCAGACTTGCCAATCTCTAATTGCGTTCCAAGCAGAATCTATCTTACTATGTATATGACATGCATTCAAATATAAAACCTTCAGTCCTGTATTCATCACCCTTTTTAATTTGGTCTCCATACTACATTTCAACTCAACCCACTAACTGTAATTTTGTCCTATCATCTGCCCGTCTTTCCTCGCAGTCTCAGTACACACTCTATCTACTTTCACACCAACAGCCCCATCACCCCTGTTCCCACCCCCTGTCAAATTTGTATAAACCTTCCCAACAGCTCTAGCAAACATCATGACATTCATAAACACCCACAATATTCAGCTGAATTTTAAATTGCTGGATGTTTGACATTAATAGAAAGAAACATATTTCCAGATGTTACAATCCAAGAAATATTTTATATCCTTTGGTTCTCTATCTGCGTGTGACTGAACATCGACTGTATATTTCACCAAACAGTGTAGTGTTGCAAAGAGCTGAATCGTGTGTATACATTGAAATAAATGTCATTTTGAAATTGTTATTAAGTGTTTCAGTTATTAGAAATGATATACTTTATTACTGAAGCCAATTTTCCCTTGCTTTATGAAACACATTCACCAATTTAATGTCAAGAAATTTATTCACTGAAAGTAAAGTAATAATTGTCATATTTCTGTGTTCATTTCAATATTTCCACATAGAAACTGGCTTGAAATTGAATGAACATGGTCAAGTTATTTATCTCACTGACTTGCCAAGCTTGTTATAATGTTTTTGTCCATAACAAATGTGACCAGTCTGCAAATGAGAATCCTTGTCTGAGAATCATTTTTGAACATCAGGAACATGAAAATTGGAACCTAATTGGAACCTTAAGAAAGGCCAAATGGAACTTCGATGGTATTTTCATGACAGTAAAATGTGACATGATGCATTTTGGGTTCCATATCAGCTTCATCCTCAGTTACTGTAATGCTGTTTATTAAAGTACAAATTTCAAAGTTCAAAGCACATTTTTTATCAAAGTATGTATACTATATACAATCTTGCGATTTATCTCCGTGCAGGAAGCCACAAAACAAAGAAACCCAATGGAACTCATTAAAAAAAAGGAAGACCATTAAACACCCAATGTGCAGAAAAAAAAACAAATTGTGCAAACAACAAAAGCAAGCAAACAACTGAAATTCACGAAAGTGAGTCTACAGCCACAAAGCCAATCATCACTGTAGCCAATCCAGTGGCCTTTTAGTTGCAGGCTACATCCTCAGTTCAGTGCAGAAATGAGTAAACCTCTCAGAGCAGTGAGCCAACCAGTATATCCCTCACCTCTGGCTCAACACCCTGATCGCTTCAATTTGGCCTGGCACTTAAATGGTTAAAATCTCCGATTTTTCTGCATTTGCGGTCCTGGGCCCTTACCGCTTCGACATGCTCTCGGGCCTGGGCCCCACCATCATAATTACCCCACTTCCCTCATTCAGCCAAGCACTTAAATTTATCAGACCTGGGGTTGTTCCTTCCTTTCAGACATAGGCCCAGGCTTTGCCCAATCGAATCGCCTCCAAATCCAATGTCTAAGTATTGCTCTTGGGCCTGGGCCCCTACATCGATTAAGTCTGGACACGCCATCCTGTCACTATCCTGCACCTTTGAGAATTCGATTCACACTATAAAAGTGCCAGGTCGTACAGGCAGTTCAAAATCTCAGCTCTGAAAGGTAAGTTACAGGCTGTTAATTGCAGTGATTTTTACCAGAAGAAGAATGATTAATAAAGTAGTTAGTAATTTTGTTTTTGCCAGCAAGTTTTTGCTGAGCTTCACCAGTGTCATCTCAAAACTATTAAATTAAGTATTTGAATTAAATTCCGTTACTAATAAAATGCACTTACTAATTGGAAATAAGTGTACTTATTTTTTCATTTCATTCTTTAATTTGGAAGAATTTTCTTCACTGCTGTTAACAATTTCAAATAATCATCAACTCTGCATTAGGTTTCTGAGTGCAGATTACTTAAACAAGTTAAAAGTGATAAGGGTGTCTGAAAATGTAAACTGTACTTTTTTCCATAGGTGCTGCCTAGCCTGCTGAGTTCCTCCAGCATGTTGTGTGTGTTGCTGGGGTGTCTGATTCAACATTTATCCACTACTGGGGCATTTAACTGGAAACTGGTCATCAGCAGAATGATCCAGTTTATTATTTTATCTGAAAATGGGAAGCATATTGTTTGTTCTTCTTAGAGAAATTTTTCATAAGCAGCCATTTCACGTCCTATGTCTATAATGAATGAAAAGAAGACACCTTTGCTGAACCATAGAAATATAGAACAAAACAGCACAGAAACAGGCCCCTCAGTCGAAATAGTACATGCTGTACTGTCTTTCTGCCTAGTCCCATTGATTTACACCTGGACCATAACCCTCCATACCCCTCCCTTGCATGTACTAATGCAAACTTCTCTCAAATGCTGTAAATAAACTCACGTGCTCCACTTCTGCTGGCAGCTCATCCCACACTTGCATTGCCCTCTGAGTGAAGATGTTCCCCCATCCCAGTTTCCTTTAAGTATGTTCCCCTGGGTGTTATTATCCATTATCAGAATCCAACAATTTCGGATCTGATTAATAGCCTTTGCTTTTTGGCTGGAAACTGGGGGTAGGGCATGCTCTGGGATGTTCTGAATGGGCACAACACAATTCCTCACTTCTGAATCCAAGTCAGATGATGTCTTGTTGATGACTCATTACATTTCCTTCTGATCTTCAATTCCATTGTTTTGTAGGGAATGTGTGTAAGACCAACGAGTAGGCAGATTGGTCCAGTTTATTACCTTATAGGAAAAAAGTGAGACTATTGTTTGTTCTTAGAGAAATTATTCATAAGAAGCCATTTAACCTATGATGTTGGTAATGAATAAAAAGAAGACACCTTTGCCTATTCATAGAAACATAGAGGACTACAGCTTAAAAAGAGGCCCTTCAGCCCATCTAGTCTATGCCAAATTGTTATTCTACCTAGTCACATTGACCTGCACCTGATCCATAGCCCTCCATGTCCCTCCCATTGATGTACTTACGCAAATCTCTCGTAAATGCTGTAATCGAACTTACATCTGCCACTTCAGGTGGAAGCTCGTTCCACACTTGTGGGGAGTTAGGGGACAGTTTGGGGTTTAAGGACATGGATAAGGGGAGCTAGAGGCCAAAGGCAGTAAATAAAGAGTCAGAGGCAGGAGCTGGATTCCAATTCTATGCGGTAGAAGGCCAGTGATCCCCATGGAGGACAATGAGGGTGGAAGGCACGAAGGCTAGTGACATGCCCCTCCCAAAGTTGGGATTTTGGAGTTTGATAACTTGAGTTCAAATTCCCATGATTAGTGGGTCCTGGGGTCAATACTGAAGGCCAAATTTGGTGATCCAGAAGTCAAAGTTCGATGTCTGTGAGTCAAGGGCCCTATGTCACTGTATGCTTCGATGTACATGTGATAAATACATCTGAATCCGAAAAACCCTGATGTAGAAAATTACTCCTTGAAAGAAAAAAATCCTCCTCTTCTCCATCTTAATCAGTCAAACCTCTATTCTGAAACCATGCCTTTTATTTCTAGATTCCCTGAGGGAAAACATTCACTTGTCATTTATCTTGTGAAGATTTTCCCTTCTTTCTCCCAAGTTGATCTTGGAATGGGCTGTATAATTGTTATTTTCCTTGCAGTTTAACTTTCTTATGTTTGTTTATATTTTTGTGGAATTACCTATAAACAGGCAATGATTTAGTGTGCTTTCTAGTGCTTGCATTTGGTGGTATCACATTACTTGAATAGGGGCTCTCTGATTGGTTAACAGTTATCTATGGAAATAGAATGGAATTAGAGAAGCAGACCACCATTGGATTGGTGTTTTTTGTCTTCTTTGTTTTTTCCCTCTCACTTTCTCTCCTTCATCTTCATTTCCTGTTGTGGTGCTTAATAAAAAAAATTCCGATCACAATCCTAAAATGATATTCTGATTAGAATCCTAAAAACCTAATTCTGAACACAATCCCAGAAATACTTCGATTGTAATCCAATAATATTTTGATGCAATCCAACAGTATGTTGATCGCAGTCTACACGACATATACATTATGTATTACACGGGACTGAGTTAGTGTGGGGGTCAGTGTGGACATGGTGGAGGATTACAAATACCCGGGCATAAGAGTTGACAGTAAACTGGACTGGTCAAAGAACACTGAGGCTGTCTACAAGAAGGGTCAGAGCCGTCTCTATTTCCTGAGGAGACTGAGATCCTTTAACATCTGCCGGACGATGCTGAGGATGTTCTACGAATCTGTGGTGGCCAGTGCTATCATGTTTGCTGTTGTGTGCTGGGGCAGCAGGCTGAGGGTAGCAGACATCAACAGAATCAACAAACTCATTCGTAAGGCCAGTGATGTTGTGGGGATGGAACTGGACTCTCTGACGGTGGTGTCTGAAAAGAGGATGCTGTCCAAGTTGCATGCCATCTTGGACAATGTCTCCCATCCACTACATAATGTACTGGTTGGGCACAGGAGTACATTCAGCCAGAGACTCATTCCACCGAGATACAACACAGAGCGTCATAGGAAGTCATTCCTGCCAGTGGCCATCAAACTTTACAACTCCTCCCTTGGAAGGTCAGACACCCTGAGCCGATAGGCTGGTCCTGGACTTATTTCATAATTTGCTGGCATAATTTACATATTACTATTTAACTACTTATGGTTTTATTACTATTTATTATTTATGGTGCAACTGTAACGAAAACCAGTTTCCCCTGGGATCAATGAAGTATGACTATGACTATGACTATTAAAACAATGGCTAAAGTCATGAAACCTACTACAGGAAAAGTGGGAGCTTAATCTCCAGTTATGAAGCTTTGAATTCTTACCTGAATAAAACATTTCAATTTAATAATATTAATGAAGAAGTCCAGATGAAATATACCATCAATGTTGAGTCTATTAAGAAAGTATGGGATAATGCCTGAGGAAAAGGAAAAAAAACCTCAAATATGTGAATTAAGCATATGAATGAATGCACGGTCAGTTTGATCAAATATGTTAGAGTGAAAAAGTTTACTGAACAAGAGGAAAAGGAAGGGAAAGCTGTGATAAACTACAAAAAAAAGTATGACAATGGCAATCAAAAGTCTAAAGAGCAAATCTTTGCATTAACTGAATGAGTGAACACACAACATGGTAAGTGTAATCAAGGTGAAGCGCATTATACGGACCTTCAAAGTAAACTGAATCAAAATCAGAAAGCCCATCAGGGACCTCAGATGGGCAGTCCAGCCAGTGATGTTTCTCCTTGAGGCTGCACATTACATGGTCTTCCAAGACAGTGTCACCATCCAAGCTCTGATGTATCATGCCCTGGACCTGACATGGACTCTACGGCGGCGTCTGGCAACTCCACTGAGGATGACAGTGATGAAACAATAGGATTGCCAATTATATCATGGTTTGCTCCAATAAAGATAAAGGAAGTGAAGACATGCAGGACTGAAGATGGAAGCTATGAAAGGAACGGAACTGGAAAAGATTGATTAAGTGGTCCAATAATATTTCATATCATAAAAAATTAAGTTTAAGCACCTTGGGTGAGCTTCACCCAAGACTATATAAAAACTGCATCCACATGATGGCATGCAAATTTTGGCGACTGTGCAATCAGGCAGTTGACTTGTGGAGTTAATGACAACATGGGAGATGATTAATCAAATATGTAAGGTGATTCGGATGTGGCTGAAAGAATGGGCCCCATTACAGACTGATTGGAGGAAAGTAGTCTGGCTACTGTGCAAAACATTCCTGAGGATATGGGGAATGCTACAGGACAGTGTGGTTAAGTTACTCAGGGGTTCCGGGAAGAAACAAAGATAAAATTTAGGTCTCTTGAAGTTAACCTTTATGGATATCTTGAAGCCAGATATTGCCAAAATGGTGAAGCTGACAAAAACAAATTGGAGCGGAATTAGTGTTCCATATATTGAGCCACTGCAAGCTGCAAATAAGTGGAACAGGATATCAAATCTGAAGAAGATCATTACAGATGGGTCAGTTACCTACTGAGAGATATTGCTTGCTTGTCAACAATCATGGCTACTGCAGGTGAGTAAACAGTCAATGCTCATTAACCAACAGGAAAAGTGAGACTGGAATTCACTGTGTGTACCACAACAATCTCTGTCTGAGCCACACCTCCGAGGCCAAACCCCTGAAGCAAAATGTCACTTTTGTAAGAAAAGAAGACAGTGGGCTAGAAGTTCTCAGCAAAGGAAACAAGTTGGGCAACAGAAACAAGCACAACAACAAGTCCAATCCTCTGCCTCACAAATGTTGGAAGATCCTGATCTAATAACATGGCTTCAGCAAGCAATTTTAGATGCGAGGAACGTATTGTTGAATTGAAAAAATGACTAAACCCTTCTCATCAGCCTTTGCTTGCCAGATAGACCTAAGACTGACAGCTTAAATATTAACTTACTACTTGGGAACGAGTGTGCTGAATTCTCGCTAGAATACGATGACTGACTTGCAAAGATAATAATATGCCATGAAGATGCAAGTTATTACAAAGGTATTACTTTATTGAACCCAGATCTGATTCTGCACTCCGATGGCTCTGCAATGATTGAGGGAGGAATTAAAATGGCTGGATGTACCGTTGTGTCTGAAACCAAAGTGCTGGCATCAGGAAACACGATGGTACTTCTGTGGGACCATCAACTAATATCTACACTGATTCTTGAAATACTTTTGGAGCTGTTGATGTCTTTGGAAACTTATGGAGTCAAAGGGAATGTATTACGAATGTGGAAATCCTAATCAAGAATTGCCAACTGCAATGGGAACTCATGAATGTTATACAATTGTAGTCAGGAGTGGCTCTATTAAAATGTAAAAGCCAATCCAAATGACTACAATGGAACACCATGGAAATGCATTCATGGATGAAATTGCAAAAAAAGGCAGCACGGGAAAAGGTAAAACAAATAAAAGAAGTAAAAAAAAGTCAAAGAATTAAACAAAGTTCTGGGAAAATATGGAGTGAACCTGACAACTGAATAATGGGCGAAGTTGAACTCTAACACAGACAAACATACAGGATATTCTAGGGATGCAAACTCAGTGCACGAACCAAGAAGAGTGGTTCTGGATGGAAAATGGTGTGAGGTTAAATAGTGATGGATCATGGAGATATAGAACTAGTCATAGACTAGTGGCTCCAACTACATTGGTTCCTTATCTGGCACAGCTGATACACTCCTGAGGACACATTGGAGTGGAAAAGATAATCAACAGATTCTCCCAGAGGCGGTGGAATCCAAAGTTCAGGGCACAATTTCAACCAAGATGTGTGATAATCTAGAAAACAAATTCTGGAGAACTGGGAAGGCTACCATAACTTAGTGCTTCTGCCCCATCTGGTCCACTTTTACACTTACAAATGGACTACATTTGTAAGTGTAAAAGGACACTCAGATGAAATGTTAATAGTGGACAAGTTTTCAAGATTGGGGGAAAATATTCCAGTAAGGAAAGCCACTGCCACACATACAGAAAAAAACTCGGATCAAGGACTACATTCCTAGATGGGGATTGCATGTGACTCTGGGAAGGGAACACATTTCACTGGGAGCATTTGTCAGGAATTATGGCGACTGATGAATATTGAACAGTCTTTTCATGGTCCACATCACCCAGAGTCATCAGGACAAGTCGAATGAATGAACCGAACCATCAAGCAACGACCGACTAAGTATCATGAAGAAGGCATAGCCTGGCTTTTCCTATGGTATAATGTAGCATCAGAGCAACCCCAAACAAGAAAACTAAACTAAGACCATTCAAAGTAGTACCAGGGTGACCCATATCACTGCTGGGAGTTCTTGATCTCAGAGAGGCATATTATGCCAGACAGTTTAGTTAACTCGTGTGAGATTAACCAGAGCTGTACAGTCTGCTTCTTGACAGGTTTCTGCTGCTTGAAGTGATCCAATGGAAGGAGGACATGCCGTGATTCCTGGAGAGTGGGTCCTGATTAAAGGAAAACACATAAGGAACCACTGGGAGCTCGATGAGAAGTTCCTTATTAGATGCTGTGAATTACAAACTCAGTGGTGAAGGTGGCAGGTGAAAGTAAGTGGATACACACTAGCCACTATAAATGAACTAAAGTGGTACCCAAGGAGAAAAGCAAGGTTAATGTGTTGGTAACCTCTAACTCAGTACCTACATTGCTGGTTTACAGTGAGCAAATCACTAACCAGCCAGAAGTATTCAGAGTTGATAACTTCTGGACATTCTGATCCTTATTCCAATATTATTTACTGTTGTTATGTTTCTATCAATTTTCCTACTCTCAATGTGTTAAATAAAATGATTCATAATATGTATTTATGGATATCACATTAATTTGCTGATACTGTAAATGTATCCAGCTGTATGTTAATATGCACCACACACTTTAAAGGAAATATAAGAGATTAAAAATGTGGATGCAGTTTTGGAAAGTGTAAGAAATGACACTGCTGATGCCTTGGAGAAAGTAGTTGCTATGCATAAGATGGTTCTTCAAAATCACTCAAGTCGGTCTTCTGATGATGCTATAGTCTCAGCCGTCCACTTCATCCTGCCCAGAAAATAATACCTCATGTGCCAGGATGTTGTTCATCGACTTCAGCTTGATGATGAACAAGATCATGCTGGTAGGCAAACTGTCCTTGTTGGAACTTAACACCCCTTTATGTAACTGGACCTTGGACTTCTTGACGAGAAGACCCCTATCAGTAGGAGTTGGCAGCAACCTCTCAATCTCCATCATGCTGAACACTGGTGCCACCCAGGGCTGAGTGCTCAGCCTGCGCTGTTCACGCTGCTGACTCACGACTGCACTGCCAAATCAGTTCAAACAAGTTCACTGATGATACAACAGTAGTTAGTCTCAATGATGAGTCGGCATATAGAGAGAAGGTCGAGAGGCTTGTCAAATGGTGTGAAAACAACAACCTGAGCCTCAGCAGGCAGAAGACAAAAGAGGTGATTGTGGACTCCAGGAAGGTGCAGGTCAACCACTCTCCATTGCACCTCAATGATTCTGCCATGGAGAGTGTGAAGAGCACTAAGTTCCTTGGTGTGCACATAACGGATGATCTACCCTGGATTCACAACACCTCCTCATTAGTCAAGAAGGCACAGCAGTGTCTACACTTTCTGAGGAGATTGAGCTGTGCAAGGCTCTCCGCTCCCATTCTAACAAATTTCTACAGTAGCACCATCCTGACTGGCTGCATTATTGTGTGGTACAGAAACTGCAAGGCATCAGACCACAAGACCCTAAAGAGGATAGTTAAAAACTGTAAACAGATCACTGGGGTCTTCCTTCCACTTTATTTGTGACGCTTACCAGGAGTTTCATAGCATATGATAAACATACACTCATTGGAGTTGAGAAGAATGAGAAATAACCACATTGAAACATATAAAGTTGTGACAGAGACTAACAATGTAGATGCTGAGGTTGTTTCTTCAGGTTGGAGAGTGAAGAATTAGGGGAAATAATCTCAGGATAAGAGGTTGATCATTTAGACTGAGATTCGGAGATATTTCTTCAGTACCTGGGATAATGTTTAGAATACAAATGTTCTAACCTAGACCCCAGGGATGATCAGTGGCTGAGCATACTTAGGAGTGAGTTAATAGATTTTCAAATTCTTAATGACTGAGAAGTATGGGCACCAGAAGACAAAGTAAGATAAGATAGATATTGTTGTGTTAATTGGCAGAACAGGTTTAAAAACCACATAGCTTTTTCCTGCTTTTACGAATGTTCTTAGAGTTGATATTGGTCAAAATATTTCCTTGAATGCATTCCTCAAGCAATATTATTCTATCTAACTACTGTAATTTGAAAGTGAGCATTGAGATAGGTATTCATTATCAGTTGGACCAGTAATGACAATGAAATTCAAACCAAGATGCACAAAGTTCTGGAGGAACTCAACATGCCAGGCAGCATCTATGGGAAAGAAGAAACAGTTGGCATTTCAGGCCGAGACCCTTCATCAGGAGTGGAATGAAAGAGGAGAAGTCAGAGTAAGAAGGTGGGGGGGGGGAAGAGGAAGAAGTACAAAGTGTCAGTGATTGTTGAAACTGGGAAAGAAGTGAAGGGTGAATTAAAGAACTGGGAAGTTGATTGGTGAAAGAGATAAAGGGCTGGAGAAGGGGGAATCTGATAGGAGAGGATAGAAGACCATGGAAAAAAGGGAAGCAGGAGGAGAACCAATGGGAGGGGATGGTCAGGTAAGGAGATAAGGTGACAGAGGGAAACAGAAATGGGGAATGGTGAAAGGGGGGCAATTAGCGGAAGTTTGAGAATTCGATGTTTGTGCCATCAGGTTGGAGGCTACCCAGATGGAATATAAGACGTTGCCCCTCTGACCTGAGTGTGTCTCATTGCTCCAATTCATGGTTGCTGAGAGCACAGACTCACGTGTCAGAATGGGAATGAAAAGTAGAATTGAAGTGTGCGGCACCAGGAGATTCCACTTTTCCCGGTGGACTCGATGAAGCGGTCTCCCAATTTACGTTGGGTCTCACCAATATACAGAAGGCCACATCGGGAGCAGTGGATACAGTGGATGGCCCCAACAGACTCACAGGTGAAGAGTCACCTCACCTGGAAGGACTCTTTGGAGCACAGAATGGTATTGAGGGAGGAGGTGTAGGAGCAGGTATGGCACTTGTTCCGCTTGCAAGGCTAAGTACCAGGAGGGAGATCAGTGTGGAGGAAGGAGTGGACAACGGGGTTGCGTAGGAATGATCCCTGCGGAAAGTGGGGGGAGGATGGAAAGACGTGCTTGGTGGTGGGACAATGAAATTTGTTTAGGTTTCTGAGACATGAGCATTTCACCTGTAGGTGTCACTGCTGCTGCATAGAATAGTAAAATACCCAACCTGTCAAAATTACAATAACTGTAATAGTGGATATATAAAATGGAGGTAACATTGGAAATGGGTACAATGTGTTCACTGTTCTGAGGGAGACTGGGTTTCTGATATTTTGCAGTCTTAGAGAAACAGCTTTAATAAGATTGTTTCCCCAATATGAGTGTGGGATAGTTGTTTATTTTGCATCATTAAAAATATTATAATTCTTTCTGTGCTTCCAGCAACCATGAATAAAATGCATGACACATAGGTTGCTGGTAAAGTGACAAAATGAATCATACATTATTGATATTAATTATTAAATGAATGTAAACATTTTAACAAATTGCTGTTATTATGTTAATTGTTCATGAACCAATCACTAATAGGTCTGTATTTTAAATCAATTATATGTATTTACATTTAAATTACTGCATAAAATGATCATAAATTGATAAATATATTGGAATTGATTGTATATTGAATAGAGGCACAAAGTTAATTTTTGCGTGTTGCTGCTTGTTCAGAAGGCACAAAGGCATGGTGGCACTGCAGATGAACTCTTGTATAAACGCACACGTGAGGAAGTCACCAATTCGGCGGGAGGAGAAGATGGCGGCGCAACGCAGCGCGCGCAGCTCTCCGGTGAAATGATATCGTATCTGTTAAATAGGGGCCGTGGACAATTCTGATTTGATGGAGACAGACGTGAGGAGCACAGAGGAACATCTGGAGAAATTTCTGAAATGCCCGGTTCGCTGCTGCTGCTACTGTGCGATCGAGAATCTCTGGAGGGAAAGCCCCAAAATCCCCGGCTTTGCCTGCTGCTGGTGACCGAGGCTGGGGTTGAAGCATTCGGTAGAGATGGTGCTCGGTACTCGGTGTCGGAGGGCTGATCGGAGCTCGAAGTTTTTGGACGACTCAGAGTCGGACTGTGGTCGGGCATGGCAGGGAGAGTTTTCTTCCTTCTCCCGTCTGCGTGAGATGTGGGACTTTCGAGAGACTTTGAACTTTTTTGCTGTGCCATGGCCTGTTCTTCATCAAGTTATGGTATTGTTGCACTGTTGTAACTATATGTTATAATTATGTGGTTCTTGTTAGTTTTCAGTCTTGGTCTGTCCTGTATTTCTGTGAAATCACACCGGAGAAATATTGTATCATTTCTTAATGCATGCATTACTAAATGACAATAAAAGAGGACTGCGTGTCCTCATAATCTAATCTAGTGAAATAGTCTAATTTCCTGAGAGGCCTCACCACTATTATTCCAATTGCACGATGGTATTGAACAGAGTGCTGACTCCTTAGCTTGTCGTTAGTCATTCCATTCATTTCAACAGGAAATAGGAGAAGAGTGAACAAGATGGCGGCAGTGAACAGTGGTGGTGTGTCACAGACAGCTCAGAAAACTACCTGACACTCTTCATCTTCGAGACCTACTTCTTCTGTCAGCAGCCTGCAACTTCCCTTTTGAGCAGACCTACCTTCTTGTGCTCTTGCAATCTCCTGGGGGATTTCATGAACTCGTGCAGGTACAGCTGGGGCGAATGTCACTGAACACTGTGTCAGTGCCAAATGGCGGAACATGACCTCATGATTGGCTCCATTACTCCGCGACAATTGAAGCATCAAGCAAGATTAAAGGGTACCTTTTTTCTAAACCCCAACTCACTTGCAATACAAACCAATATACCATTTGCCTTCTGAACCACTCGCTGCAATTGCCTGCTAACTTTTGTGATTCATGTACCAGGAAACCTGGCTCCTTAATGCTTTATTCATTTGCATTTATTCACTATTTAGGTAATAGTCTACCTTTTGATTCCCTTACCAAAATTCAACACCGAAGCCTTTCCCTCACTAAACTTCAGTTTGCAAGTTTTTGCTCCCTCACTCAATCTATTTATAAACTGTTGCAGAGTCCAACAATCCTTATTGCAACATTCCCTACCACCTGCATTATTGCCATTGGCAAACCTGCCTTCCTTACATTCTACGTTCTCCACTCATTAATATAATTTTAATGGATAGGGATAAAAGTGAGCTAAAGGAAATTTACTTTTATTTTAAGTTAGCCTAAATACTTGTGTCTTTAATTAAAAAATGTATTTCACATTTTAAACTTTTTTTAAACTTGCCTAATTTGGGATACAGTGTGGAAGAGGCCCTTCTGGCCCAATAAGATGCACCACCAAGCAACCCTTTAATTTAACCCTTACCTAATCACAGGACAATTTACAATGGCCAATTAACCTACAAACCAGTACATCTATGGAATGTGGGTGGAAACTAGAGCACCTGGAGGAAACCTAGCACTCATGGAAAGAATGTATAAACTTCTTACAAAGGACTCTGAACTCCAGTGCCCTGAACAGTAATAGCGTCGCACGAACTGCTATGCAACTGTGGTGTCCTATAAATAATAGTTTTTGAATGCCATATACTCATGCATGTTCATATTCTTCACCAATTTGTAAACTTGGTGAATATAGTGTGGACTGCCTCCAATGCTAATATATCTGTTCTTAAATAAGGGAATTATGTAACTTAACCAGCTGTCAAAGCACTTCAACGGGTGGGTTAGCAATCTATGGCCAAGAACTCAAGCACTGGACAGGGCTTTCCAGGTCAACTTTGTGAATACAATAGCTCCTGGATGTGAGTTCATGCAGCTCAGGAAATACCAGGGCCATAATTTACAATTACAATACATATTTACGCATCACACATTAACGGGGAGGGAGTATTGGAGTAACAATCTCATAAACCCAAACTCCAATAGTTTCATTTGATATTCTGTTTCATCATGCATTCTGATGAGGTCATTTATATTGTGCATTATTAATAGGTGCAATATTTTTTATTTCCCAATCTTAATAAAGTAAAAAGCGAGGTAATATTTAAAAAGTTTTAGAACATAGAACATAGAACATAGAATAGTACAGCACAGTACAGGCCCTTCGGCCCACAATGTTGTGCCGACCCTCAAACCCTGCCTCCCATATAAGCCCCCACCTTAAATTCCTCCATATGCCTGTCTAGTAGTCTCTTAAACTTCACTAGCGTATCTGCCTCCACCACTGACTCAGGCAGTGCATTCCACGCACCAACCATTCTCTGAGTAAAAAAACCTTCCTCTAATATCCCCTTTGAACTTCCCACCCCTTACCTTAAAGCCATGTCCTCTTGTATTGAGCAGTGGTGCCCTGGGGAAGAGGCGTTGGCTATCCACTCTATCTATTCCTCTTATTATCTTGTACACCTCTATCATGTCTCCTCTCATCCTCCTTCTCTCCAAAGAGTAAAGCACTAGCTCCCTTAATCTCTGATCATAATGCATACTTTCTAAACCAGGCAGCATCCTGGTAAATATCCTCTGTACCCTTTCCAATGCTTCCACATCCTTCCTATAGTGAGATGACCAGAACTGGACACAATACTCCAAGTGTGGCCTAACCAGAGTTTTATAGAGCTGCGTCATGAGGTAAAACTTACTTTAAGTGTTTTTGTTATTGTTAAGCCACACATATATATTTTAAAAAAAGAGTTAAACCCTGGAGGCCTTTATTTTATATAAATAGTTAATTTATACTAGATATTTTTCCTCAAAAAAGGCTAGACATGGAACAGTAACAGACAGTACTTGTGGTTCAGAGACAAATAACTGGAAATCTCTACAACATGTGTTTTAAAGTTAATCTTCATTCTTGGATTTAGAAATAGACACAGGCCCTTGTGATTTAACAGATATCTTTTAAGATAAAGAGTTGAACATTTCATAAATGGTGAAGTTTGAGTATTTAGTGAAATGTTTTGTTTAAATCAATGTCTATTTGTTAAGCTACATAAATTGACACATTCACTAATGTGAGTTTGAGAAATGTCATGAGGTGCATGTCAAAAATTTGCAAGTATAATTTTTCTATCACTTAAATTTAATGCACACATGTGCTTTAATGCAAATTCATAAAGATAGGAGCTGGGTGACAATTTGGGAAATGATAGTGGTGGCAAAACAAGATTGAGACTCTACTGTTTGGATGTTTAATTCTTCTGTATTCACTTTCTGTGTACAAAAAATTAGCCTTGAATTCTCAGCAGTGGCAAATCATGGCAATCCTAATACTCCAGTTGCATCTTTTTAGTTCTGCACAGTCTTAATGTCTTCCAGATTACAACTTGGACAGACAAGATATCTTTAGTCAGTTTAATTCCATTTCTGAAGATAACTGCCTTTACTCAGTCTTAATTCAGTTTCCTTTCATGCCTGCTCCTGCTCCTTAACATGCTCTGAATTCCTATTGCCTGTAAACATTCAGTAGTTTAGGTTGGTGATGAGAGAACCAAGATGACATTTCATGTTAGTGACTCTTCATCAAATCCCTTTGTTAACCATTTCTTTCTTAGAACAGACTATCTACTTCCTATCTTCTCCCCCTATTGCTTGGAGATCTGTGTGATACCATCAGTTTCAGCTACATATGGCCCATAATTGCCTCAGGTCTACCTCACCAACTCCATCCAGAGAACTCATGAGCCAAAGTAAGCAGCGCTCTCTGTTTAAAGGAAACAAATAACTCTGGTGTTGGTTCTCTTTATTGGAAAAATAACTTGCAACATGCATCCACAAAATGCTGGAGAAACTCAGCAGGTCAGGCAGCATCAATGGAGAGGAAGAAAGAGCCGATGTTTCAAGCCGAGATCTTTCATCAGGACCCGAAGCATTGACTCATTATTCCCTTCCATGCACACTGCCTGATCTGCTGAGTTCCTTGAGCATTTTGTGTGTAGCTCTGGAATTCCAACATCTGCAGAAACTTGGTGTGCCTTCTTAGAATTTATGCTTTATTTTGAAAACTGGCAACACCTACAGTCTACCGTGCAGATTGCAGATTCAGTTTGACCCACGGTGTGATAACTATTCTTCTCATTGAGTCTTCTTTGGTTACGGGATAACTTTGTCACTCTACGGACGAAAACTAGGAAGCGGTTTTACTGTATAGTCAAGAACATTATAAACAGAACAAACCCATTTTGCCATTTAGTTTGATTGTGGCTAATTGGATTTCAATACCATTTGCCAAACTTTGCTGCATATTCCATAATAATTTAGTAGAAGTCGACCTCAATTTTCATAACTGTAATTTTGGACCATGAGAATACAAATGATCTTGTGAAGGCCAATAGAAGAAAGGAATTGTGTTTATCTGACCCCAAATATATCCCAAAGCTCCACCATCTAATTCAGACCTGACGCTACATGTAATTAATCTTGGTATTAAAAGCATTATAGAAGTATCCTTTCTATCACTGTTCTAATAAAAACATACTTTATTTTGGTTCATGCAATGCTCAACTATCTTACTGACAGAAACAAAACTGAGGAGAGTGCTTCTGAGTGTACATTCTCAGGAAGAATTTATAACACAGGAATACTGGACATTTTAATATTTATTTTGCATTTTAATTGAAATATTAACAAAAGAAGATAAAATCATTCCGCAAGCAACAGAGAAAACATTACAGGTAAGATAAAAAGAACAGCAGTCAATAGAAGAAAATGCTATGGCCACTAGTTTGCCAGGGTTACCAGGATACTCCAACTAGTTATTCATATATTTCAGTTAAGATTATGCTTTTATTTTGCTTATAAAGAATTTTTGAGGTGCGCACCTGCAATGTTCTGCATGCATTATCTTTTAAATACAACCAAGAATAAAATATTAACTATCAAAGACTGATATTAATTCAGCTGAATAAACTTAATTAATTTAGGAATGAATAAATTCTTCAAAATTACCTCTTTTTTGGCATAAAACAGTACCACAATTGAGTGTAAAACCAGTGTGTATGACCAAAGACAGTTTCTCAAGCCGAAAAATCCTTTGAGTTCCTCTCCAAAGAACATATATCATAGCCACTATAATAACATGCTTCGTGTGTTGCATATTTTGTCTAGGAACTCAGTAAAATTATAATAGTGTAGGTTGGGTGAATGGAAATAAAATAAAAGTTATTCATGTAAGATTATTTATGTTTAGTTATTTTTACACTACTCTCTCTGTGTCCTTTTGCAAAAATTCACTTGTTTTTTAGGAACTATAGGTAGGTATCCTTATCCATCGAATACTACTTACAACAAAGAACCAGCCTTCAAGCCCAAAAGTCAATATTCCACCTAATCCTCCTCCAATGCTCCTTCAAATGTACTCAACACCTCCCTTTTCCTTTTTGTCTATATCTAGCTAGTCTTAAATGGATCTATGCTAATCACAAGATCACAAGACAAAGGAGCAGAAGTAGGCCATTCATCCCATCCAGTCTGCTCCGCCACTCCACCATGAGCTAAACTATTCTCCCATCTAGTTCCAATTTCTGGCTTTTTCCCCATATCCCTTGATACCTTGACTAATTAGATACCTATCGATCTCCTCCTTAAACACCCTCAATGATCGGGCCTCCACAGCTGTATGTGGAAGCGAATTCCATAAAACCATGACTCTCTGGCTAAAAAAATTTCTCCTCATGTCTGTTTTAAATGGGTACCCTCTAATTCTAAGACTGTGGCATCTTGTCCTGGACTCACCCACCAAGGGAAACAGCCTTTCCACATCTACTCTGTCCAGCCCTTTCAACATTCGAAATGTTTCTATGAGATCCCCTCTCATTCTTCTATACTTGAATGAATACAGTCCAAGAGCCGACAAACGCTCCTCATATGTTAGCCCCTGCATTCCGGGAATCATCCTCGTAAATCTTCTCTGAACTCTCTCCAACATCAGTACATCCTTTCCAAGATAGGGGGCCCAAAACTGCACACAGTATTCCAAATGAGGTCTCACCAGTGCCCCATAGAGCCTCATCAACACCTCCTTACTCTTATACACTATTTCTCTTGAAATGAATGCCAACATAGCATTTGCTTTCCTTACTGCCAATCCAACCTGGTGGTTAACCTTTAGGGTATCCTGCACGAGGACCCCCAAGTCCCTTTGAACTTCTGATTTTTGAATTTTCTCCTCATCTAAATAATAATCTGCCCGATTATTTCTTTTTCCAAAATATACAACCGTACATTTCTCAACATTGTATCTCATCTTCCATTTCTTTGCCCACTCTCCTAAACTGACCAAGTCTTTCTGCAACCTTTCCGTTTCTTCAACACTTCCTGCTCCTCCACCTATCTTAGTGTCTTCCGCAAACTTAGCCGCAAAAACATTTAATTCATAATCTAAATCATTGATAAACATTGTAAAAAGAAGCGGCCCCAACACCGACCCCTACGGAACACCACTAGTAACCGGCAACCAATCAGAATAGGATCCCTTTATTCCCACCCTTTGCTTTCTGCCTATCAGCCAATGCTCCACCCATTCCAATATCTTTCCTGTAATTCCGTGGGCTCTCATCTTATTAAGCAGCCTGTTATGCGGCACCTTATCGAAGGCCTTTTGAAAATCCAAATACACAACATCCACAGCCTCTCCCTTGTCATTCTTATTTGAGATTACCTCAAAAAATTCCAATAGGTTGGTGAGGCTGGATATTCCCTTCATGAAACCATGCTGGCTTGGGCCTATCTTGTCATGCACCTCGAGGTATTTCATAACCCCATCCTGAGGATCGACTCCAATAACTTTCCAACTGCCAATGTCAGATTAATAAGTCTGTAATTTTCATTCTACTGCCTCCCTCCTTTCTTAAACAGCGGAACTACATTTGCGACCTTCCAGTCCTCTGGAACCATGCCAGAGTCTATTGATTCCAGGAAGATCATTTCCAATGCCTTCACAATCTCCAAAGCCACCTCCTTCAGAACCTGTGGGTGCACCTCATCCAGTCCGGGAGACTTATCTCTTCTTAGTCCATTTAGCTTCCCAAGAACTTTCTCTCTAGTAATCTTGACTGTACCAAATTCTGTTCCCTGAGACCTCTGGCTATCAGGTACGTTGCTAATGTCTTCCACTGTGAATACTGATGCAAAATACTCATTTAGTTCCTCTGCCATCTCTTTGTTACCATTATAATCTCTCCAGCATCATTTTCAATCGGTCCTATATCTACCCATGTCAACAAACTCAAGCACTCCTTATAGTTTAAACTATAAGGAGTGCTTGAGTTTGTTTGACATGGGTAGATATAGGACCGATTGAAAATGATGCTGGAGAAATTCTAATCACTTTCTGGGTAGAGAGTTATTTTCCTAAGTTTATTTTGGATTTATTTGTGGTCCCTTGTTCCAAGCTGTCTAATGTATAAAAGGCTTTCAGAATCCCTTTGGCTATACCTAAGCCTCCTTTGCAGGTGGCATAAGAATCAGAAGATGTAAAATAAAGAGGATTGAAGAAAGACCAAAAATTGACATGGAAAAAAATACTACAATTGGTTAGAATGAGAAATTGCCAAGAGGCAGTGGTGGAGTGTATGTAGTTGTCTAAATCTAATCTTAATCCATCCATGTGGCATAAAAGAAATCAAGGCTCACATAAGCTGTAACCTTTAAAGACTTGGTAATATCGAGTAAGTTCTAAAAATGAATTAATATAAAATAAACTTTACATATAAAATACAATGTTAAAGTAAACTACCAGAGATTATATAAAAGAAAATATCAAAGATCATGCATTAATATGAAATCGTATTCCAATGATTTTACACATCATTAACTTTTAATTCTAACAGAAACTTTATCTTCGTCTCACATGATAACTAGTAAGAGATCTCATTCACATCTGTATAAGTGATAGCACCAACCATAGTTCCCTTGCAAACTGCCTTTAAAATTTTATTCATATATACAGTTCTTTTTAACTCAACACAATTTTGAACATAACATGCCTCAACTTTATCTTAATTTTATCTTTTGCTGTAAGTCTTTGAAAGCATTATACATCTGAGTCAGTGAAAGGATCTATTGTTCACTCAGAATCAGAACCAGGTTTATTATCACTGACATACAGTATGTTGTTAAATTTACTGTCTTGTGGCAATAGTATGCAGAGGAAGATAAAAAGTACTATAATCTACTATAATAAATGGATGAATAAATAGCACGATTAAGGAATAGCAAGGTAACTTCATGGCTGTTTAAAAATCGGATGTCAGAGGGGACAAAGCTATTATTAAAATGTTGAATGTGGGTTTTCAGGCTCCTGTACCTCCTCGTTGATGGTAGTAATAAAAAGAGGGTGTGTTTTTAGTAATAAAAAGAGGGTGTGGAGTCAAGTTAGGAAAAGGGGAAGTACAATGAGATCTAGGTGTTCTTGTACATCAGTCACTGAAAACAAGCATGCAGGTACAGCAGGCAATGAAGAAAGCTAATGGCATGCTGGCCTTCATAACAAGGGGAATTGAGTATAGGAGCAAAGAGGTCCTTCTGCAGCTATACAGGGCAATGGAGAGACCACACCTGGAGTATTGTATGCAGTTTTGGTCTCCAAAATTGAGGAAGGACATTGAGGAAGGAGGGAGTGCAGTGTAGGTTCACAAGGTTAATTCCCGGGATGGCGGGTCTGTCATATGTTGAAAGATTGGAGCGACTGGGCTTGTATACACTGGAATTTAGAAGGATGAGAGGGGATCTGATTGAAACATATAAGATTATTAAGGGATTGGGCACGCTGGAGGCAGGAAGCATGTTCCCGCTGATGGGTGAGTCCAGAACCCAAGGCCACAGTTTAAGAATTAGGGGTCGGCTATTTAGAATGGAGTTGAGGAAAAACTTTTTCACCCAGAGAGTGGTGGATATGTGGAATGCTGTGCCCCAGAAGGCAGTGGAGGCCAAATCTCTGGATGCTTTCAAGAAAGAGATGGATAGAGCTTTTAAAGATAGGGGAATCAAAGGTTATGGGGATAAGGCAGGAACTGGATACTGATTGTGGATGATCAGCCATGATCACAGTGAATGGCAGTGCTGGCTTGAAGGGCCAAATGGCCTACTCCTGCACCTATTGTCTATTGTCTATTGCGTTCCAGATGGTGGGGGTATTTAATGATGGATGCTGCCATCTTGAGGCACTGCCTTTTAAAGATGTCTTCGAAGGAGGAGAGGGTTGTGTTTATGATGCAGCTGGCTGAGTATACAACCTTCTGCAGACTCTTTGGATCCTGTGCATTAGAGCCTCCATATCAGGCTGTGATGCAACCAATCAGAATGCTCTCCACAGTACCGCCGTAGAAATTTGCTAGGTTATCCTGCTTGATGGTCTGATTAAGAACCCATTAAGTTATTTTGAGGGTAAGGTTCTGGCTATATCTGCATTTCTAAATGCTTGTGAATATGTTTCACTCCAGCAACAGTTTGAGATTAATGTTTCCAAATGGTTTGGAGATGAAACCAGTCTTGATGGACCCAATACTGTTTTTCTCTGTGGATTTGCAAATCTAGTGGACAACCCACAATAGTGCAGAGCAAGTTAAAAGTTAAACCACTTTGTCCTTCAGCTCACAGACGGTTTTAAAAGTCCACGTGTAAACATGAGCCCTTTTGGAAATAATGACAGATTATTTTCTTAACATAAGGCATAAAGCCATGTATTTCTGCAGAGATGAACTTACTGAACATTCATCCTTATTTTGGAATTAAGCCAAACATTGAAATCTGTTACCAAATTATTGAGGTTTTTTCTGTGTGCAAGTGCCAATAATCCTCTACTGAATCAAAGCCAAATCCCAACCAACAAAATTCTACTCTGAGGCAGCTCTGTGATTCAAATGCAAATTTACACGTCACAGCAATGCGAAAAAAAAACAAGAGCAAAGAGCTCACATTTTAATAAAATAAACTTCAGTTGAGGAAGTTGAAAGAAAGGATGTAATGTAAGAATCTAACTAGCAATGGAATTGCTTCAAAAGGAACTTTTTGTGTAGAGAAGCTGATGATTTTACGTGAGTTCCTTAGATACTTCTCACATGATGAAACATAATGAGATTTCATAAACAGCAAGATATTCTGCGCTGAGAAGAACAGTTTTAGCTACTGCATAGAATAATTAGCAAGCAGCCTTCACAAATGAATGTAGAGAAATTCTTACCATCACTGACCTGAGTTGTTGGCCAGAAATGCTAAAACAACTTTTAGCTGTGCCTCTGAGGGTTCCTCCAGCAGGACGTTTGTTCCAGTTTATTCATCATGGAAATAATAATGGGATTTTAACATTTCAGCTGACATATCAGGAGCCATAACTGTTCTTGAACCTGGTGGTGTGGCATCTAAGGCTCCTGTAACTCATTCCTGATGACAGCAGTGAGAAGAGAGCATGGCCCGGATGGTGGGGGCCCTTGATGATGGATACTGCTTTCCTGTAACAGCACTTCTTGTAGATGTGCTCAGTAGTGGGGAGTGCTTTAACTGTGATGGACTGGGCTGTATCCATTACTCTTTGTAGGCTTTTCTGTTCAAAGTTATTGGTGATTCCATAATAGGCCATGATGCAACCAGTCAATGTACTCTCCGCATTGCATCTATAGACATTTGTCAAAGTTTTAGATGATATGCCGAATCTTCGCAAACTTCCAAGAAAGTAGAGGCACTGTTGTGCCTTCTTTATAATAGCACATGCATGCTGGACCCAGGATAGATCCCCGGAAATGATTACGCCAAGGAATTTAAAGTTTCTGACCCTCTCCACCTTTGATCACCCAATGAGGACTTGTTCACAGACCTCCAATTTCCTCTTTCTGTCGTCAATAATCAGCTCTTTGGTTTTGCTAACATTGAGTGAGAGATTTTTGTTGTGGCGCCACTCAGCCAGATTTTTAATCTGCATCCTCTATGCTGATTTGTTGCCACCTTTGTTTTGGCCAACAGCAGTGGTGTGGTCAGCAAACATAAATATGGCATTGGAGCTGCTCTTGGTCTCTCTGCCACAAGTTGAGTAGAGCAGATGGCTATTCGCACAGCCTTGTGCTGATAGTGATTGTGGAGGAGATGTTGTTGTCAATCTCAATTGATAGTGAAGAAATCAAGGATCCCGTTGCACAAAGAGGCATTGAGGCTTAGATCTTGGAGCTTATTGATTAATTTTGTGGGGTATGATAATGCTGAATGCAGAGCTGTAGTCAATGAAGAGCATCCTGATGTTTGCGCTTGAACTGTCCAGATGTTCCGGGGTTTAGGAAGAGCCAACAAAATGCCATTTGCTGTTGACCAGTTGTGCCAGTAGGCAAATTGGTGCAGGTCTGAATCGCTTTTCAGGCAGGAATTGATATGTTTCATCACTGATCTATCAAAGCACTTCATCAACACAGTCATTGAGGCAGGTTACGACGTTCTTGAGCACCAGTATAATTGAAGCCTGCTTGAAGCAGACTGAGCAGTGTTACTCAGACTGCCAAGGCAAGGGATTAAAGATATCAGTGAACACTCCAGCCAGTTGATTCACACAAGTCTTCAGTACTAAGCCAGGTGCACTGCCTGGGCCAAATGCTTTCTGTGGGTCCACTTTCCTGAAAGATGCTCTCACGTTGGCCTCAGAGACTGAAATCATAGGGTCGTCATGGGCTTTGGGAATTTGTGAAGTTGCCTCCATGTTCTGTCAGCCAAAGTGAGCATAAAAATCTGATTCTGAATGCTATTTGCTTACTTTTATCGTTTGCACAATTTTTTTCTCTCTGTGCATTGGGTGTTTGATGGTCTCAACACGCTGGAGGAACTCAGCAGGTCGGGCAGTATCCATGGAAACGTCGACTCATCGTTTCCACGGCTGCTGCCCGACCTGCTGAGTTCCTCCAGCCTGTTGTGAATGTTGCTTTGACCCCAGCATCTGCAGAGTATTTTGTGTTTGATGGTCTTTTTGTTAACATTTTTTTTGGGTTTCTTTGTTTTGTGGCTGCCTTTAAGGAGACAAATCATTTGATAATAAATGGACTTTGAACTTTAGAAGGCAGGTGATCACATACAAGCCCTGCCACAACCGTCAAGCATCCTCCTTTGATTTGGACCAGAATTGCCACTTAGTATGTGAGATGGCTTTATGGAGGTTATACCTCAACATCTTGTATCTTACTTGGTCTCTAGATCCAAACACCACTGAGCTAGCCCTCAGAGGTTTAAGGGTCACTTGGTTCATCCAGGGCTTCTGATTGGGGATGTTCATCCATGGTACCTCCTGTACCTAACAGAGTGGCCACAGAGTGTATGTTCATGGTCTTCTGCTGCTGTAGTCCATCCATTTCAACATTCAATATGTTCTGTATTCAGAGATGCTCTTCTGCACACCACTGTCATAACGCGTGGTTATTTGAATCACTGTCGCCTTCCTGTCAGCTTGAACCAGACTGGCCATTCTCGTTTGACCTCTCTCATTACAAGTCTATTTTGCCCACAGAGCTGCCACTCACTGGATGTTTTCTGTGGTTTTTTTTTGCACCATTCTCTATAAACTCTAGAAAATGTTGTGCGCGTGAAAATTCCAGGAGATCAACAGCTTCTGAGACACTCAAACCATCCCATCTGGCACATATTTCACAGTCAAAGTCACTTTGGTCATATTTCTTCCCCATTTTGATCAACTACAACTGAACTTCTGGATAATGTCTGCATGCTTTTATACACTGAGTTGCTGCCACATGATTGGCTGTTTAGATATTTGCATTAATGAGCATGTGTACAGGTGGCCACTGAGTGTAGGACAGAAGGAATTGCAACCACATGTTTATAACATCCATTTGAATCCAGTATTAGGGCAGATACAGTCCATGCATCTTTAAATTACTGCCCCTCTGCTTCCTACTAATCTGTATTTGGCAACGTCTGGAACACTGTCAGTTAAGCTGCACACTATTGCTTGAGGAGACTGATCCTTTGTGAACTATTTGCAATTCATTATCATTCATTACAGCCTGACAAGCAGCAACCAAGTGTCCTGGAGTACGTTGTACTGGATTCCCACAGGGTTAGTACATCATAGATTGCCTCATGCAGCTTTGCTTTTCAAGAGGAGGAACTCATTCGTTCAACATTCAGCTTGTTTGTGACAACAGTGTCTCGTGCACAGCTGTGTCCAAATTAAAGTTAGACACAATGCTCTCACGCTGAGTTGGTCCACAGCTCCCCTACTCATTCACCAAGGCAATTAATTAGAAAAATGGCCATTGTGAGATAAAGACTCTTTCATCACCAATTGACTCAGGCTACGTCCACACTACGCCGGATAATTTTGAAAATGCCGGTTCGAGTAAAAACGACAGGCGTCCACACTAAGTGTTTTTCAAAATATCTCCGTCCACATTAGACAGATATTTGGGCGAATCTCCTCCTACTGGGCATGCGCAGGAAACACAGAAAACAAGTGAAGAGGAAACAGTATACTTGGTGCGCGTTTGCCCAGTTACAGAGTAGAAAAACTTAAAAGGACTTGCTCTTGGCTCTCGCGCAGGAGGACTTAAAACTAAAAAATACAAATACTGGAGCGTATGGAGGCAACCGACAGGGAGTTCACGGACAGTATGACCCAGCTGACGACGAACATTGAAAAACTGACTAACTCTGTTGCATTAATAAAGCACCTTGTTAAATGTATAAAACGTCTGCATCAGTGTTATCTTGTATTTCCATACAATGTTACATTAGGCTGTTACACATCTATTGTCAGAGAAGTACTTGCATAAATAGGTGAACCACCTTCATACAAGCAAGGACAGAAAACAGGGCAAAGTGAGTATACTTATTTATTCAGTAAGCTATGGGTCAAAGTATTTGGTGAGTACATTTCTAACCCTTCTGGCTTCAGTCTTGTTGCTGTCTGTTCTGAAATTGTTAGGTGGTTGCGTTCAAGAAAACAACGAAATGCCGCACTGCGGCTATCTGTTCTGGCACGTCATGACAGCGTTTTTAAATAGTCAAAAAAGCTCACTTTACAGTTTAACTCTCACGCCGTTCACACTGTCTGCGCATTATAACAGCCGTATGGCAGTGCTTGCGCAGTACCAAGCAGAAGCAGAAAAAGCATTGTTGTTGTGGTGTGGTCATGCCAGCATTTTTAAATCTCTCCGGTTACCCCGTACACACTACAACGGATATTAGGCATTTTCAGATTTATTCACTCTGGAGATCATTTCTGAAAATCTCCGTTTTCGGGGTATGAAAATACCATTTCAGTGTGGACAGAAGGTCAAAACGAAGAGAAAAAGCTTCGTTTTCAAAATTATCCGGCATAGTGTGGTCGTACCCTCAGAGCTCCTGAAATCTGGGTGTAGGCAGGGAGTGTAAATGCCAAGCTGATAGTAGCATTACCTTCCTCTCATTGCTGCCATCAGGGAGGATGTACAGGAGCCTGAAGACACACACTCAATGTTTCTGGAACAGTTTCCTCCCTGGCTTAAAAAGAGGATCTTCATAGCAGTCGTAGAGTCCATTCTCACGTATGGATGCGAGACGTGGACACTCACCAAGACTATGCGAAAGTCTCTAGATGGCTGCTATGCACGAATACTCCAGATGGCTCTTGACGTGAGTTGGCAACAACACATGACGAACGTCGAGCTCTATGACGACATACCGATGTTCACCACTAAAACCGAGGCGATAAGACTGCAACTAACGGGACACTGTCTATGTCACCCCAAGCTACCTACCAGCCTAGTCATCATATGGGAGCCCAAGCATGGGAGGATGAACCTTGGGCACCCTCCCAAGACTATGGTCAACTCGCTCCTAGAAGACAGCGGCTTGGCTAATGTAGATGAACTGAACACACTGATGAGGGAGAGGGAGAAGTGGAGAGTTCATCATTGTGCCCAGCGCCAGCCCCCTAGGCCTGAGTCGACGTAGTAGTAGTAGTTCCTCCCCTCCACCGTCAGATTTCTGAATGGACAATGAACCAACACATGATCACTACTGTGCTACATATTTTGTTCTTTTTTTACACTTCTTATTTAATTTATTTTATATTAGATTAATTACAAATATATTTTATTTAATTTTATGATATATATATGGTGGCTTCTGATTAATTGGACCATTGGCTGATAGGGGCAGCCTCTATTTTAGACAACTCTTAAAGAGAAAAAAACTAATCAAGAAAATAGCTGGGATTTCCTTTGTTTATTTTGGACACTATGTCGCTTATTTGGGACTGGATAGTGTTGCCAAACAGTTTCTAATTAGTGTTCCCTGCACTTGTGTGACCGTTAGGTACTACATCGTGTTTAGAGCGAAGAGTTTTTAAATGGTACCACATGCTTGTGTTCAAAAGCAGTGATTTTTGTTACTGTTAGTTGGCAAGAAATAAGCAGTAAGGCAAGTTCTTCAACTGGATTTAAATAAGTCTAGGAATCTGGGCTTACTCAATATTACAAGTCATAATATTTGTCCAGTTATGTGACACAATAATTTACATAATTTTTACTTGTATTAGCTCAGTCATTAATACAGTAGTTCAAACTTATGTAAAAGTGCCTATTATAATCTGCCCCATAACTCATCCTATGAATACCTTTTGATATTTTCATAACTTTGGTGAATTTTTGAAAATGTTATACCTAACATACATACCACAAGTTTTCCTGCCTCTGGATTTTCAGATATAATGAATCTAAATGTGTGATTTAGAATCAAATGTAAGAGGGGGTGGGAATGTTAGATTGGACTGTAAAAATCTTTGCTTGTTTGTATTTTTGTATAATTATCTGTATATGTGTAATTGTTCATTGTGTCTTTTAGTGGTTGCAGTTGCGGGTATCATGTTATTTGAATAAGGGCTACCTGATTGATTAACTGTTATCTATGGAAATTCAATGGCATTAGCAAACTGGTATAAGAGGACCAGACCACATTGGATCAATCTTTTTGTCTTCTTTATTCTTTTCCCTGCCACTTCTTTCTTTACATATTACATACACTTTGAAATATGTTTTATTCTCTTATTTGTGATGATACTTCATTTTATGAGCTGAGTGTGATATATATTTTATGGGTCCACTGTGGTTTGGAGGAACATTGGTTCATTTGGTTGTGTCTTTGTACAATCAGATGACAATAAATTGAACTTCAAGAAGAGTTTCTGTAGTTGTTGGAAATCCAGAGCCACACACACAAAGTGCTGGAAGAATAAACGGTCAACATTTCAGGCTGAGACCCTTCATCAGGACTCTTCATCCAGGGGTGGGATTTTTATCAATGTTTAGAAGAGTCTGAGACTCCTGTGAAACATAATGCTTAGACTAGGTATATTATCTTTGGCATAGAAGAGTGATCTAATTAAAGGCATTTAAGATGATTATATGATTTGATGGTAACAAAATAATTCTATTGGCTTGATAATGGAGTTTACAAATAAACATTATGATCTCAGACTCATTGTTTCAAAGCAATCAATGAAAATAATATCAGGATACAAAAAGCTAGAACATGCCATAATCAAATCACGGCCTGGGCAGGTCCTAACTGGTAGAAATTAAAGCAAAAAGAGAGCACATATGCTTGGACATATGAGAAAAAGAAAATGAACCAGAATCAGCTTCATTATCATGTAAGGTTAGTAGCCACTTTATTAGGTGCCTATGGATGTCCGTGGTCTTCTGCTGCTGTAGTCCACACATTTCAAGTTTCAATGTATTGTGCATTCAGAAGTGCTCTGCTGCACACCACTGTTGTAGCACATGGCTGTTTGAGTTCCTGTCAGGTTGAACCAGTCTGCTCATTCTCCTGCGACCTCACTGACTAACCAGGCATTTCTGCCCACAGAACTGCTGCTGACTGGATGTGTTTGCTTCTTGTTTCTCCGTAAACACTGGAAATTGTCATGCACCAGAACCTGCCAGGTGATCCGCAAAGATGCTCAAATCACCGCCAACAATCATTCCATGCTAAACGTCACTTAAATCACATTTCTTCTCCATTGTGATGTTTGGTCTGAACAACAACTGAAGCACTTGACCATGTCTGCATGCTTTTATGCATCGAGCGGCTGCCACGTGATTGGCTGATTAGGTATTTGCATTAATGAGCAGGTGTAGGGATGTACCTAATCAAGTGGCCACTGAGTGTGTGTCATGAAATGTGTTGTTTTGTGGCAACAATACACTACAAAAAATATACAAATAGGGAGCAAACGAGTAGTGTTCATGGGCTCATGGACTGTTCAGAATCTGACAGTGGAGAGGGAGAAGCTCTTCCTAGAATACTGAATGTGCCTCTTCGGGCTCCTGTACCTCTGCCCTGATGGTAGCGATGAGAAGAGGACATGCCCTAGGTGGTGAGGGTCCTTAATGATGAATGCCACCCTCTTAAGCCATCGCCTTTTTAAAATATCCTTGATAATGTGGAGGCTCATGCTCACGCTGGAGCGGCAGAGTTTACAACTCTTTGCAGCTTTTATGATTCAGTATGTTGGTGCCTCTCTACCAGGCCAAGATGTAACCAATAAGAATGCTTTCCAGCAGAAATCCATTAGAGTCTTTGGTGATTTACCAAATCTCCTCAAAAACTCAGTAGGTCAGACAGCATCTGCATGAATAGAACATGTTCTTGTTTCAGGTCAAAGGCTTTTCATCACCTGATCAGGGAAAGCTTGCCTGCTTCGCCAAACTTAACCAACCTCAGTGTGCATTAGCATATTGTTTACAAAATAGATCCCTTCATTTTAAATGCTTCCATTATATTGTTCTATACCTCTTTAGCAATGTTCTTCAGGGTTACATAATTCCAAATGTCCTTTGAGAAAGGGTAAGAAAATATCACAGATGAAAACTTAGATATTCATGAGCTTGCTAAGTTTGGTGATCACAATTTTCATTATTTGTGTCAACAACTGAAGTCTCTCTGATTCAGGTCCTCCCCAGGTTTGGCATGGGTTCCGTTCCTGTGAACTATTCGTAACATGAACGGTTTTTAAGTTGGAAATGAAGCCACAAAACCAAGACTCTGCACAGCAGCAGATGCCTGAGGCCCCACAACAGCTGGCAGTCTCCCAAACACTTGCTCATATGCATGGGTTATACATCATTTGGGCATTTGTAAATTGTGAGGACCTGCATTCCATATGCAGCCACAACTTAAAAGAATATTATGAAAAACACAAGGCTTTAGTTTGGCTTCTTATAGATTCAGTGACAGTCAGTTGAAAACCCTTAATAAATAAAAACACTTTATTATAGGTACTATATAAAGCAGATACTCATCTGGTTTAACTTCATTAGTGACCCCTACACAAGGGGATAAATGTCTGCATTTAGCAGTGATGTTTATTTTCCATCAGGACAAATTTGTTCGAAGTTTTTTTTCACTTTGTAAATATGTAACAAAAACAGCGATGATAATTCTTGTCACTGCACCTGAAATTAGCACAGATCTCACTCCAATAATGCCCAATTTAAGACTAGTTTAAATGATTGAGAATATTATTAACCCATGCTCAAACATCAATTTAAACATGTCAATATTGATGACAAGAGTGTTGAATTTTCACCAGATATCTCTTAATTATGTATGAAATAGAAATTCAAACTTATTTAACTATTGCTCATGCAGATTAGATACATGCCCTGCTTTGGAACTATAATGAAGGAAGATTTTTAGTTTTTCTTGTTGCTAATATTCATACAGAACAGGTTGCAGTGAGGACAAATAAAATGCTTATTGTCATAATATCCAAGAACGTGAATAGCTCATACCATGCTTATAAATGTGGTATAATTTGAAGCGAGACTCTAAATGCAATGACAGAAAATTCACAGATAATTGAACATATCCTCTCCCGTGTTTCCCTTTGCATTAATAACTACTCTTTCAGTCACTATGCTCTGAGCAATGGTTCCAATTCTTGCCCCTCCATTTTCACTCTTTTTGTGGGTACCTGTTTTCTTGATTAATGTTAAATACATTGAAACACCTTCCAATAAGTGAAAAATTTTGCTGCTTTGTCTCAATCAGGTTTCATGCTTCAGGAGATATTTCAAAGTACTTTCGTAATAAAAAAAACATGCATCAATTCTGTGACTTTTCACAGGTTCTTTTTCTTGCAAACCCATTATAAGTCATTCACAGAGTAATTGTTAACTGTTGAAGGTTTTGATTTATGAACTTTTCATGTTCATAAAGGTCTAACTCTAGTGAAAGTTTACCACATACATATATCCAATGCTTACCAAAGAAGAAATTGCCCCTGCAGCTAGTAGCAATATTGAAATTGACACTATCTTGTATAAGGCAGAAAACTCATTAATAATATTTTTGCCCTTGCCTTAGAGTATAATCATTCTTGGGTAATTAACCGTGTAGTTGATGTTTTGAACAAACATTAATAATGTTGTTTGAATAAGAAGCTGCAGATTATGTAATTGAGTTAAAGGCTTGTTTACATAGTTGTTAATGCTTAGTTAATGAGTATCTTGAAGTGAATGTAGACAGGTGGAATTTCAAAGACAATATAAG
Source organism: Mobula birostris (assembly GCF_030028105.1). Taxonomy (NCBI): domain Eukaryota; kingdom Metazoa; phylum Chordata; class Chondrichthyes; order Myliobatiformes; family Myliobatidae; genus Mobula; species Mobula birostris. The sequence goes on along the minus strand of NC_092380.1, from coordinate 88,170,375 downwards.
TGACTTTATTTTTAGGAACGTCAGACTAATCTCACCAGACAATTTGTGTTTTTTCTTCCTGTTTATGGAAAGCAGGACTGAATACAATGTCATTTAAATATCAACATATTGTAGTAATTACAAAGAAGTCACGACAGCAGCTATATTTCATTAGGAGTCTGAGGAGATTTGGCATGTCACCAAAGACACTGGTAAGTTTCTACAGATAGCATTCTAACTGGCAGCATCACTGTCTGGTATGGGCGGGAGACACTGCACAGGATTGAAATAAGCTGCAGAAAGTTGTAAACTCAGTCAGTGTCATCATGGGCACTAGCCTCTCCAGCATCCACAACACCTTCAAGGAGTAATTCCTCAAACAGTTGGCATCCATTATTAGGTACTCCCATCATCCAGGACATGCCCTCTTCTCATTGCTGACATCAGAGAGAAGATACAGTCACATGAGGCTCACCCTCAGCAATTCAGGAATAGCTTCTTCACCTTGCCATCCAATTTCTAAATGGACATCAAACTCATGAACACTACCTCACTACTTTTTTTCTCTTTTTGCACTAATTTAATTTAACTTAAAAATATATACATACTTACTGTAATTTACAGTTTTTGCTATTACATATTGCAATATACTGCTGCAGCATAACATCGAATTTCACAACCTACGCCAGTGATAGAGACCTGATTCTGATACTGCAATCTTTGCAGGATTTGTGAACATAAAGTTCAACTGATGTTATTGTAGGACAACGACTTATCTCATTAGGAGTTTAAAGGGACTTGGTATGTCACCAAAGACTCCTGCAAATTTCTACAGGTGCACCATAGAGAGCACTCTAACTGGTTATATCACTGTCTGGTATGGAGGGGCCACCACGGGATTGGAAAAAGCTGCCAGAAGTTGTAAACTCAGCCAGCACCATCATGAGCATTTGCCTCCCCAGCATCTAGAAAACCTTCAAAAGGTGATGCCTCAAAAAGACTGCATCCATCATTAAGGACTCCCATCACCCAGGACATGCCCCCTCCTTATTGCTACTATTAAGGAGGAGCGTCTTCCCCTCCACCATCAGATTGCTGAATGGCAATGAACCGATGTCATTATTTTTTATCCTCTCTTTTTGCACTACTTACTTAATTTAATTCTTAAATATATATTTCTTATTTTATAGTTTTTATTATTCTATATTGCACTGTACTGCTGCCACAAAACAACAAATTTCATGACATATGCCAGTGATATTAAACCTGATTCTGAGAATCCTTTATTTTCATAGTTGTGGATTTTTGCTGGAAAGCTGCAGGACAGTATGTTGCTGATCTAATTTCTCAGAGCATTTAAAAAAAGTAGGCAACTTAATAGACAGGACGTCACTGAAGTTCTGGTGCTTGTGACTGTAAATGACTCACTTACCAACTAGATTTGTAGATGTAAAAGGTCTTTATACAGCCATGATGTGCAAACATTGTGGAGAAGCTGCTGTACCTCAGAGAAACTCTGGAGAAACCCAGTGAAGTTTTTCTGCTTTCTTAAACACAGAAATATCAATAAGTGATTAAATATAGTCTCAATCATTGTTATTATCTACTTCAACATTTTGAATGTCAACAGATACCTTTGTATAATTACAATGGGAGTACATCTCAACCCCTCAGAACACCTTCGCATATCCAGATACTGGTGAAGAGACCAAAGGATTCTGAGCACAAAACACCAGACACTCAGGCTTTTTAAAATTACAACGACTAAACAAGTATATCTTGAACTAAGTGTAAGTGGCATGGATATGCCACTTAAATCAAATGGGATTTTGGCCCTGTATTGACTATATATTAATACAGGTAGCCACTTAATGCCTTCCTTGATGTTAATTTGGGAGTTTCAATGAGTACTGACATATTAAAAAAAAATTCTTCCCCTGTATAGTTACAACGGTCCGGGATCAGAATGTCCCACACCTAATGTCTAATTCAATACCCTTAAAGTATCAATGGATATTATAATGTGAACAGATCTTGTGTTAACTGGTTGTTACTCATGTCCCATTACTCCTGAAGGACGTGCCATGCCTGAGCATCCCTAACAACAGTTACCAACTTCATACCAGTTAAATATAAGATGTGTCAGCACTTGCTGACAGTGGTTCCTGCCGTTAGCCACTCCATTAGGTTCTCTGCTCTATGTGTAGTGGTGAAAGAAATGCAGACTTTAGTTTTGAAGCATAAGGAGGCAGATTTGTTTCTTCTGTCTCAACATTGAAAGTAAAGCAAGGTAAAATTTTACTTTTGTGAGCCTCTCCTGGCTTTGTATTCTCTGGGGTCTTCACCAGTTCATAACAGTTTACCTTCAAGGTAGGACAATTTTTTCAACAAAGTGCACGTTCAAAGATTAATGATTTCAGCAAAAGTAACACAGTCCCTCAGGTGAAAAATCAAATGTGATTTTGGCTCCAGCTGAGGTCTTCCTGATACAGAATGAAGCAGTTGGACTGAAGGCAGAAAAATACTGTTCTTGGGAGGCAATATTTTTCTTGGCTGAAGACACAGGCTTCATGTATTTTTGTTCTGAAGTGGTGAACAAAAAAAAAATGATGGCACAGTTAAAAGAATCAAGATTAGTGTGGTGTCCTGGCCAGTGTTCTGCTCCAGCCATTATTTATGTTGGTTCTACCTTAATAAGATCTATGCTGATTCCTAATTGGCTACATGCTAACATAAAAGTAATTCATCAATACTAATGCATTTTGGATATATTAGAGTTATGTCATGGTGCTATGTAAAAGCAAGTTCTTTTTTACTTTAGTGGAATCTTATGCTCCTGTAAGATTTTACTACATAAGGTTGGTATGTGTTACATGCTAGAATATTCATGATCAGATAAAAAATGTAATTCATTGTGAATTGAGATGATCTTGATATCAAAGTTCTAAGTTCCAAGTAAATTTATTATGTAAGTGTGTATACTGTATGTCACCAAGAACTAAATCTAAACACTTGAAGGAAGAAATTGAAATGGAAATGGCATGAGGGACGTATCATCCTTGGACCTGGCCTGTTACCCGGGATCACTGTCTATGCTCTCTCCACACCTCATGCAGATGTATAGGTTCAAAGTTCAAAGTAAATTTATCATCAAAGTACATATACTACCCTGAAATTCATTTTCTTGCAGGCATTCACAGTAGAACAATGAAATACAATGGAAAACTACACACAAAGACTGACAAAAAATACAATGTGCAGAAGATCAACTCTGCAAATACAAAATAAATAAAATAATACTGACAGCATGAGTGGTTTTCATGATGTTCTGCCTTCTTGAATTTACTTAGAACACTTCTTGCTTATAAGGAGTCCGTTTCACTGAACACCAATGCTCTGTCCGCCAAAGAAAGCAGGATCTCCCAGTGGCCACACATTTTAATTCTATGTCCCATTCCCATTCTGATATGTCTATCCACGGCCTCCTCTACTGTCAAGATGAAGCCGCACTCAGGTTGGAGGAAGAACACCTTATATTCTGTCAGGGTAGCCTCCAACCTAATGGCATGAACATTGACTTCTCTAACTTCTGTTAGTGCCCCACCTCCCCCTTGCACCCCATCCCTTATTTATTTGTTTATTATTATTATTATTTTTTCTTTCTCTTTTTTCTCCCTCTGTCCCTCTCACTATAACTCCTTGCCCACCCTCTGGGCTCCCCTCCTGCTTTCTTTCTCCCTAGGCCTCCCGTCCCATGATCCTCTCCCTTCTCCAGCCTCGTATCCCTTTTGCCAATCAACTTTCCAGCTCTTAGCTCCATCCCTCCCCCTCCTGTCTTCTCCTATCATTTCGGATCTCCCCTTCCCCCTCCCACTTACAAATCTCTTACTATCTCTTCTTTCAGTTAGTACTGATGAAGGGCCTTGGCCCAAAACGTTGACTGTACCTCTTCCTATAGATGCTGCCTGGCCTGCTGCGTTCACCAGCAATTTTTTTGTGTGTGTTGCTTACATAATTATTTGGTACTTTGCTGCTAAACAAAATCCATTGCAGACTGTGCAGTCTGTTGCGTATGAGGCACTGGGAACTCAAACAAGGTGTGTGGTTTATTCTTTTCATGTCCTGCCTTGGAAACTTTCTTTCAACATTGCTGCAGTCCAGAAGTATTAATAGTTGTCACATAACACAATTCTGAAGGGAATGATAGTCACCATTATTGTTCAAAACAAATACACAGCTAAGTTATTTTAAAATGATTTTTGCAAAGCTTAATTTACTTCTTAATTATTTACCAAGTGTAATTCAAATATGTCCAACTCTGCTTCAGACCAGTTCACATTTTAATTATTTCATTTCACAATAGTTTTGTTTTTCTTTATGACCTTAAGAATGTAGAAATTATGATTTTTTTTTTAGTTTTTAAAACCACAGTACACTTTCTTTCTTTATGCTAAGTTATGTTGCTGGTAGAATGTTGAATTGCAGCAGTAGTCCATAATAACCGGAGTAAAAGGCACATTGATGCAGAGGCAGGAATGTAATGAACCTTTGAAAGTTTGGACTAAAATGGAGCGAGTTTGTCACCTGTGACTAATAAGCAGGCAAATGTTCTTTTACAAATGTTAAAGAATTGATGTGCACTCAATAATATGAGAACGTAATGGCTTTAAACAGGTTCATGGAATACAGGCCACATTTATTCAGTTGTACTGCAAGAGAAAGAGCTGACAATTCAGGTGTGTGCTTCAGTGCTTAAATGTGTATAGCATATGGTAATATTGCCGAATTGAAGACACAAAAATGCGGGTACCCTCAGCTCAGTAATTACACACTGCTGTGCGCACACAATTATTCAGTCATGACACATCGTAGTTCCTGGATTTTTAATTTTAATTATTTATAATGATTATTTTGCTTACAACCAATGGGATATAATAACGCAACTGCCTAATTGTTTCAAGTAATTGTTTTACAGAATTGTAGCGAATACTAGAGTAAGCGCAGTTAGTGATTATATTATTATAAACATGTAGTTATTTGTCAAGGCAAGCTATCCAACAATGGATCTTTTGTATTATTTATTTATTTATTCAGCGTGGAACCGGCCCTTCCAGCTCAACGAGCTGCACTGCTTAGCAACCCACCTACTTTACACTAGCCAATCACAGGACAGTTTACAGTGAGCAATTAACCTACTAACTGGTACGTCTTTGGACTGTGGGAGGAAACTGGAGCACTCAGATGAAATATGCAGCGTTCACAGGGAGAATGCACAAATTTCTTACGGATGGTGCTGGATTTGAACGGAACATTGGAAAGCCCTGAGCTGCAATAGCATCACACTAAATGCTACACTATTGTGGCCCATGATATAACAGGAATTTATTACAAAATATCAATGGCCCTCAATTTACAAATGCTCAGTTTTTAAACATTTGCTGTAATGGCACTGAGTGTTTAGCCTTGATCTGCAAAGCTTTCACTGATATATCTAAAATCGTACTAATCTTTCACATTGCATTTCGTATAATCTCCCATACTATTTGTCTTCTGGAGATTGTTCAAATCACAGAAGTCTGTTTGTCAATGGATTTATCAAAGTTTATTATGCAAATCTTTCATGGTGACTTCAAAACATCCTAGCTGTGCTGAGAATCACAACTCCTCTAAGAAATTAGGCAGGCTATAAGCATTAATACTAAGCTTGATGTGATTGAAAAACATTTGGTGGACTTGAGTTACTCGTTAAATCTTGTAGTAACAGTAGTGCAAAAAATCCACAGATTCTGCCTGACCTTCTGAGGGTTTCTAACAATTTTTGCTTTAACTGCATAATCTTGCGGGGAATCAGCAGGTGCAAATACTGTAGCATGAAGATCGCCAGAAAAATTTCCGAAAGGAACTGAAGTGAATCATATTACATGAGATGGGGTTATTTGGAGAGAGAATATCTTTATGTACATTCCTCTTAGAGAAGAGTAAACCACTTAAGGCTTCAATACAGCCAGAGATCACATTGCCCTTCACCTTACAGACAATGCCAAGGACGATTAAGGTTAAAACTGACTTAGTCTACAGCTGAGAACTTGAGGCCTCTTACGGAAGTTCTGAAGAGTTGAGGCCTTACAAAATAACTTAATCTCCTCTTTGCCTTAACTGGACCAGCCCTAATTTTGAAACAGTAATTTCTAGGTCTAAATTCTTCCACAAAAGAAAACATACTTTCTGCATTCACCCTGTCAAGACTCCTCAGGAATTTTTGTTGTTTTGCATGCTGAATACTCTGAAAGGGTACATCATGTATGCTCCATTAACTTATTTAAGATATAATTTTAAACTTAAATGATACTTTATTATTTAAGATTCTTGTCTTGAAAACTGAAGTTCATAAGCTGGAAATGCAACCAGGATTGTTACATTGAATCTAATTAAAAAATCCTCTGTAATTTATAAATTTCACTGAACAAAATGTTTTTCAGGAATGGAAATCTTTGGTATATTGAAGAATATCTGTACAGTATATTTTTTGCATATTAACTTTTATATTGTTAATAGTGCAAGGAAAGTAGTGTCTTTCTATATTTTTACAGTTTTTGTGCTAGGCTCTGTACTGTTATAGTAATGGACATAATTTATATAAATGGACCCAAAGGTCACAATTTTAAATATGTCAAAGTTAAATGTAAGTTCTCTCTTCTATTTTATCTCAAAGGAAAGTAACAGGTAATAAAAACTTGGAATATTTTCCCTTATTTTAAGAGGTAAAGATATCATTATAAAATTAAAAGGCAACAATGTGCAGAAATACTGCATAAAGACTATTGAACCTATTGGCCTGATCTATACTGTTGCTATTAATGGAAATGTGCTCTGAGTAGTGTTACAGATAGGGATTATTGCTTCTGGTTGAAAAAGTAAACCAAGGGCAGAAGATTATGACTAGTTTTGGCTAATGCCTTTGACTTAATTTTGAGTTTTAACTTCTTATTTCATTGTTCTGAACTGCTGCATAATTCCTGCATTGTCTTCATTGTGCATTAAATGGTCAAGAGGTACAGCATTGGGAAATGCTAATAGCAATTGATTGTCTGATTCCTGAATTCCAAATTTTTCCCTTTTCTGTCCTTATTATAACCTCATATGTCTTAGAAAAAAAGCTGAACTAAATTTGCAACCCGCCAACAGACCCATGAATATTCAAACTGTACATTTGTGCTTTCTCTGGGGATCTGTAGTTATGAATGACATCGGAGCAGATTCTGCTAGTCTCTTATTTTCCCATCTTACTTGCTCATCAGTTTCTGAAAGTGTGTCTTTTACATTATGTCATCAACATTCAAGACCCTTAGTCAGATTGTCATGGGACATCCCCTATTGTCTGCCTCTATGAAGGCACAACTACACCACTGGGTCAGTATGCTAAATCCGTTTGAGAACTTGGCAGGATTATTGATGTTTCTTAACGTGGGCAGAAGCTGGGTTAGGTGATTTGGATTTGGCTACATACCACAAATTTCTAAGCTTCAATGATGCCGGCCAATTTCAATCTCCAAACGGAGGACGTCCATTTACTACTGGCTCCAAGTGAGATACATTCTGCATGCACCCTTTCAAATGAGGTGCCAGGAAAGTCTGGTATCTTTAACAATATTCTGACTCCCTTACCATAAAAGGTAAGCACTTCTTTTGCCTTCCTGGCTGAGAGCATGTTTACTTTTCTGTACTCCATGAGCCAGTGCAGCAGGATCATTCTGCATGCCAGTGTGCTGCATTCTCATATAAGCCCAGAGAACGCTTCAGGTACTCAGCAAGTCCAGCAGCATCTGTGAGGAGAGGAACAAGGTTAATGTTTCTGGTTGGGTAGTGTAGTGGTTAGCATAATGCTATTACAACACCAAGACCCATGCTTAACTCCCACCGTTGCCTGGAGGTTAGTTGATCCAAAGGGTATAATTGGGCCGCACGGGCTTGCTGGGCTGGAAGATCCTGTTACCATGCTGTATCTCTAAATAAATAAATCAAACCAAACAAAGATAGAAATGAAACAGGTTTAAATTGCAGAGTAAAGGGGAGGGGTAGAAGTATCTAGAGATGTATTTTTGTAAGGGTGGAGACCACAAGGAATTGATGTCCAAGGGATGATATCACCAGCTGTGTCTAGAGGCCATGTATAACTAGGAAAACAGACTGAACATTTCAAATTATCTAGAGACAGCATAAGAAATGAGAATGAAATGGAAGAAATAGAATGGCTGATTATTCAGCGTGGGGTTATGAAATCAGTAACATATCAAGCTTGACGATCAATTGCTGCTTCTTGAGTATACATTGGGCTTCATTGAAATAATCAAAGACAGAGGACTACGTGGACCAAATGATATCCACTAGATTGAGAGAAGAACAAATAAATTACTGCATCACCTGCTCAGATTATTTGTGTCTGTGGTTGATATGTGGGGTAGAGGTAAAAATAAAAACAACCTTTGGTCTATGCCCTGTATTCACCTCCCATTTTTTCATTTATCCTCTCCAAGGCATATTATCACATTTTCCCACACAGTATACCTACTGCTGCCTTCTTCCCTGCTGGATTAATCCTGCAGGCATAATCTTAAATTGCAGACTCTTCACATATTATATTGCCGCTGTGAAAAATATTCAGCCAAATACTTCTTATGACCTTGACTGGCTGATTTCAGAGAAAATACTGGGAGAAGTGTCTGAAGAGAACTGGCTGGCTTGAGTTCTCTTTGGTCTTCATTGTACTCAAGGAACGTTTGTCTTTGGCCTCAACGTTAAATATATGCTGGGCTAGTGGATATGGATGTATGTGGGGAACATAACCACTAGTTGATATCTAAGCACACATTTAACACCAGCAACCATTGATAACATTCACTCAGATAATAACTACTGATATATTCAAGAAATAGCAAAGGAATATTCTGTGCTGACATGTTATAAAAATTTAATTAACCTTTATCGAACTCCAATTCCAAATCATGTTTGGATCATAGTTGGAAACATATAATAAATAAGTAACATTTTTGCTCATGTTATCTTAATTGCACAACTGATTGGTAGATACCTGAACTATTTCTTGTGCTGGAGTAGCCACTGTGGAAATTTCTGCCATAGAATTTTTGATATTGGTACAAATATCATTTGCGGAGGATTGGAAAATTGCAAATGCAGCTCTAATCTTTAAGAAGGGACAAAGGAAGAAGAAACAAAATTATAGGCCAATTAGTCCAACCTCAGTGGTTGAGAAGATGTTGGAGTCCATTACTAAGCATGAAGTTTTTGGGGTAACATTCACAACACGCTGGAGGAACTCAGCAGGTTGGGCAGCATCCGTGGAAATGATGAGTCGACGTTTCGGGCCGGAACCCTTCGTCAAGACTGAAGAGGGAAGGGGCAGATGCCCTATAAAGAAGGTGGGGGGAGGGTGGGAAGGAGAAGGCTGGTAGGTTCCAGGTGAAAAACCAGTAAGGGGGGGGGAAGGGAGGCAGGGAGGTGATAGGCAGGAAAGGTGAAGAAAGAATAGGGGAAAACACAATGGGTAGTAGAATGAATGCTCCCAGTGCGGCCTGCTCTGCATTTGTGAAACCCGACGCAGATTGGGGGACCGCTTTGTTGAGCACCTCCGCTCCGTCCGCCACAACAGACAGGATCTCCCAGTAGCCACCCACTTCAACTCTGCTTCCCATTCCCATTCAGATATGTCCATACATGGCCTCCTCTACTGCCATGATGAGGCTAAACTCAGACTGGAGGAGCAACACCTCATATACCGTCTAGGTAGTCTCCAGCCCCTTGGTATGAACACAAAATTCTCCAACTTCCGGTAACTCCCTCCCCCTCCCTTCCCCTATCCCTATGTCATTCTGCCCCCTCCCCCAGCTGCCTATCACCTCCCTCATGGTCCCGTCTCCTTCTACTACCCATTGTGTTTTCCCCTATTCTTTCTTCACCTTTCCTGCCTATCACCTCCCTGCTTCCCCTCCCTCACCCCTTTATCTTTCCGCTTACTGGTTTTTCACCTGGAACCGACCAGCCTTCTCCTTCCCACCCTTCTCCCACCTTCTTTATAGGGCCTCTGCCCCTTCCCCCTACAGTCCTGACAAAGGGTTCCAGCCCGAAACGTCGACTCATCGTTTCCACGGATGCTGCCCGACCTGCTGAGTTCCTCCAGCGTGTTGTGAGTGTTGCTTTGACCTCAGCATCTGCAGATTATTTTGTGTTTAAGTTTTCGGGGTACTTGGAGGCACATGATAAAATAGATCAAAGTCAGCACAGTTTCCTTAAGGGAAATCTTGCCTGAAAAATCTAACGGAATTCTTTGAGCAAATAACAAGCAGGATAGACGAAGGATAGTCAGAGGATGTTGTTTAGTTGGATTTTCAGAAGGCCTTTGACAAGGTACTGTACATGAGACTGCTTAACAGGATAAGAACCAATGGTATTATAGGAATTATACTAGCATGGAGAGAAGATTAGAAGAAGAGTGGAAATAAAGGGAGCCTTTCCTGATTGGCTGCTGGCGACTCGTGGTGTTCTGCAGCAGTCAGTGTTGGGACAGCTTCTTTTCACATTATATGTCATAGATTTTGATCATGGAATTGATGGCACTGTGACTGCGTTTGCAGACCATATGGAGGTGGGTGGAAAGGCAGGTAGTGTCGAGGAAGCAGGGAGTCTGCAGAAGAGCTTAGACAGATTGGGAGAATGGGAAAAGAAGTGACAACTGAAATATAATGTAGGGAAGTGTATGGCCATCCACTTTGGTAGAAGGATCAAAGGCATAGATTATTTTCTAGATGGTGAGAAAATTCAAACATCTGAGGTTCCAGGGCACTTGGGAGCCCTCATGCAGGATTACCTAAAGGTTAACTTGGAGGTTGAGTTGTAAGAAAGGCAAATGAAATGTTAGTATTCATTTTGAGAGGACAAGAATATAAAAGCAAGGATGTATTGCTGAGGCTTTATAAGGCATTGGTCAGACTGCGCTTGGAGTATTGTGAGCAGTTTTGGGCCCCTTATCTACTTTGTAAGAAAAGATGTGCTGGCATTGGAGAGGGTCCAGAAGTGATTCACAAGAATTATTTAGGGAATGTAAGAATTAACATATGAGGAGCATTGATAGATTTGGGCCTGTATTCATTGGAGTTTAGAAGAATGGAGGGGTGATCTCATTGAAATCTATCAAAAAAGACAATGTGAGTATGGAGAGATTGTCTCCACTAGTGCGTGAATCTAGGACCAGTGGGCACAGCCTTAGACCAGAGGGATGTCCATTTAGAAGAGAGACGAGGAGAAATTTCTTTAACCAGAGGGTGGTGAATCTATGGAATTTATTGCCACAGATGCCTGTGGAGACGAAGTCATTAGGTATATTTAAATTGGAGGTTAATAGGTTCATGATTAGTCAGATCATCAAAGGTTATGGTGAGAAGGCCGGAGAATGGGGTTGAGAAGGATAATAAATAAGCTACGATGTAATGGTGCAACAGACTCAATATGCTGAATGGGTTAATTCTGCTCCCATGTGTTATGTTCTAATATGATTTGGTACTTGTGACTTAATTGCAATCTCAGCTATCAGTAACTGTGATGGAACTTCACTTTATATGTAATAACTTGTGAGGTACTTTGCATTCCTGACACTCTGAATTTGCCTAATTGTAGTTAATCAGCTGACGAAAATAAAAACAGAAATTAAGGGGCGGTAGGAGGCTGTTCTGCCCCTTGTTCGGCTATTCAACAAGGTTTGTTTTCCACCTCACTGCTGCTTCCCTGCACCAATCCAGCATTCATTGATCTTCTTCATATCTAAACATCTATTGCTTACACTCAGCATTTAAGCCTCTACAACCATCTAGGTTGAAAATTCCACTGATATACAAAATTAGTGAAGAAATCTCTTCTCGTATTTGTTCTGAATAGTTGACTCCTGTTTCTAGATATCCTAGCCATTGGAAACACGAAATTTGCATCCACCCTGTTGAACTCATTATAAATTGATGAAGTCAACTAAAGTCTTATTCTTCAAACCCATGGTCTGATAATGGGTCATTGACCTGAAACGTTAACTCTGTTCCGTGCTTAAAATATGTTTTCCAATTTTATTTTATTTTTTATGTCAGTGTATAGGACCAGGCTACCTAATCTCTCCTCTTATGATAAATCTGCCATCTCAGGAATAAACATTGTCAATATTTACTGTAAGCATAATTCTTTTTGTGACGGAAAACCAGACCTGTACTCTGTCCCGACATTCTCACCTGGGCCTCAAGTGAATGGTGCAAGGTATTTTGAAAAAGATTTACTCACAATAAAGGACAATGACCTGTTACCTTTCTAATTGCTTGCTGAAATAAAGCAAGATCTGATTCTATTCTATTTCTAATTTTGTTTTTTCAACCCTGTTTCTCTTTTCACCTTGCTGTTGACCTTCTGAGAGTTTCCAGCACATTGCAACAGTGGTGTGCAGAAGAGCATCTCTAAATACACGCCAAGTCGAACTTTGAAGTAGATGGGCTACAGCAGCAGAAGACCACAAACATATTAACCTGTACCTAATAAAGTGCCCACCAAGTGCATTGACACATTCATAACACTTTTCACCAAGAATATGAGTTTGCAAAGCCAACCCTTTTAAAAGTTTAGAACTGTTTAAAAGATTACTAAAGATGTTATGACAACTGATGATCATGATAAATATTCCCATCAGACTTTGGGTTTTGGAGCATATGCACACAAAGCAATTTTTTTTATAGAGCTTCTGCCTTCTATTTGTGATGACGCATTAAAGAGACTGCCACTCTGAGCAACGGTCGACAATTCATCAGTTTTGGTATCAAGAGCATGTTCTGAAGCAAATGAGGGCACTGAATCAGATAGGAAAAAATTGATCAAGTTTTCTGCCAGTTTATGGTTTGGACAAAATGAAAAGCACACAGCGCAGATAGCAATATACTCTCATTTGTTTAAAGCGCAGGTCAAGAGTTAATAGTGGACTGCTCCTGCTTTCAAGGGGAAGTAGATAAGAATGTGTGTGGAGGAGGAGGAGAATAATAAACTGTCAGTTTCATTGTGTGCAGCACCTAAAGGCATATGGTTTGCCAAAAAGCCTCATCCATTAAAACTCTGACACTATATTAAAGAAACAGCATTTTGTTTTCCTAATGCAAATGGAAGATACAAACATGTAATAAGTTTTTGCTTCAAATATTGTTAAAATATACTGGTGTCCTTTAAGCATTATTTGATAGTGAAGATAAGCAACTGTAGAACCCCCTGGACAAATTCTCAAAGATTTTTATAGTGCAGAACTTAAACAAATTACTTCCTTATTTCAGAAAAATACACTCTTTGGCTCTGATGTTATCTTCTTAGTTTTACAATATCTGGGGCTTTTTATCTATCTTATGTAATCTATTTACAAAGCTTTGTGCTTTTGTAAAAATAATACTTTCTGCAGAAGGGCTTTGCCAATTGATTTTATGGTGTGGATTTTTTTCCCTCACTGATGGGAATTATGGAAGTAGCAACCTGTCCACAGATTATACTAATGTCAATCCCATGCAAACTTCATTGCAGTCTTTTGGTTAAATTAATTAAGACAAACATTAAAAGTGGAATTGGATGAAAATATATATCACATTTTTTCAGATTATGCTACTACTAATTGAACAAAGTAAGGTAAATTATTAATTATTCCAGAGCAGAAATGCTATCCAGTTAATGAAGGGTTCACATTTTCAGTAATCTTTGTAACTGAGAGTTTACAAAGGAGACAATCAAGGAAATAAATAATTCCACCGCAGTCCCACACCTGTGTTAGAAACAAACAAACGTAGAAAACCTACAGCACAATACAGGATCCTTGGCCCACAATGCTGTGCCCAACATGTACTTACTTTAGAAATTACTTAGGGTTACCCATAGCCCCCTAGTTTTCTGAGCTCCATGTAGCTGTCCAGGAGTCTCTTAAAAGACTCCATTGTATCTGCCTCCACCACTGTTGCCGGCAGCCCATTCTACGCACTCCCCACTCGTAAACATACCCTGACATCTCTGTACCTACTTCCAAGTACCTTAAAACTGTGCCCTCTCATGTTAACCATTTAAGCCCTGAGAAAAAGCCTCTGACTATCCACATGATCAATGCCTCTCATCATCTTATACACCTCTCAGGTCACCTTTCATCCTCTGTCATTCCAAGGAGAAAAGGCCAAGTTCACTCATAAGGCATGCTCCCCAATCCAGACAATCTCCTCTTGTAAATCTCCTCAGCATCCTTTCTATAGTTTCCACATCCTTCCTGTAGTGAGGTGACCAAAACTGAGCACCGAACTCCAAGTGGGGTCTGACCAGGGTCCTATACAGCTGTAACATTACTTCTTGGCTCTTGAACTTAATCCCATGGTTGATGAAGGCTAATGCTCTGTATGCCTTCTTAACCACCCAGTCACCTGCGCAGCAGCTTTGAGTGTCCTATGGACTTAGCCCCAAGATCCCTCTGATCCTCCAGTCTGCCAAGAGTGTTACCATTAGTACTATATTCTGCCATCATACTCGACCTACCAAAATGAACAACTTCACACTTATCTGGGTTGAACTCCATCTGCCACTTCTCAGCCCAGTTTTGTATCCTATCGATGTCCCACTATAACCTCTGACAGCCCTCCACACTATCAACAACGCCCCCAATCTTTGTGTCATCAGCAAATTTACTAACCCATCCCTCCACTTACTCATCCAGGTCTGAGAAGGGGTCCCAGAACAGATCCCTGAGGCACCCCACTGGTCACTGGTCTCCATGCAGAATATGACCCATCTACAACCAATCTTTGCCTTCTGTGGACAAACCAATTCTGGATCCACAAAGCAAGGTCCCCTTGGATCCCATGCCTCCTCACTTTCTTAATAAGTCTTGTATGAGGTACCTTATCAAATGCCTTGCTGAAATCCATATACACTACATCTACTGCTCTACCTTCATCAATGTGTTTTGTCACATCCTCAAAAAATTCAATCAGGCTCGTAAGGCATGACCTGCCTTTAACAAAGCTATGCTGACTATTCCTAATCATATTATGCCTCTCCAAATGTTCATAAGTCCTGTCTCTCAGGATCTTCTCCATCAACTTACCAACCACTGAAGTAAGACTCACTGGTCTATAATTTCCTGGGCTATCTCTACTCCTTTTCTTCAATAAGGGAACAACATCTGCAAACCTTCAATCCTCAGGAACCTCTCCCGTCCCCATTGATGATGCAAAGATCATTGCCAGAGGCTCAGCAATCTCGTCCTTCGCCTCCCACAGTAGCCTGGTGTATACCTCATCCAGTCCCGGTGACTTATCCAACTTGATGCTTTCCAAAAGCTCCGACACATCCTCTTTCTTAATGTCTATATGTTCAAGCTTTTCAGTCCACTGTAATTCACCCCTACAATTGCCAAGGTCCTTTTCCGTAGTGAATACTGAAACAAAGTACTCATTATGTACCTCTGCTATCTCCTCCGGTTCCATACACACTTTTCCACTGTCACACTTGATTGGTCCTATTCTCTCATGTCTTATCCTCTTGTTCTTCACATACTTGTAGAATGCCTTGGGGTTTTCCTTAATCCTGCTTGCCAAGGCCTTTTCATGGCCTCTTCTGGCTCTCCTAATTTAATTCTTAAGCTCCTTTCTGCTAGCCTTATAATTTTCTAGATCTGTATCATTATCATTACTCATTACATAATAATAGATGATTGTCTATCTTTTAACCTGAAACTACCTTGCTTTTAAGACTTAGAAGATTTGTATTGATATTATAGCTTTCAGCACTTGATCATGTCCCAAAGTGCTTTACCGAAAAACTTTTGCAGCAAAAGTCACTGCTGTAATGGAGGAGATGCAGCTTTTTGAGTAGAACAAACTGCCACAAATGGCAACATGATAATAACCAAGTAATCTGCCTTTAGTTATACTTCTTGACAGATAAATGCAAGTCAAGATAAATGGGAGAACATCCCTGCTGTTCTTCAAACTGGTTCCATGCAATCTTTTGTACCTCATTGAGAGAGCTGACAGGGCCTCATTTTAAAATTGCATTTGGAAAAGAATACAGTATCTCCATCAGAGAAATGTTCCTTGCCTCTGCACGAAAGTGCTAGGTGTTTCAGCCTCTAGTGTAGGCTTGAGCCCATCATGCTGTAAGTGCTGCTAATTTACAAAGGGAACTAATGTAAAAAGTGCCATAGTTTATTTCCACCAGGGAGAGAGCATCCTGCCCTCTGATGGGTACTCAATTGCTCGGAAGGCAACAATGTCATTAAGACATTTAGACTTATTAACCAAGGGTGGTAGATTTTTCTCCATGAACCAATGCAGAACATCAAGACTAAAGCTGCCTGAAGTTAGAGTACAACCTGTCTGTGATAAAGGACACAAGAGATTTTTTCTGATTGCCTCAGGTTTATTTCAGATACTAGATACTTATGTGAATGGATTCAATGAGTAATATCCATCACTTTTCCTCTCTCAACTGACAGATATGCTTTGCAGATGAATGTGTCCCCATGTCATGTTTTCAGTATTAACAGTGGGTCAAATATGACTTCTGTTAAGCTGCCGGTTCAGCAAGTATTTTGATTCCATTCAGTTATATTCATTTTAATAAAATTATATAACTCAGTTGCTTTTCTTTGATTTCAGGTATGTGTTTGTCCTGAATGCTATAGTAATTTTTCAAGTTTATGGAATGTAAACCATACCCTCAAATAAAGAAATTATTATATACCAAAAGCTAAACTAGATTAATAAGGAAATTATTTCACTTTTGCTAAGCATCATTGCTGTATTTGCATCCGTCTACTTTGCAGATAATTCCATGACTGTGAAACACTTTGAGAAGTTATCGTGATAGTGAAAGCACTGCATTAAGGTAGTTCCTCATAATTCTAGGACATAAGTTACCCTATGATCTTCCTAATGCATCTTGCTTTTCTGACAATTCCTCCAGGAACATTTTTAATGTCTATTAAGAATTAATCCATAATGCTTAAATATTGCTTTGTAGAACTATGTGTGGATTCAGTTTCCAATGTACCTTGAGGGTTCCAACCCTGATCTCACATCAAACCACACCGAGAGCTTCTAGCCATATTACTTGTACTGTATATTAATTAAAATGTTCAACTCATTCGTAGAATGTCTCCTGTATAAAGCTTCACGATTGTTTCTAACAACTGATGGGGAATGGGTCAGACAGTTCGCCGTTATGCTTAACCTGACTGCTTTGGCCTTCAAGTCTGAAACAAGGCTGTGTTTTGGCAGCAACTTCCTTTGCCATCTTTTTCAGCATGATGCCATGGGAAGCGAAAGAGACCAATTCGGTGAACATCTACATTCGGTTCTGCACTGATGGAAATATCTTCAACCTCCGTCGCCTTCTTGCCTAAACAAAAGCTATGCAAGAGCCTATTCTTGAGATAGCATATGCAGACGACACTGCTCTTCTCACACACAAAGCGGACAAGCTACAGGTTGCAGTCACTCAGTTCACCAAGGCTACAATGGCTTTCAGGTTAATGGTCAGTCTGAAGAAACAATGATCTTCCCTCAGAAGCTCCCTCACGGCATTTACAACCCACTTTGGATCATCACTGTCAACCACCCTCTCACCACGGTTAATCAGTTCACCTACCTGGGCAGCATCATCTCTAACGACACTACTGTAGTAAGGGATGTTGACAATCGACTTGCCAGAGCCAGCAGTGCATTGAGTCACCTTCAGGAACATGTGTGGAAGAACCACCAGCTGCGTCTGTCCGCAAAAATTCAGCTGTACAGGGCTGCTGTCGTCAGAACACTGCTATACGGCTTCAAAGCCTGGGTCTTGTATTGCAAGGAAGTGCTCAGTTGCTCCAGCACTTCCATCAGCGCTGCCTCCTCTCCATCTTGGATCCCAAATGGCAGGATCATGTCTCCAACAACAAAGTCCTGGAGAAGGCTCAACTTCCAAGCATTGAAGCCACTCTGCTGCTCAGGCAACTCTGATGGTCAGGCCACGTGTCTCGCCTGGACAGCTAGAGGTTACTGAAAGCAGTTCTCTACGGAGAACTTTCTTAGGGCAAGAGAGATCGTGCTGCCCCACACAAGAGGTACAAAGACCAACTTAAGCAGCAGCTGTCTCAGGCAAATATCGAGGTCAACGAGTGGCAGTAGCTGGCTTCTGACAGAGACCTCTGGAGAATGCTGAACCACGGAGCAGCCAAGAGCTTTGAGGAATCCAGAGGAGCGACTGTTGAAGAGAAGAGGAGATGCAGGAAGGATCCTACTGCCCAAGCACCTACATCTCAGCTGTACCCGTGTTTCTTCTGCAAACCCAGAAATGGTCTCTACAGTCATCACCGATGGTGCTGTTGCTCTTGTAGAAACGATTAAGGAATGAGGATCATTGCAGTAAGAACATAAAAATTGAAATAAAGGAATTCATTATTTCACCCTTGCTTTGCCATTCAACCAGACCATGGCTGATCTTCTATTCTGCCTCTTCTCATATCCTCTAGTTTGTTCTATATCTGATGAATCTATTGATCACCGTTTCATATACAATCAAAGACAGAGCATCCACAGGGTGGGGCAGAGGAGTCCGCATTGCACTGCTGAAAGCCCAAGCCCTTATTCTGAGACTAGTGATCCCTAGTTTTCCCCAGCCAGAGGAAACGACCTCCCTCTATCTATCTGTAAAGATTCTAAGAATTTGTCA
This sequence comes from Mobula birostris, assembly GCF_030028105.1. Lineage (NCBI taxonomy): Eukaryota > Metazoa > Chordata > Chondrichthyes > Myliobatiformes > Myliobatidae > Mobula > Mobula birostris. The sequence goes on along the minus strand of NC_092380.1, from coordinate 88,151,628 downwards.
GTTTCAGGGATGTCACCCCTCACTGGTCAAACTTCCATTTGCAACTGGATCCTTGAATTTCTCATCAGGCAACCACATTCGGTGTGAATGGGTAATAGCTGTAAGATCGGGGTTCGATTCCGGCTGCTGTCTATAAGAAGTCTGTATGTTCTCCTGGTGACCATGTAGGTTCCCTCTGGGTATTCTGGTTTCCTCCCGCATTCCAAAAGATGTACAAGTTAGTGTTGGTATGTAATTGGCATGGTATGTTGATGCTGGAAGGAATGGTGAGATTTATGGGCTGCCCCAGTACATTGGTGTTGGTGGTTGATGCAAACATCGTTTTTGACTGTATGTACATGCCACAGGCTTGCTACTAGGAACATGTGTCACTGACAAAGAAGTGTAACTTGTTTCTAACTAGCACATTAATCAATTGGTTTTGTCTTATTGGAGGTATTCTCCAGATCCTGTCGATACTTCTTTAACTTTCTCTGCAACTGTAAACTAATTTAACTTTTCCAACAAAGTGGCTTGAACCTGAAATATTTACTCTTTTTCTCCTTCCATAGGTGCTGCCTGACCCACTAAGCACCTCCAGTGTCGTCTGTTTCTATTCGGGGGATCAGAGGTGGAGACGGGTGGCAACTTTAAATTCCTTGGTGTTATCATTTCAGAACATCTGTCCTAAGCCCAGCACCTAAGTGCAATTATGAAGAAAGCCCAACAGTGCCTTTATTTCCTTAGAAGCTTGCGAAGATTTGGCATGACATCTAAACCGTTGACAGACTACTATAGATGTGTGGTGGAGATTATATTAACTGGTTGCATCACAGCCTGGTATGGAAACGTCAATGGGTTTGAATGGAAAATCCTACAAAAAGTAGTGGATACGGCCAGTCCATCATGGGTAGAGGCTTCCTTGCCATTGAGCACCCTCGCAGGAAAGCAGCATCCATCATCAATGACCATCGCCACCCAGGCCAGCTCTCTTTGTTGCTGCCATCAGGAGGGAGGCGCAGGAGCCTGTTCATAAACAGTTATTACCCCTCAGCCATCAGGCTCTTGAACCAGAGGAGGAGACTTCACTCAACTTCACTCGCACCATCACTGAACTGTTCCCACAACATTTGACTCACTCTTCTGGACTCGTCATCTCATATTCTTGATATTGCTTATTCATTTATTATCATTGTTATTTTTTCTCTTGTATTTGCAAAATTTGTTGTCCTTTCCTCATCAGTTGCTTGTGTGTCCCGTTGGGTGCGGTCTTTCATTGATTCTTATATGTTTCTTGGATTCACTGTGTGTGCCCACATGAAAATGAATCTCGGGGTTGCATATGGTGACCTATATATACTTTGATAGCAAACTTACTTTGAACTTTGAAACTTGAACTGCAATATCTGAGCTTGAGCATTTCACTGGCTTCATTTTTTTTCCCATTTCAACCTACCAATGGGCTTTTGAAACATAGTTTTAAGTGGCCTAAATACATGTAGTGAAACAAGTTCTAGACATACAAGCTGGTGAAATGCACCTGCACATTAAAAAAAAACTAAATAATAAAAAAGAGATTTAACACAATCTCCTCAGAGAGATTGGGCTGCTTGCTCATAAATTTGAAGTTAATCTCTTTATTTGCAGGTAGTTGGCCGTGAGGCTCACTTTTCCAACTCCAGTCAGAACATTATAAACCTAAACTAATTTAAAAAGAGCCTTGGGCAAACATTTTACAAAGCAATGTCTTCTCACTCATCTTATGGGGACTTGGAATGCAGGTATCATTTTTCCAGCTATTCTGGAAGACTATTCTCATTCTGAGATATGTTCCCGAATATCGACAATCTTTTCTTCTTGCTTCAGTGTACAATGGTCATCCATGTTACACATTTCCTTATCAGCTAAGTGCTCCTTCTGAGGTTCCGTGTAGCGCTTTTTCATATGTCTCAGCAAACACTCCTTACACTCTAATATGAAGAGAAAAGTCATTTGAAGATTTTGTGTTAAGTTGTTTCTTTTATTTCTTATGCAGAAGTGGTTTAAAACCAGTTCAGGAATGGAGTAATTTTGACTTGTATTACCCAACATCACAAGTGTTTGGGCCAAAAGTAAGAAGATAATGTTGAATGATGTCCTGTTGCTGAGGTATCTTTATTTCATCACACTCCCCCCTTAACCACATGGGCTTCCTCCTGGTGCTCTGGTTTCCTCCGGCATTCCAAAGATATTTGGGTTAGTATCTGAATTGGTGCAAATGGGTGGTGTGGACTCATTGGGCTGGAAGGTCCTGTTAGTATGCTGTAAGTCACAGTCCAATTCTAAACTTCTCAATTCTTATATTCACTGAGATTCAGATCTGTGTTCTGTAATATCCTTTTCTAGTGGGCCAGTAGGTTAGAACCTCAGTAGGTTCATTGGCCATATTGTATAATTTCGTGGCATGGGCTCATTGGGCCAACAGGGCTTAAGTGTCTAAATCTAAAGCTAAAATGTCCTCAATTCTTATATTCACTGTGATTCAGTTCTGATTTGTGTAATCCTCATTTGTTGATACGTTTTCATAAGATTCTTCTGTTAATCCTTTCCATACCAGGAAGGAGCTGCCAAAATATAAGAAGCAAGGTCAAGGGCAGGTGTAATTAAAAAGCAATGAGGACATGAAAATATTGCTTTTTACCTCATCTGTACTCCTCACGATTGATGAATAGGAGTCAAAACAGTGATGTGCAGCTGCAAGCTCCGTAGTCAAACTGAAATAATTGAATCATGTAAGCAAGCACCTTTCCATTTATAGCTTTCATCAAAAGGACACATTCCCCATAATAAAATGCTACTATGGATCAACATAGCTTTACCTTGGGTGGTTGGCGGGGAGTGTCATTGTGGAATTAACCTGCTCATAAGAGGATGGAGAAGAACATGACGAAGAAGAATGAAGCCTCCTGCGAAACCCAAGTCAGAATCAGATGTATTATAGCTAATGTATGACATGAGGTTTGCTGTTCTACAATGTACTGATGGCTTTTTGAGGCAGTAAGCTGCAGAATGGTGACTTTTGCTGTGTTGATTCACTATTGAAGCCATGGAGGAAAAATTCCTTTCACTCCTGCAGTCAAAAATCAGATTGTGAGATTCTCTCAACCTTCTATAACATGGGACAACCAAGGCATCCGGCAGTCTTGCAGATGACAGGTTACTCACACTATCCTCTGCAGGGTTGAACAATTGATCTGTTTTGAAGGCAACAACATAAAAAATTCATTCAGTTCTTTTACATTATTTTGTTTCCCCGCAGGTGGGAAATACATTGCACCATGGGTCATATGATACTGCAATTGATTTTCTTAAATGTAATGGAATTTTACTGCCCCTATGCAAATGGTGTGAGACCAGTTACAAAGGCTCGTGGTGGCATACCAAAAGGAAGCCATGGGAATGTTATTTTTTGGTGCAGAATTTGAAATCACACATTTATTCAGTGTAGGAAGGTGAAACCACAAGTGTCTTGTGAGAGACAGGTGTTTTTGGAAGTGGGACATTGGACTCAAATTGAAGATTTCAAATGAATATCAATAAGCACATAGAAAAAAATTAATGAGCTTTAGAAGTTACGCTGTTCTTGAGAACAAATGAAAATATGTGATATCTGATAGGTCCAAAAAAGTCAGAAAGATTGAGGAAAATTCTACAAATTCATTACTATTTCAAATAGATAGCAATAATCTTGAAAATTTTAGTTATACATGTAAACCTTTATAGAAATATTAACCAAATAACTAACTGAATTTAAACAATTTTGTAATTTCAGTTTTTCGTGCATTTATTCTGTAAGTTTAAAGATTAATTAGTTTAATGAAACTTTATGGCATTGGTCATTAATATTGTTCTAAAAATAATTACTGCTATTAAATACACTATTTATAAGTGAGCAGCAATAGGTAATTCACAGTGCTAATGAGCCTTTTCAAAAAAAAACTTGCATGTCTCCGGTCCTTAAACCAGTAGGTCAAGTTCTAATGGACTGTGTTTACTCCTTATGGAGCCAGCATGCCTGTGCTTTTCTGGCCAGATGTAGAGAGCAAATCTCACAGGATCGGTGCGCACTGGAGATGGTCTGTGAGATTCAAACAGCAACAGGGTCCTAGGCAGCATAGTGCAGAGGCCCAGAGTCTGGAATGCCCCACACAATTTGAAAGAAGGGGATACTTTGTCACCTGTCAAAGCTGTCATGGAATTTAATATTTTTAAAATATCTTATAATCAGAGACATTTAATAACTATTATATTGAGTTTTGTTCATTATGTGCTGTGTCATCTGATGTGGGCAGTTGTGGTCTTTCCATGATTATGATTGTTCCTGGCAAATTTTTCTACAGAAGTGGTCTGCCATTGCCTTCTTCTGGGCAGCATCTTTACAAGATGGATTACCACAGGCATTATCAATATCTTCAGAGATTGTCTGCCTGGCGTCAGTGGTTGAATAACCAGGACCATCGGCCACCTGCTCCCATAGCTTCATGTGACCCTGATAGGGGGAGCTGAGCAGGTGCTGTACCTTACCTAAGTCTGACTTGCAGGAGAGCGGAGGGAAGAAGCGCCTTATACCTCCATTGGTCCAGACTAATCAAAAAGCCTTAACATTTGAAAGTAATTAAATCAAAAATAACTGAAATATTATTCTATAAACTGAATATCTCTATTAGCACCTCAGTTTTAAAACTCTGATCTGACTGGTTGGTGTAGGATGTAATTGATCATTCTCCATCATCGTGCTGAGTTCCCCAAGGAATAGTGTCACTAGATACCATTCAAGTTCAAGCTCAATTGTCATTTACCTGTACATGAATACCAGACCCATGAATCTTCTTCCGTTGTCCATCGAAATCCGATGACGACGTCCACTCATTTAATGGTGAGAGCTTTGATGACTATACAGTCCTATCCCGGACCCACAAGCTCTATTGCAGGTGGGATATGTATATGTGATAGTGGTGGCAACCATAGCTGCATTTCTCCTGGCTCTCTTCTGCTGTCTTCTGATTGTTCTTTCCATCTCCAGAATACGAACCCCATCCCTGCACAACTGTTGCCAAGTGGTACGGTCAGTGGCAACCTCCTCCAGGTCCTTGGGTCTGATCTTGCACTTCCTTAAAGCATTCTTCATCTGATCCTTATAGCGCTTCTTCGGCCTTCCAGCTGAGTGTCGACCATGATGTAGCTGGCCGTATAATGCTCTGAGGGGTAGCCGACATGGGGGCATCCTTATCACGTGCCCCAGCCACTGCAGCTGACACTGGGTGATCATGGCCCCAATACATCTGCAGCTGGTCCTTACAAGTATTTCAGTGTGAGGCACCCATGAATATAGCCATACAAAACTAATTTACTTTGGGACCAAGGTACAAAACACAGTACCAACAGTCACACACAGCATAAGGTCCACTTTGCATATATAAGATAGCAAGCACCGTGACCTTGTGGGTTTCCTTCCATAGTCCAAATGTCTACTGGTTGGTAGGTTAATTCATCATTGTAAACTGTCCAGTGATTAGGCTGGGATTAAATCAGGGGATTGCTGAGTGGTACAGTTTGGAGGGCCGGAAGGACATATTCCGGGCTGTATCTCAATAAATAAATAAGATATCAGTAAAATACAGTCATACAAAAGACACTGACTCCATGAAAGTTGCAGAAATTGCATTCAACCACAATTCAAGACCAGTTACTATCCATCAACCAACATGCTCTTGAGCTAAAGACGATAATTGCACTCATCTATTGAAATGTTCCCACAACTAATGATATCACTTTAAGGACTCTTTATCTTGTTACTTATTGCTACTTATTTATAGTTGCATTTCAATAGTTCACTGCCTTCTATGATCCTGTTTACAGTTGCTATTCTATAGATTTGCTAAATATGCCCGCATGAAAAAGGATTCTCAGGGTTGTATGTGGTGACATGTATATACTCTGATAATAAGTTTTACTTTGAACTTTGAATTCAGCTTGTCTTCTGTCAAGCAAACATTAGGGGGTGGGGAGGGGGCAGCATCTACTCCAGCTTGGACGATGTGCCACACCACCTTTGGTGGAATGCACTGAATCTGATGCCTCTCTCCTGGGTGTTGTAAGCAGGTGACACTGTGGCTTGAGGCCTAGACCTCACCACTACCACAGCCACGCAGCTTCCCTGCAGTCCAGACTTGCAGCATTCGACATCAACAATGTCCGACAGGGTCTTGCGATCATAAGCAAAGCACCTAAGGTGATCAATCGCTGTTAGGCAACACGCCTTCCTTGTGTACCAACTTCTCCAATGCCTCTCTGACACACACAGCAGCATGATTTGCAGCCAGTCCAGTTCTTTCAGCTTTCCCAGCCACGAGCAACTCGCTGATGGGGTGGACCTGCACTATTTTAAGTTCTTAATGTCCAGCAGGGTCTTTTGATCGTAAAAGATATGTTTAAGAAGGACAATAACACCTTTGGTTGGCCCTGTAGAAGCCGCTGTGATCAAACGCGCCACCATCTTACTGGAAATTCAGTGTCTCGAATTTGTCAGCAAGTCCTGAAAACACAACACAAGTCTGAGAGTTACTCCACTTTCAGCAGGTGCATAATAACAGTTCAGTTTGCAGTCATTGACACTGTCAACAAGGTTTGGATCATTGAGTGTTCACTCGGGGAAGGCTACAATGAAATCTTCCAATTGCCCTCTAACAGAGATTCCGAATTTGGAAACTAGCAGTGATATATAGTATCTCAGAATCTGTATTATATGTTTACTCTAAATAACATTGAAAAAAATATGACTTTTTAAAAATATGAAAACAATCATAACTATTATTGTTGATAACTTGATTATTATTTACATGAGCCTTAACAGCAGTTCACTCGCTAATTGTGAGTGATAGTAAGATTTTGGCCTGTGGGCCATTGATCACAATTCATATTGAACTGGCCATTTTTCCAGAAGCTCACAAATGTGAACTGAAAACAAACATTTTGATCCATCCGTTTGCAATTATTATCAGGTCAGGTGTGAGGTGTTCCACGTCCATAAGAGTGAGCAATGTACTGGATAAACCAAATGAACTGTCAAAATGAGCTAAATGCAAACCATTTTTAAAACCTTTCCCAGATCTAAAATGAGCTCTGTCACAGTTATTGAAGAGATTGCATGTAACAGATTGGAAGGAATTTATCAGAGAGTACAATCATATTCCACCTTGTTTAGAATATGACTGTAAAATATTACAGCGATAAGAGTTTTATATTGAACTTACCAGACCAAACAAAAGTGAGGTGATAGAAAATAAAAATAAAATTATCATAGGGAAATTAATGAGCAATTTCAGCTTCAAACAAAACAAAACTAGATTTTGTAATAGCTTTACTGTATCGGAGCAGTTATATTCCCATTTTGATAGTGTGTTAATTTAATAAGAATGTACAAGAGCTTTGCTGTTTCAAAGGTATCGACTTGTGGAGATGACACAGATAGAAAAAAAATTGTTTCAGCAACATATGGACTCACTTTTCAGGTTTCTTCATCTCATGTTTGATATTTATTGTTTATTCATTTATATTATTGTTTATTTGTATTTGCACAGTTTTTTGTCTTCTGCATTCTGGTTGAATGTCTAAGTTGGGTGGTCTTTCATTCATTCTATTAAGTTCATTATTCTATTATGGATTTATTGAGTATGCCTACAAGAAAATGAATCTCAGGGTTATACATGGTGACATATATGTACTTAGATAATAAAATTTACTTTGAAATTTGATTAAAACATGCTGCACAACTTTTTATTGAAAAAGTAGATTTCACCAAACTAGAAATGCCAAAGCATTTTGTAGGCAATAAAGTCATTTTGAAATATCCTTTTGGTTTTAATGTGGGAAACGTGGAAACAAATGTGCAAATTGTACATTGTTATTTCACTGGGTTGAGGAACAAAATTTTATCATTGCTAGCACTCTCACTTAAACAAAGTCAAGCCATAAAATTAGGAGGATAATTGTAAGGCCATAAGACCATAAGACATAGGATCAGAATTAGGCCATTCAGTCCATCGAGTCTGCTCCGCCATTCCATCATGGCTGATCCCGGATCCCACTCAACCCCACACACCTGCCTTCTCGGTATATTCTTTGATGCCCTCAGAAAATGATTAACTTCAGCCTTAAATATACACACGGACTTGGCCACTGGAGTCTGTGGCACAGCATTCCACAGATTTATTACTCTGGCTAAAAAATACCTGCTTACATGGCAATCTTTTTTAAAATTATATCTTGTTTCAACAAGAAAGGACAATGGTTGGATAAATGCAAAATAAAATGTAATTATTGTTTGTTGAAGATTTCAGTGCCCATGTATATTTCATCTTTTTTTTTTTAATCAGAGTTCAAAATCTTAGAACAGATGCATTTCCTCCTGTGAAATTCACTTCCCCTTCTTTCTTTTGTCTGACAATAAACTCCTATTTCTTAATTTGCAAATAGAAATTGCTTGTGTAAACTAATGCTGATAACATGCGTTTCCATGATGAAATTACTGAAGTGCTACAGCTTGGGGAGAAAATGTCAATGCTGCAGCCAAGTTTACAACAACAATTTCTATTCTAAATGTGTACGGACAAATTTAAGAATGGAATGTTGGTTTTAAAATGGTGATTAAATTGCAAAGGTACAATTTGTTTAATTATTTTAAGTCTTCCAATTCCACGGCAGTGCCTTTCAACAAAAGATGTAAGGGATGAGTTAATTGCAATGAGTTTCTAGTGATCTCCCATTTGTTTGCCCTGAAATATTACACTAATTCCTCGTGTTACTATTCTTGTTACATGCTTCACCACTCCTTTAATCCTTGCATTAATCCTGAAAGATTTACGGAGAACGTAGAAACAGAAGCTGCTATAAACCATGCATGTGTAACAGCAGCAGTAAGGGAAACACCCATTAAAAAAAAAAAGAATCAATGGCCTAGATTGGGGCTGTCAGTGTTGCTGGTGTTCAGCCATACTCAGGCAGACTCCCGGACGCTGTAAATCCGTGTATGGGCTAGGTGACAGACTACAGTGCATCTTTGCTGGATTCAACATGGAGTCACAAGAATTATAACAGGACATCCTCCTGTCTAATTTTATGGCAGCCAAACAAAGCAGAGCAGCAGCCACCTCACTGAATGGCAAAATTTGTAGATTGGATGAGAAAGAAGACTTTTACTTATTTTTCCATGTTTTAAGATTTTTAAAAAAAACTTTACACTTCTTAAAGCAATACTTATTTTTCAATTACTTTCACAACCTTAAATGTTTAGAAATTCCAGTTCCACCAGTCCTATTGTCTAGTGACATTGATTTCAGCAAATGGTACTAACTATCAATGCATTTCTTTAATTCTGATTGAAGACATGTTTGTTATGTATTTGTAATGAGTTGGAATCAAAATCAGAAATTTAAAAACAGATAAATAATTCCACCAATGAAACTATGAGATGACTAGAGCTCTCTGCACTGTCATCCAGGGACCTGAAGTCAAACATGGGCAGGAGTTAGTTCATCTGGATGCAGTTGGTTGAGATTGACAAGACATAATTAGGGTCAATAGTGAGAACATTACCTCATAACTTCAAAATATAAAACAGACAGCATTGTTAAGGTGAGAAGTAAATGGGCTAGAGGAGATCTTTTCATCCCCTGTAAAGCCAAATTCTATAAACATCAATGTGACAATAACTAGAGAATCGACTGAGTATGTGCATTAAATTTTTCCATATTTCCATATCTCCATATAACAGAGAAGACCGTTAAGTCCTTTGAATCTGTGGCTCAAGAGGCAATCGTATTCTTCCACTATTTTTTCTTTTAACCTACTCTTCCCACATTCTCCATATACTACCATTCACCTATGTATTAGGGTAATTTCCAGTGGCCAGTTAACCTACCATGCTTCTCAGGAATGTTGGCAGAAACCAGAGCACTTGTTGGAATCCTATGCAGTCACACAGAAAACCTGCAAACTTTACCCAGACGGCACCTGTGGCCAGGATTGAAACTGTGTCATTTGCACTGCGAGGTACAATTCTATTAAATGGCTGTAACAACGGTTGTTAGGCTGGGTTGAACTGGGTTTGTTATGGCAAAGTTTGTGTCTTTAACCAGTGGACAGTTATCAAGAGGGATGTAGACCAAGTGAACCCAAGTGCAGAAGAGACTAGAAACAAGGATGGAGTTGTACAAAGAATCTTTACTTGAGGATTAGTTTGTAGAGAACACAGGCTAGGATTTGAGAATCTTAACAAAGGGAAACTCAAGACTGAGAAAAGACAAACAGAACACAGGGAATTTAAATAGACGAAACAAAATGAGGCACAGGTGCACTGATAACTAAAACAAGACATGGGTGAAAACAATTTACTAATATTCAGGGGAGGAGTGTTGGAGCATGGAGGACTCTGATACACCCTCGGTGATCAGACCAAAACATGACAGGATCCGAGGCCATTATGGTCAGCACCTGACAGCCCAGGGTGATCTGGGTAGCAGCAGCGGAAGTCACTGATCAGATCTGGGTCCAGGATGTCACGGGGTGGAATCCCAACATTTCTTCTTGGTCGTAACCCTCCCAACCCAAAAAGTCCTGGAGCCGGCAATGAACTAGATGGGAGTCCAGAGTCTGACAGATGATGTACACCTACTGACCATAAATGATGCGAGGAGCCATGCAGGTCTCAGGACTGGCACCAGAGGACAGGACGAAAGGGAATTTAGACAGGAGACATGGAAGGTGGGGTTGGTATGTATGGTGCGTGGCAGCTGCAGATGATAAGTGACTGGGTTGATCTGAGGAGAACCTTGAATGGTCCAATGTATCATGGCATCCTTTTCCGAGGCTCACCCCAGCCTACAGAAGGTCTTTGGTGGAGAGTCAAACCCTTGGACCAGAACAGAAAGGAGACCCTAGCCACCTTCAATGGATGGCATGCCACCTTTGTTGTAGATAGGCCTCCAGCAGGGATTACCCGAGCTTCCTTCTACCTCTGCTGGCAACCACAGACCAGCTGGGACTCCCACCTCAGATTCCAGCCAGGGAAACAGAGGGACTGGATAACCAAAATGACACTCAAAGAGAGACACACCCGTAGAAGAGTGGCACAGAGTGTTATAAGCAAACTCTGCCCAGAACAGATGACCACTCCAAGTGGATGGGTTGCCTGACACAATGCACCTCAGGGTCTTCTCCAGGTTCTGGTTAGTCCTCTCCAACTCCCCATTAGATTGCGGATGAAATCCCGATGAGAAGCTACCACCGTTCCAGTGAGTCAGAAGGCTTTCCAGATCAGGAAGAAAACTGAGGGACTCGGTCAAAAACAACATCCCAGGGAAAGCCGTCCATCCTAAACACAGCTTACAGCATAAGGCTGGACATCTCCTGAGCTGAGGAAAGCTTAGTTAGGGGTACGAAATAGCAGGTCTTGGAGAACTGGTCTACCACTGTCATGATCACTGTCTTACCTCGTGATGATGGCAGACTGGCAATGAAATAAATGGAGATATGGGACCAGGGTGAGGAAGGAATGGGCAGGGGGTGTAGCAGCCCCTGTGAACGTGATCTAGGTTCCTCGTTCTAGGTGAAGATGTGACTAGCTGCTTAACATTCTCATCCATACCCAGCCACCAGGACCGCTTCTTGATGAACTCCACCATTTGAGCAGCCCTTGAATGTCCTATGACATGCAATGCATGCCCCCACTGTAACACATCGGAATGGACAGAGCTAGGGGTGAAAAGGTCTGCCTCCCACTGAAGATGGTCTCAACTTCCCATCTCGCTGGTGCCACCAACCTGGACCTTGAGACCTTGGGACATTGAACAGGTCTGGTTGTTCAATCTGCCTGAAGAGGGTGTCCAGCTTCTGATTCTTCATACCTGGATGGTAGGTGCTGATAAAATCAAAATGGTTAAAAAAGAGAGACCACCAAACCTAGTGTGAATTTAATCATTTCATTTCTTGAATATACTGTAGGCCATGTTCTTGTGGTCAGTCCAGACCACATATGGATGTTTGGCTCTCTTCAGCCAATGTCTTCACTTCTCAGGGCTAATTTGACCACCAACATCTCTCTATTCCCTATGTCATAATTCCTCTCCACAGGAAAGAGCCTCAGGGAGAAGAGTAAAGAGATGGACTTTCTGGACCAGCACTAGTCATTGCGAGAGAACAGCTCCAACCCCAGTGTCTGAGGTGGCTACTTCAACAATGAATGGTCAGGGAGAACAACGACAGGAGCTGTTGCGAATAGACCCTTCAATTTCTGTAAAGCTACCGTGGCTTCTGAGGTCCAGTGAAATGGGCTGGAGGTTCCCTTAGTGATGGAACTGAAGATGTGGATAAACTCCAGTAAAAACTAATCAATCCCAGAAACTGTTGGAGCTGCTTGATCAAGGTGGGTTCGGCTAATTCTTGACGGTCTGGTCTTGCTAGGGTCCACCTGCAGATTCCCTTTAGAGACAGTGAACATGAAGAAGACTGGAGACATGAAACTCACTCTCTTCAGTTTGATGAATAGTTGATTCTGAAGTAAACACTGAAGACTTGTTGAACATGTTGGAAGTGTTTGTGGTAGAAGGTGAAGGAGAAAGTGAGCATATCATCCAGATTCACAAAGACAAAACAACTTAGCATCTCTCAGAGAACGCCATAGATAAGGGGTTGGAAGACAGCTCATGTAATGGCCAGTGGGGGTGTTGAAAGTGGCCTTCCATTCATCACCCTCCCAAATATGGCCCAAATTGAATGCGTTTCGCAGATCCAGTTTAGAAAAGATGGTTGCCCCTTACAGCAATGTGAATGTTGTGGTCATCAGTAACAAAGGGTACCGATTGTTCTCTTTCATAATCTATACATGGTTGGAATCCACCATCCTTTCTCGCCACGAAGGAGAAGGAGGCACAAGCAGGGGATGCGGAGGGGTGGATGAAACCAGACTCAAGGCCATCATAGATGTACTCCTCTATGGCAATGCTTTCTGGAGCTGACAGGGAGTAGATTCTTCCTCAGGGTAGACAAGTTCCAGGCAGCAATTGAATTGCAAAACCAGAGGCTTGATGAGGTGGGAGTACTGTGGCCCTTTTCTTACTAAAGCCCTCTAGAAGATCTGCATACTTGGGACAAACTCAGGACAGCTTGGGAGATACAGGAGGCCGTCTGGGAGAGGTGGGTAGCTAGGTGGTCTGTCAGTGAGAAGACCATCTCCGGAGTGCTTCAGTGGACCAGTCAATATGTGAGTTGTGGAGAGCAATCCAGGGGTTTCCTCAGATCAACAGGAACTCAGGAGAATGAATAAGGTGAAACTGGATAGTTTTGGTTTGCAGTTCTACATATAGACAGATGGGCGCATTAAGGTAGCAGTTCCTCACAGGGCTTAAAGGTCTTCTGCCCAGAGCTGTGGCCATGCCCAGTTGGTTGAGATGGCCAGAGGAATTCAGAGATGTCTTGCTAACCCTGAGGTCCATGAAATTGCCTGCTATGCCAGAATCCACGATGGGTCCAAAGGGACGCTGTTGTTCACCCCAGGAGATGAAGGTAGACAGGACAACCCTAGATGTAGTAAACATGCTGGAACTCATCCCAGATCTCCCTTTCCTGGACTGATCTGGATGTTTTCCCAACAACTCAGGATAGGTGGATTGGAAATGTTCTGGCTCACCGCAGTGGAGATAGCACTTTCCCTTCATTCTCCAGTCCTGCTCAGCTGGAGAAAGTTGTATTCCTTCCGGTTGCATTGACTCCTCTAGAGGAAGCTGAGAGGAGCTGGGAGTTGTGCATGACTGCACCAGGGAGAATGGGGCCGGAGGGGCTCGGAGACTGGCACCTTCAGAGGACCCACTGCGACTCTCTCTTCTTCTTTCCTGGAGATGATGGTCAACCCGGACGGTGGTATTGATGAAAGTTGAGATCTTAACCTGGGTATCTGGCTGCCACATCATCTTCAATTTCCCCTGATAGCCTACGGTGGAATATGACTATAAGGGCTTTAGTGTTCCAATCATGCTCTACAGCCAGGGTGTGTAGTCAGCCACGCTTACCTGAAGAAACTGGAGGAGTTGGTTGGCTGCCTCCCATCTGTTAACGGGTGGTCAATCACCCTCTTCATCTCCCTGGTGAAGGATATGTCTGCACAACTCGGAGTGTTGTTTTCCTGGAGCGCTGTAGCGCAGGTCAGAGCTTTGCCAGAGGGGAGAGAGACGATATACATAACTTTGCAGGGGCCAAAGTGGAACTTGGTTGGTTGCAGCTTGAAGGCCAGAAAACACTGAGGAAGAAACCCTTTTCAGATCCCTGTGTTGCCATCAAATTGCTTGGGCACCGGTAGGTCTGGAGACTTGGGAGTTGAGGTGGCAGCAGGGGATTGCTGGCTCAGCTGGATATCTCGATGAGTGTCTGCAGGAAGATCTACTGGAAGACATGCTCATATCCACTCGCCGTGACTTCCTGGATGGTTGGCACTTGTCAGAGATGCTCATACTCTGCTGGGTCCACATTGTTCGCTCAGTCTTCTCAGAGCCTGGAGGATTCTGGCACCCCATAGTGATCAGACCAAAGCATTACACTAGGACAGTAATGCATTGGGCCTCAGTATACAGGTATTCTGGAATCAGAAGTCAAATGAAAAAAATCTAGAAATAACGGCATATTTGAGGCAGGAAGATGGAAGCCAGCATCCACTTGATTGTCAGCTCATTTTCTTATTAAAGGAGGAATGCTAGCATATGTAATTTTCAGCTGCAATTAGAATCACGATGCTGAACTCCCGAACATTTAATTACTTACAAATGATGTGACACAAAGGTTGTAACAGTAATACACCTGTCTGGCATAATAACAAATTGTTGACAAGTTTGCTGTCTTTGTCTCTGTGCTTTAATTTTTCATAAATGAAACATAGGGAGCAAGAAAGGAAAATTCTCCTTGTGGAAATGTTAACGACTAAATACTACGCAGGCAGGGATCCCAAATGTTGACTATTCACTGACATGATTACAAGGATCAATTTGCAACAATAACATATATTCAAATTATTATTCAGTCATGATAATTTGACAAAAATGCATTTCTGCACTAAACTCAAATGATGGAAATGTTTGATATTTTCAGAATCATAACCAGAATCAGAATTATTGTCACTGAAATTTGTTGCATTGTGACCACAATACAGGGCAAGATAAAAGAATTACTACAAGTTAAAATATAAAAAAAATATATGGGGATTAGAGATGAAGTGTTCATGAGCTCATGGACAGTTCAGAAATCTGATGGCAGAGGGGAAGAAGCTGTTTCCAAAAAAATGAATGTGAGTCTTTAGGCTTCTGTATCTCTCCCCTCATGCCGCTGATGAGAAGGGGGCCTGTCCTGGATGGTAAGCCTTCTTGAGGCAATTCATTTTGAAGATATCCCTGTTAGTAGGGAGGCTTGTGTGTCAATCTTGATGCCAATTTATACTAAATGCCTCTTTAATATCATCCATAATCTTTCCATTCCCTTAATATCTATGTGTCTATCTAAAAGTTTCTTAAACTCCACCAAACTGCCCAATTCCAAAACTACCTTGGGTAACCTGTTCCAGACATCTACCACTCCCCATGTAACAAAAGGTTCCTGTTCCTCACGTAACTTTTAAACTTTCTCCTTCTAACTTTAAGAGTTTGTCCTCTTGTGTTTGACATTTCTACCCTGAGGAAAATATTCTGACTGTGCATCCTACTGATGCTTTTCATTCTTGTCCAACCTTTCCTTACACAGCAGCTCACCAGAATTGTTGGCATAGATACTATAGATGATTATTACAGAATAGAGATCACAAAGTGGGAGAATAGCAGATGGAATTTAACTTAGACAAGTATAATGTGGTGCATTTGTGAAGATAAACCACAGCAGGACATACATGGCGAATGGCAGGGTCCTGGGGAATGTTGTTGAACTGTGAGACCTTGGATTATAAGTACTTAAATTCCCTAAAAGTGGCAACACAGATAGGTGGGATGATGACAAAGTTGTTTCAGAATTAGAATCAGAATCAGGTTTATTATCACCTGCATGTGTCATGAAATTTGTTAACTTAGCAGCAGTAGTTCAACGCAATACATAATATAGAAGAAAAAATAAGTAAATCAATTACTGTATACATATGTTGAATAGATTAAAAGTTGAGCAAAAAACAGAAATACATATTAAAAAAGTGAGGTAGTGTTCAAGGGTTCAATGTCCATTTAGGAATCGGATGGCAGAGGGGAAAAAGCTGTTCCTGAATCACTGAGTGTGTGCCTTCAGGCTTTTGTACCTCCTACCTGCTGGTAACAGTGAGAAAAGGGTGTGCCCTGGGTGCTGGAGGTCCTTAATATTGGACGCTGCCTTTCTGAGACACCGCTCCTTGAAGATGTTCTGGGTACTTTGTAGGCTAGTACCCAAGATGGAGCTGACTAAATTTCCAACCCTCTGCAGCTTCTTTCGGTCCCGTGCAGTAGCCCCTCCATACCAGACAGTAATGCTCTCTATGGTATATCTATAGAAGTTTGTGTTGTCTTCATTGGTGAGACATGAAGTACAAGAGTTGGAAGTCTTGCTTCAGTTGTGGTTAAGCCACACTGGTGTGCAGTTCAGGTTGCCTTGTAATAGGATGGATGTGATTAAGCCTGAGAAGGTGCATAAGGTATGAACAAGGATGATAACAAAACTCAAGACCTTGTGTTATAAAGAGAGAATGGAAAAGTTAACTTCGTTATTAATGCAGTAAAGAAAGCCAGGAGGTGGCATGATAAAGTTACGGTATATAAAATTATGAGAGACATTAATAAGGACGACAAGTATCGTTTCCTATCATTGGGGTGTCTAAAACTGGGGGCCATAGATTTAAGGTGGGAAAGAGGAGGCTTAGAGGGGATCTGAGGGGTAGATTTTTCACAGAATGGTATCTGGACTAAGCTGTCAGAGGTGTTGGTGGGGCAGCAACAACCTTTATGGAACATGTGCACAGGCACTTGAATAAGACAGAGGGATATTGAATTAATAAAGGCAAGTGAGATTAGTCTAGGTAGGCATAATGTTCAGTACAGACATGGTGGGCCGAATGGCCGGTTTTTGCACTGTATAACTCTATGACTCAATGACTCCAAAACAGAGAGGCTCAACTTCACAGGGAACTAAAACTCAGTGCTTTTACTGCAATATTTATTATTTACTGTTAATTATAATGAAGACTTGCAAATTGTTTTCAGCACTTTGCATTTATCTACCTGGGCAATCTGAGCAGGCAAGGCAGTCATTTGCTTTGTAAAAATTACAGACAATTGTTTTTGTGGCAGATACATGAAATGTCAGTCATCCGATGAACCTGGCTTATTAAAAAAGGTGCTCAAAAGTAAAACTCTCCCCAGATCTTAGATCCAGAAAAGGGTGCTGGTGCCTTATAAGTATTTCAAAAAAAAAAAAAAAAAAAAATCAGATTTTAAATTGGTCTAAACATTGTCTTATTCCAATTAAAATGCGCTATTTCATGCTGTGTGCACTGACACAAGACATCGCAGAGCTTGGCATTTTTTTCCATTTTTCACAGCTTACTGCATTCTTTTTTCCCATATCTGTTAAGAAACAACTGAAGCAGGGCAACCATGTTCAAACAGAAGTTAAATTAATGATTCAAAGGCTTTGTCCTTTGAGGTAACTTTTGACAGCTAAATTTAAGTGTGTTGTAACTTGTTCTTTGAGCCAACTTTTGACAATTAACTTAAAGTGTGTTGGTAAATTAATTATGATGAACTCAATATTGCTACAACTGAAAATTTAATTCTAGATAAAAACAAAGCATAAAATACATTTACTATTAAAAACAAATTATTTCATAGGAATTAACTCTGATGACATCGCATAGTCAAGTAACCCAAAATAAAGAATAATCTCTACTAGTGTTAAAGGACATTTTCATACTCAGCAAACTTCCTCAAGAACTTAGCAGACAACATTATTTTCTATGGTTGGCATCTATCACTTTTTGTGATAGTTTATTGTTTTTGTAGAGACTTTTGGACAAAATTGCAATTTAATGTTATTGAGTTTACAAAGGGTGAAGTATACAAAATTCTGTGATTTTCTGGGTTGACTCAGTTGTATAACTAGATAGTAGCAGAAAATAATACCAAGGTTTCGATTTACATGTATCTACTCAAGTAGAAAGATGGGTGCACTGGAAGTCTTGGTGAAGAAGAAAGAGAGGAGGTTGTTATTTAGCAGATGGTGACTGGATGTCTCCCAATTCATGCTGAAAGAGGAGTGGGGCAAGAAAAGTTGGTGGTTTCAAACATCGAGTACTTGGATGTGGTGCAGCATGGACTAAAGGGGCTATCCAAATGCTTAAGGTTACTGAAAGCATCTTCAAGTATTACATTCCAGTGAGTGCATCAATAGATTCACAGGCCCTGTATCAATGTCCATTAGGACCTAGCACTTACATGCCACATCACACTCAAACACTGTCAGTACCACTGCAAGTCAGAGCCTTTCCTTCCCTCCTTCTTGCAGGGCAAGATGATTAAGGAATAATTCTAGCAGTGGCAAACTGGCAGCATTGGTTATGACTGCATTTTTTATTCTCTCTATCTAGGGAGTACATACTACGAATGGAGCAGGAATGAAAGAGACCCTGGCTAGCAGCAGGACCAAGACTACAGGAATCTGAAAGCCAGCCCTCTTCCTCACATTCTGCTTTCTTCTTACACCTATTGTCTCTTCAGATGATGCAGATGTACACCTCTTGTTTCGCTCTGCCCTCATGCCTTTCTCATTTCTGAAATCTTAAAACACCAACTTACCCAAAGGGAGTTAGGAGATCAGGAAAGGAATAAAGATATCATTGATATTCACAGCCACCAGCTCAAATAGCAACACTTAATTTTTTTCTGTTGAGTGGTTCACAGAGAGGATTTAAGACATGATGAATTATCAGGCATGAGTAGCCAGGACAGAACTAAACTGCAGCAAGGGTTCCAACGTTTCAGAAGGAGAGAGAACTTGACTGCAAAAGGTTCAAATGAATTGTTTCAATGGAGCAGTCTACAGAATAGTAATACATGATAACATGTTTGTGTATAAGTATTAAAATAAACACAAGAATGCTGTTTTGTCTGATGTGCCGGTGTTATCAGTATCTCTGTCAGGGATTGTTAGACATGTACAGACAGCAGTCTTTCAAAAAAATCTGTTCATCTGTACTACAAGCAGTTTTGAAATTAAAAGAACAGTTTTGTAGGAAACAGAGCGCAGACCACTCACCCACAGCAGAGGGCCACTCAAGAAACAGGGCTTGCAAATTGACATGATCATGTCACAATGGGGACGCTGGTAGCGGACACAAAAGCAAGGCACAGACACTGAAGTACAAGGAACAGGAGTTGACTAGAGTAGGGACGTGACAGGATACAGACAAGGAACAGGGACAAGAACGCAGACTTGGGCCAGGACATGGATTAGACACAGGGAAACCAGACAAGGAACTACGAACTAGGAGACTGGGCTTGGGCTCCGAGCCAGAGACTGGACAAGGACCCAGAACCTGGGTCTTGCCTGGGGCTTGGGCCCCAGAACCAGGCAAGGACATGACATGACTACAGGACTGGAGGCTGGGATCTTGAGCTTGGAGACAGGCTGGGGTCTTCAGCTTGGAGACAGGCTGGGGTCTTCAGCTTGGAGACAGGCTGGGGTCTTCAGCTTGGAGACAGGCTGGGGTCTTCAGCTTGGAGACAGGCTGGGGTCTTCAGCTTGGAGACAGGCTGGGGTCTTCAGCTTGGAGACAGGCTGGGGTCTTCAGCTTGGAGACAGGCTGGGGTCTTCAGCTTGGAGACAGGCTGGGGTCTTCAGCTTGGAGACAGGCTGGGGTCTTCAGCTTGGAGACAGGCTGGGGTCTTCAGCTTGGAGACAGGCTGGGGTCTTCAGCTTGGAGACAGGCTGGGGTCTTCAGCTTGGAGACAGGCTGGGGTCTTCAGCTTGGAGACAGGCTGGGGTCTTCAGCTTGGAGACAGGCTGGGGTCTTCAGCTTGGAGACAGGCTGGGGTCTTCAGCTTGGAGACAGGCTGGGGTCTTCAGCTTGGAGACAGGCTGGGGTCTTCAGCTTGGAGACAGGCTGGGGTCTTCAGCTTGGAGACAGGCTGGGGTCTTCAGCTTGGAGACAGGCTGGGGTCTTCAGCTTGGAGACAGGCTGGGGTCTTCAGCTTGGAGACAGGCTGGGGTCTTCAGCTTGGAGACAGGCTGGGGTCTTCAGCTTGGAGACAGGCTGGGGTCTTCAGCTTGGAGACAGGCTGGGGTCTTCAGCTTGGAGACAGGCTGGGGTCTTCAGCTTGGAGACAGGCTGGGGTCTTCAGCTTGGAGACAGGCTGGGGTCTTCAGCTTGGAGACAGGCTGGGGTCTTCAGCTTGGAGACAGGCTGGGGTCTTCAGCTTGGAGACAGGCTGGGGTCTTCAGCTTGGAGACAGGCTGGGGTCTTCAGCTTGGAGACAGGCTGGGGTCTTCAGCTTGGAGACAGGCTGGGGTCTTCAGCTTGGAGACAGGCTGGGGTCTTCAGCTTGGAGACAGGCTGGGGTCTTGGGTCTTGGAATGCAGAGGCTGATAACTCAGAGGCTGGAGCTCAGAGGCAGACTGGGAACTGAAGATCAACATAAAGCTGGGACTTATCCTTTGAAAAGCCAGGACTCATCTTTAACACAACACCAACATGAGACTGGACAGTACATAGACATAGAGCTGGGACTTACCCTTCGACAAGCCAGACTCAACTTAATCTCCACACCAAGATGGGACAGGACCATCTGTCAGGTAACGGCAGAACAGCCAGACTTACCCAACAGAGGCAAAGACAAGACAAGACAGATCCCCCTGCAGGGCAACAGCAGAACAGCCTGACTTACCCCACAGAGGCAAGGATAAGACAAGACAGATCCCCCACAGGGCAATGGCAGAACAGCCTGACTTACCCCATGGAAGCAAGGACAAGAAGAGACAAACACCAAAGAACGACAGACAGTTCCATCTCTGCATCAGAGTAGCTCCAAGTCACAGTTCGGCTAGAACCTCAGCTAGCTACAGAAACAGCCAGATACCTACCTAGCTCAGAGTGGCTAGCAGCCACTCAGCTCGCCCGGAAAACAGCCAAATCCATACTGCAACAACAGCTCTGACTACCAACAGCAAGGCTTCATGAAGCGATGGTTCTCCAACATGGCCCAAAGATGACAAGTGGCCACCCCAGCCTTCCACCAGCAGGTTGCTCCCACAAAATCTTGACAAGACAAACCAACCCCTCACACTCAACCCCAAGGCCACTTATATTCCAAGTATGGGAATCAGGTGCCTATGATTAACTCACCCAAACGAGGGACAGCTGGAAGACCCAGAGTCCTGAGTCCATGGACTGGACTGTGAACTGGAATGCGGACTTCACGGACCGGACCATGACAGACCATGAGACTGTCTTGTGTGCATCAGCCATTGCATGACAATGAGGACATTTTAATTTGCCAACATTAAACCAAGCACCAGATTTATTTTGCATCATTGTGTTAGAGATCAGGGATGGTTCCATCCAGACTTATTTTATCACTTAGCACATCAAAAATGGTCATAAACATATTTGCTCTATCACCACTTGGAATATTTGCACACACAGAAAATCAGCCCTCCCCTCACAAGGATGAGCCAGGACTTGAGGACCTGAATTATAAGGAAAGGTTGAATAGTCTAGGACTTTATCCCCTGGACAGCTTGAGCATGAAGGGAGATTTGAAATAAATATACAAAATTATTAGGGGCATAGATAAGGCAAATGCAAGCAGGTTTTTTTCCACTAAGGTTGGATGAGACTAGAACTAGAGGTCATGGGTTAAGGGTGAAAGGCATTTGAAAGGGAACATGAAGGGGATCTTCTTCACTGAGAGGGTGGTGGGAATGTGGAATGAATTGCCAGCACAAGTGGTGAATGTTGGTTCGATTTCAATATTTAAGTGAAATTTGGATAGTTAAATGGATGAGAGGGGCATGGATGGGTATTGTCTGAGTGTAGGTCAATGAGAATAGGCAAAATAATACTCTGGCACAGACTAAATGGGCCAAAGGGCCTGTTTATATCCTGTAGTGTTCTATGACTCTATAATTGTCTGGTTTTATTATTCTCAGAAGCCTTTAGACTATCCATATGAATTACTTTATCCCAGCAAAGTAAGTAGAGTCCTGCTGAAGGGTTTTGGCCTGAAGCATCAACTGTATTTTCTTCCATAGATGCTGCCTGGCCTGCTGAGTTTCTCCAGCATTTTGAGTGTTTTGCTTGGATTTCCAGCGTCGGCAGATTTTCTCTTCTCAGTACCTTTACAAGATGGGTGACCCCAGCTACTATCAATACACATCAGGGATTGTCGTCCTGGCGTCAGTGGTCGCATAACCAGGACTTGTGATATGCACCGGCTGCCTCCATGGCTTTATGTAATCCTGATTGGGGGGTGTGGGGGGGCTAAGCAGCTGCTATACCTTGCCCAAGCGTGACCCGCAGGCTAGCAGAGGGAAGAAGCGTCTTACACCTCCTTTGGTAGAGACAAATCTCCACCCCGCCACGTAGGTGTATTGTCAATTCGTTGTAAGTATGTACAGGTGTCCCCTGCTTTTCAAACGTTCGCTTTACGAAACCTCACTGCTACGAAAGACCTACACTAGTACCCTGTTTTCGCTTTCAGAAGGTGTTTTCACCGTAACGAAGAAAGGCAGCGTGCGATAAAAAATCAGCGCGCGATAAAATCAGCGCGCAATAAAAGGCAGTGCGCGCCCCGAGCAGCTGCTCTCTCCCGGATTCGGAACGGCATTGCTTAAACACGTTGCATTGAGCAGCCATTAGCAAGATGAGTTCTAAGGTGTCGGAAAAGCCTGAAAGAGTAAGGGTGTTACACTTAGCGTAAAACTAGACATAATTAAGCGTTTCGATCGTGGTGAACGAAGCAAGGACAAAGTGAGTTTGGCTTGTGGAAGCTGATGAAGTTGATGTTGAAGAGGTTTTGGCATCCCATGACCAAGAATTGATAGATGAAGAGCTGATGCATTTGGAAGAGGAAAGGATAACAATCGAAACCGAATGCAGTAGCGAAATGAACGTGAAGCAACTGCGTGAGATTTTCGCTGCAATGATAAAGTATGACTTTAATTTTGAAAGGGTATGTCGGTTTAGGGGATATTTGCAGGATGGTTTGAGTGCTTACAAACAACTGTATGATAGAAAAATGCGTGAGGCTCAGCAGTCAAGCAAGCCTTCCACATCAGCCACAGTAGACGACGAACCTCGACCTTCAACATCGAGGCAGGCAATTATAGGAGAAGATGAGCTGCCTGCCCTGATCGACGATGAGCTGACACCCCCGTGTCCCACCACCCCAACCCCCGGGCCCCGTACAGATGCTGTACCGATTCACGGAGAATGCAGCAGTAGCCGGGAGACACACAGCACATCTTTAAGAAAAAAGCCAAAATAAACATGCTAATTAATTACGTGCTGGGCAGCACCTAATTAATTAGCATGTTTATTTCGGCTTTTTTCTTGAAGATATGCTGTGTGCCTCCTGGCTACTGCTGTGTTCTTCGCGGCAATGTATCAGGTTGGCGGCCTAGAGGGTGGGGGCCACCGCACCACCCAGCCTGTGACGACTCAGTCTAACACACCATCATCAGTGTCCTCGGCGCTGAACCAATTCTGGTAAGTGATACTGCACTGTACATACATTATTTTTACTTTATATAGGCTGTGCATTTTTACGTGTTATTTGGTAGATTTGGCAGCTTCATAGTTTAAAGGTCACTGGAGAGCGCGTTTATGCCAACAGCGCTTGCATGAGATTTTCGCTACTGAGATCTGTGCAGGCAATCATTGTAGAGAAGTATTTCTACTTTATATAGGCTGTGTACTTATCATATCATTCCTACTTTTACTATATGTTACTGTTATTTTAGGTTTTATGTGTTATTTGTCATGATTTGGTAGGTTATTTTTGGGTCTGCGAACGCTCACAAAATTTTCCCATATAAATAAATGGTAACTGCTTCTTCGCTTTATAACATTTCGGCTTACGAAACTTTTCATAGGAACGCTCTACCTTCGGATGGCGGGGATAACCTGTAATTCATTGGAACCATTAGTTGGGATCAAATTATTGAATTAAATAATGCCATTTTAGTTATTGGAATTGTTTTGAATCACTTACTGTTATCCTTGTTCTTGTTCAATGCACTTTGAATAAAGAGGAGTTTGACAGAGAGTGTTTGTAGAGATTGCCTGCTTGTTATGATGAACAAAGATCTTTTACATCCTCAAGCGTCAGTGTTCGGTGGCTCATTCACAACCACAACAACTTAAACACCACATTCCTGCATTAACCCCAAATGCCTTGATCTCAATATTTTAAAAAAATTCTACAGAATCGCTGTCTTAAATATAATCTACAACTGACCACTCACAGCCTTCTTGTATAGAGAGTTCAAAGGTTCAACATTCTCAGGGTGAATAAGTGCCTCCCCATCTCAATCCTCAATTTTGAGACAATGAGCTCAGTTCCAGCCAGTTCAGCCGGGGAAAATGTGATCTCTTCATCTATCTGGTCAAACCATATACGAATTTTCTATGTTCCCATAAGACTAGCTCTCATCCTGTTAAATGCAAGAGAAATCATCACCAGTGGGCTTGATGAACCTGCCATCCCTCATGTCAATCTAGTGATCTTCATTGCATGCATTTTCCCCTTTGTTATTGATTACGTTCACAATATTTACTAGTGCAGAATATTCCACATTCAATCACTTCAGTGGCCTATATACTAATTAGAGTAAGCCATATTTATTTTGGTACTGAAGTTGTCTTACAATAAAAACAGCATACCATTTGCCTTAATTGCTTGCTGTATCTGCAGGTCAATGATCAGTGATCCATGCACAAGTCCCTCTGAATATCAGTACCTTTTAATCTTCTTCAGCTATTTTTTTTCATCGAAGTAAATAGTATTTTTTTTCACATTCTAGTTCACCTGCCATGTTCTCACCCATTTATTTACCGTTTCAGGCCTCCCAGAGATTCTTTTCAAGGAGCAGAGAGAAGTCCTTCGTTAAAGTTGCACAGGGCTATATACGATGACCAGAGGCAACATGGTGGCAATGTGGTTAGTGCAATGCTTTACAAAGCCAGTTGTAAGAATGGGGCTCGATTCCCGTCGCAGTCTATAAGGAGTTTGTACTCCTTGATTACCTTCCAGTGCCACCAATTTCAGCCATCTTGAATTTCCTTGAGCAGCTGGTAATGAATTGTATAAAATCCCATCTTCATGCTACATTAGACCCTTTCCAGTTCTCCTACCACCCAAACTGGTCCACTGATGGCCTTGTACGCCATGAAGTTTTTCATCGACTTTAGTCAGCATTTAATGCCATTTTCCCTCAGAGGCTGGTGAGTAAACTGTCCTTGGTGGGACTCAACACCCCTCTCTGTAACTGGATCTTGGACTTCTTGATGGGAAGACACCATACTGTCCAAGTTGGCTGCAACATCTCAAGCCCCATCACGTTGAGCACTGATGTCCCCCAGCGTTGTATACTCATCTCGCTGCTGTTGAAGTTGCTGACTCATGATTGTGCAGCCAGATTCAGCTTAAACCACATCATCAAGTTCACTATTGATACTGCAGTGGCTGGCCTCATCAGCAACAATGATGAGTCGGCATACAGGGAAGAGGTGAAGAGCCTTGTCAAATGATGTGAGGACAACAACCTGAGTCTCCACGTGAACAAGACAGAAGAGGTGATTGTGGACTTTAGGAAGGCACACGTTGACAATCTAACATTAATGGCTCTGCCGTGGAGAGAATGAAGAGCGCAAAGTTTTTAGTGTGCAGGTAATAGATGATCTAATTGGGACCCAAGACACCTCCTCAGTAGTCAAGAAGCCACTGCACCGTCTACATTTCCAAAGGAGATTGAAGCACGCAAGGCTCCCCGCCCCCATTCCAATAACCTTCTGTGGGAGCACCATCTCCAGTGTCCTGTCTAGCTGCATCATTGTGTGTATGGAAGCTACAAGAGGTTGGACCGCAAGACCCTACAGAGGACAAAAAAAAAGCCAAGAGGATCATTGGGGTCTTCTTCTCCACTATTTGTGACAGTTATTGGGAGCAATGGAGATGAAGAGTCCAAAGCATTGAAGATCCTTACCACCCATCCCACAATCTCTTTGACTCACTACCATCAGGAAAGAGATACAGAAGCAACAGGACTAGATCTGCCAGGCTGGGTTACAACTTCTTCCGTCAGGCTGTGAGACTAATGAATACCCTACCACCACTGAGGTCTTATCACTAGAACAACGAATTGTTTACTGTTCTGCTGATATTTACCTGTTCTGCATTTTACCACATGAATTTTGAATTATATTTTATTAACTTATTTATAGTGTAACATTTCGGTTTATGTGCTGTTTGTGATATATGCTGTGGTCCAAAGGAATGTTACTATATGTCCAGGTGACAATAAACTTCAACTTGAACTCATATATTGTCCTGTGGCCAAATGGGTTTCCTCCAGGTATGCTAACACCAGGAAATCTACAGATGCTGGAAATTCAAGCAACACACCCAAAAGATGCTGGTGAACGCATCAGGCCAGGTAGCATCTATAGGAAGAGGTACAGTCGACGTTTCGGGCCAAGACCCTTCGTCAGGATCCAGTGTCCTCCCACATTCCAAGGACGTATGGTTAAGATTAATGAATTATGGGCATATCACATTGGGCTGGAACCGTGGTGTCTGCTCGTGCATCAGATGTGAAACTTGTTACTTCAAGTGTTTGAAGCAAATAGTATAGATTCATTCTCAAACAAAGAGAAGATCTGCTGATGCTGGAAATCCAAGCAAAACACACAAAATGCTGGAGGAACTCACCAGGCCAGGCAGCATCTATGGAAAAGAGTATAGATAACGTTTCGGGCCGAGGACCTTCAGCAGAGTCCCTCCTGCTGAAGGGTCTCGGCCCGAAGCGTTGACTGCATTCTTTTCCATAGGTGCTCCCTGAGCTGCTATTTACTCCAGCATTTTGTGTGTGTTGTTAGTATAGATCCATTCATGGGAAGCCTGGAAAAACAAGGTAATACAGGGTGACAGAGAAAGATTTATTTGAGAAAAGACAGGAAATGGCCTGAGTGAACCATAAATGATGGGCTGGACAAGTTGGGCCCAATGACCTGTTTGAGTGTTGTGTATCAAGCAACATCTGATTGATGATGCCTTAACTTTGTTGCAAAAGTAGAGGAGACCAAATATCTGAAGGTTGTTAAAGAATCACTGACTTCTACCAAGCAAGCTCCCACTACAGCCGAATAAGGCTTTGTTATTTTGTTCTCCAGCATATTCCTGAGGCACGGTCCAGAAAATTGGAGGTGGTCTGCAATCAAAACTCTCTTTTCTTCCTTTTGTATCACGATTGAAAATGCTAACCTTGTTGGCCATCTTTCAGAATACTTCAGCTCCCATTCACAAACTGCAGTCCAAAATCAAGTCTTTCAGACATTGAGCTGCTTGATGCTTTTCACCCAAATCCATCCTCAGATTCCAATACTGAAACAATGTGTAGAGGATGCCTCTTTCTTCCATACCGAACAAACACATTGTAAAAATGTTTAATTGTATATAAATTATGAATTCCTGTGATCTGTAAGTAAGATGGCAAAACAGTATTTCCCAATGATATGGAAGTCTGTGATTCAGGTTCAGACTTATTTATTTATCACATGTACACTAAAACATACAATAAAATAGGTTATTTGCATTAATAACCATCGAGCCACAACTTTTCAACTTATGATAGACATCTGGGCTTCAGTCTTTGGTGTCAACCCCAGACTTGCAAATGATGACAAATGTGGTTCCTGGATGATGGACCCCAAACTCCAGGCCTTGAACTCTGGTCTCACTGACTGACATACCTAGGCCCCAATCCTCACCCTTGCTAGCCTGCTTTCCCAATATCCGTCAAGGTCCATGTCACTGACTTTTGAATGCAGATTGGAAGGCTCTGGCCTGTCCTCTAATTCCCCTCATTCCTGTCCCTAAACCATAACCTCACCCATATCCCCAAAGCCATTCCTATGAACCTGAAAAGAGAAGTAAAAACAATTAGGTCTGAGCCATGATCTGAGCAGAGACCTCAGCTCAAAGCCATCTTGACCGGAATACCTATAGTCATTTAGAAGCAATGCAGCAACTAATAAACTTATCAACCTCCACGTCAAACTTCAAACAATTATTCTCTTTTCACTGTTTCGTTAACCATTTAGAGAGCACACGGCATGTTTCAAAGAACTGTGAGCTTTCCTAGCAATATGCATTTCATATAAAGGTAAACTTGGTTATTTCATTGCTTTTTCAGTTGGAAATTTTCTATATGGAAATTACCTGATATATTAATGTACTTAATAGCAGCTACAACAGCTCTGGACCAATGAATTATAAATTAAGTGCTTCAAGATATTTGATTGACACATTAGGGCACTTTAGCAATGCAGTTTAGTTTTTCCTTTAATGACCTTTTCAGAAGTTTGTCTGAATAATAGTTTACATCTTTCGTGTAGTTGTTGCGGTTCAAGATACTTGATGTCCTTCAATGTGGCAAATAAGAAAATCAGATTTAAAAATGTTCCTCATTCCCAAAAAGATAAAACAAATTCTTGCAGCCACCCGGAACATACATTCTTCTCATTGCGACTGTTAAGGAGGAGTTACCAGAGCCTGAAGACCCACATTCATTGATTCAACAGTAGCTCCTTCCTCTCTGTCATCAGTTTTTTAAACAGTCCACGAGCTAATGAACATGCCTCATGATTCCTTCTTTCTGCATTATTTAATTATGTTGTAATTTCTAGTAATTTTATGTATCTTATACCATTGACGGAAGTTGCAGCAGATAGAGGAGCAGGAAGGAAGAGTGGAGAAATGGAAGATGATAATGACCATAGTGATTCACTAAGACTGACACCTCCTAGCAACCCATGGAAAGGAAAACAGGGGCACATGATTTGCTGGAAAACAGGGACTGCTGCTCAATAGTGAGCAATATTTTGCCATTGTATATAATTACCTCACAGTATTAGAAATGTGACTTAATTCGGCTCTACAACAGATACCACACTGCTCTGGCAATAACTAAGTATCACCTCCAACGTGAAGTTGATTCCTTTCCCATCTTCCTTGTCTGCTCTTTATCTTACAATGCTTATGATAACAACTGTGAGGGAAGGAATACTTTGAGAGTAAGGGGAATGAATAATGTGACATTGTGAAATAAAGCATTGGCTTAATGCTGTCAGTTCTCCAGAGGCCCCACTTTTGGAGCAGAATTGAAAGCAACAGGAACCAGTGAGAGAATGTTAGTCAAACGTGAATGTCTGAACAGGAATGCTGACCACATCCAGGGTGTTGTGAACAGAGTGAAATTGCTTCTGCTACTGAGAATTCACCATTCTTTACCCTGAAATGGTTAATTGGTGGAATGACTGTTGCTTAGGTTCCATAAGGGATTTTCCAATGTTGAATGAAATTGCAATTCATTCACTTGAAATGTGAGCCATCTGCCTGCTACTTCACGATGATCTGATCAATAAATTGTGATGCGCATTAGTCTCAGTTGCATTGCGAATGTGGGGCATAACCCAAATTAATTTTGAACAAGATCAAAGTTTTCAAGTCCTTGACTACCGTGAACATTGCGAACTACTCTGAAGAAAGCGTATTTTGCATGGAAATCAGTGTGAGGTGCCATTCACCAGGAAAGACCTACAGAGATGCTGCAACAAATCATTTAGGTAAAATTAAAGATGGTCAATTTACTCATTGGTGTGTCTGTAATTGTTCTGAGTGGATTGACAGTGAGAATTATTTTGTTAAGAGGCTTCTCTACCAATGGTGTAATATGTTGGTGGTAATGAGTGAAAAGTGGGGAGAACATCAGGAAGGAATGATTTGCATGCTGCTTCCAAGAAGCTTCTCTTGCAAAGGAAATCCCTTTATGTTCATATAGGTATTGATACCCTTCTCTGTTCATTTGGAAAGTAAAGATTCTAATGCTGGATACCTTTATCTCCCAACATACCGTTTTCCTGTTTCTCTTTCTCCCATTCATCCTCAAGATCTTGCTTTTCAGCTCATGGGCTCTGAATCGTCATGCTGCTCTTCCTCCACCACTGACTGCTTGCCTTCCATTTGCAATGTCGTGAGGTAGTAAGACCACTGCTGTGATGTCTGTCCACCTACCGAGCATCAAGTTCAGGCCCCTTCCAGACCAGTGAAGGGAGCAGAATCTCATCTTGAGGAGACCCTGGCATCCTCATGGATCTAGTTGCATCAGTGCTCAGCTGACGTGATTGCAGAGTGCATGGGAAATGGAGAGAAGTTCTTAGTCCACTGGGATCTGGACTTCTGAGCTGCATTGATTGGTGTTAAAGCCCAGTGGAATGATATGTTGCCAGAAGACATGGTATTAAAATGCTGAAACACTGCAGTCACTTTATAAGTGAAATGTTAAGTATAATTCTGCTTTTAATCATGGAATTAGCTCAGCCTGTGTTATTTTGAGTACATCAGCAGATACAGTGCCAAATAGATTCAAATGAAGTCATAGGATTGTACAGCACAAAACAGGCATATCCATGCTGATCAAGATTCTTATCTGTGCTAAGCCTATTCTTCTGTATTTGGTCCATATTCCTTAATATCTTTCTTATCTATGTATCTGCCCCTGTCAAAATGCAGAAGTGTGTTCCACAGCACTAGATAAGAGCATTTCTAAAATCTTCAAGAAGCATTTTTCATATTGTTATTTATACGGCAAAGCTCATTCATTAAAAATGGATCTGTCGTAAAGGTCATCAGCTCAACAGATCATAGACTTTCACCTCTTTTTCTTTATCCTCTTAATCTTTTGGGTCTTGACATAAGTCCCCAACTTCCCGACTCTTACTCTTGTTGCTGGAGAGCTGTAATTTTTCACTCGCTTAGGATCATTTATCAAAGTGTCTGACAATGTCCTTGATTGAGGAGAACTCCTTTTCAGTGGAGTACAATAACTCATAATGCTGAGAATGTTATAAAGTCAAAGATCCCTCTACCTTCTTATGATCCTTTGAATTTTCTCATGCATATGGCATCCTCAGCCCTTATTATCTTAAAGCATATTTAAAATTATAACCCTTAAATTAAGCTCTCAACCATGGTCTAAGATTCCATGAAGGATTGTGAGAATAATTGATGACGATCATGCATCATAGAGCACATTGGTTCGTATTTTGGACTACTGATCACCAGGTGTCAAATAACTTGGATCACATCTCCTCTTGCTGACTGCCTGCATTGGAGGATGTTTCCCACCTATACTGTCGGATAGTTACTTTCTAAGAGACAGAAAGAGAGAGAGGTGGGAAGAGAGAGAAACATAATACGAGAGTGGGAGAGAGACACACATTGGGGCAGAGAAAACGAAAGAGGATTAGGAAAAGAGAGAAAGAAAGAGAAATGTAAAAAAAGGAGAAATAAATAAAGAGAGAAAAAGACAGAGAGCCCTCTCCTAGAAGAGGCTGGAGGAGAAAGAGAGAGCAGATAGAAATCAGGAGAGAGAGGAGAGAGAGGAGAGAGAGGAGAGGGAGGAGAGGGAGGGTAGAGAGGGTAGAGAGGGTAGAGAGGGTAGAGAGGGTAGAGAGGGGAGGGAGGGGAGGGAGGGGAGGGAGGGGAGGGAGGGGAGGGAGGGGAGGGAGGGGAGGGAGGGGAGGGGAGAGAGGGGAGGGAGGGGAGGGGAGGGAGGGGAGGGAGGGGAGAGAGGGGAGAGAGGGGAGAGAGGGGAGAGGGAGGGAGGGGAGAGAGGGGAGAGAGGGGAGAGAGAAAAGAGACAGGAGAGAAAAGAGAGAAAAGAGAAAGGATCCATTTTCCCTTCATCTCTGTTGCTTTGGGAGTCATAGCCTTCTGACACACTTGTTTTCAGTACTGTACAGGTGTGCAAGAATCTCAGTACACACATTGTGGAACCTAGTCCTGTTATTATCAAGTGCGTTCTCAGAGATATTACTGTATAAAATTGAGAATTTAGGTCATAGTAGAGCCTGGTTGGGCTGATTAGTCTGTGTCTGTATTCTATTTCCTATGTAATCCATACTAGAGCTTTGATCAGCAGTCCTACTGGCACTGAAGGACTGCTACTCCGTAAAGAGTGACTTATTTAAACAGAGGCCTAGTCTCATCACTTAGGTGGATGTAAATGATCACACAACACCACTAAAAGAGTACTCAGTTCATTTCTAATATTGATTCATTAACCAACAGCATAATAATAAATCATTTGGCCATCATCACTTTCCACGTGGAATCATACTGTTCTAATCAGAGACATTGCAGCCAATCACCATGTTTCGCACTGCTCTCTGCTTTCTTTTCTTCAGCCAGAATGCAGTCATGCTGCCACTTTTTTGATGTGCTTTAAAAATATGCTGATAAATCTATTGCACACTATTTACTGCAGCATCCTGGAGTACTGTTGGTAGTTTTGGTCTTCAAATTTGAGGAAGGACATTCTTGCTATTGAGGGAGTACAGCATAGGTTCACAAGGTTAATTCCCTGGGATGGCAGGACTGTCATATGTCGAAAAATTGGAACGACTGGGCTTGTATACTCTGGAATTTAGAAGGCTGAGAGGGGATCTTTTTGAAACATGTAGGATTATTAAGGGATTGGACACGCTGGAGGCAGGATGCATGTTCCCGCTGATGGGTGAGTCCAGAACCAGAGGCCACAGTTTAAGATTTAGGGGTAGGCCATTTAGAATGGAGTTGAGGAAAAACTTTTTCACCCTGAGAGTGGTGGATATATGGAATGCTCTGCCCAGAAGGCTGTGGAGGCCAAGTCTCTGGATGTTTTCAAAAAAGAGATGGATGGAGTTCTTAAAGATAGCGGAATCAAAGGTTATGGGGATAAGGCAGGAACTGGATACTGATTGTGGGTGATCAGCCATGATCACAGCAAATGGCGGTGCTGGCTCAAAGGGCCAAATGGCCTACTCCTGCACCTATTGTCTATCCTTGAAATTTCTTATATGTAATTGCATAAAAGTTGGCATAGAAGCAGAAATAACAGGAGAGCAAAAATATTACTAAAGAGCTGATGTGGAACAGAGATGTTCATTTTAACTAGTTCTAGGACAGGGATTAGTGGTCTCGTGGGATGGGTGCCTCCGGAACCCGAATGGAGATCCTTGGCTTATTTTCTCTCAGTTGCTTAGCCACACTGCTCAAAGCAGTAGCCACATATTTGAAAAAAAAAGACAACACAACACTAACACATTTTGCAAAACTGCTCATTCTAACTGCAAATGATAATTGATGCAACACATGAATGTGGCACATTAGATTGCACCTTTAGACCATCCTCCCACATGCACAGGCCACAATATAGGACATGGTCAACAATAGTTGCTTGTATGTCGCTAGGCATCTCTGTTCTTTGCAGTGCTCTCCCATCAGCTCTTTCCTCACCCATATCGGGCTGGTGGATGTTTTCTCCTTTTATTTTCCATGTTCAAATAAAACTACGCCATCACCAACCACTTTAATGTCTGTGAGTATTATGCTGATTGGTGTCTCAACAAATTTGAAATGATAGCTTACTTCCTTGGAAAATGAAGCCACTTTGAGTCAATGATGTGGGATTGATTGCTATCAGCTGGGGGCATTTGATAGTGTTTTTTGCACGACCTGGCACAAACAAATGAATTTTGCGTCTTCTGATGACTGCTGCATACAGTGTTTTGTAAAAAGTTCATTAGCAATTGAGATTGGTGTACAATGCAATGAGAAATAGTTGACTGCGGTGCTGAGGCGATTGCTGTTTTGCTCGTATGGAGTTTAGGATGGTTAAGGAGGCATATGGCATGCTTGCCTTTATTAGTCAAGGCACTGAGTTCAAAAGTTGGGAAATAATGTTGAGCTTTATAAGCCTCTAGTGAGGCTGCATCTGGAGTACTGCATACAGTTCAGGCCGACCCATTATAGGGAAGGCGTCGAGACTTTGAAGAGGGTGCAGAAGAGGTTTACCAGGATACTGCCTGGATGAGAGGGCACAGTGTTATAATGAGAAGTTGGACAAAAATGGATTGTCTTTTTCTGGAGAGGTGGAGGCTAAGGGGGAGATGAGATGAGAGCCTTAGACAGAGTAGGCAGACAGTATCACTTTCCCATGGTTGAAATTTCTAATACGAGAGGGCATCCAACTAAGGAGAGAGGAGGTAATTTAAAAGGAGATGTCAGGGTTAAATTTCTTATGCAGAGAGTGGTGGGTGCCTGGAATGCACTGCCTGAGGCAGCAGATACATTTAAGAGATGTTTAGAATGCGAGGAGTTGTATAGGCAGAAGGGATTAGTTTAGTTGAACATTTGGCCACTTAT
This sequence comes from Mobula birostris, assembly GCF_030028105.1. Classification (NCBI taxonomy): domain Eukaryota; kingdom Metazoa; phylum Chordata; class Chondrichthyes; order Myliobatiformes; family Myliobatidae; genus Mobula; species Mobula birostris. Next base: position 88,117,102 of record NC_092380.1, on the reverse strand, counting down.
TTAATTGGTCTGGCACAACATGGTTTGATTTCAGTGTCTAGGCAACTGGGAAAAACTGCTATTAGAAACAGTACAAAGGAAGGTGGTAAATTAATAATGTTAAAGGTGGGTGGGGGGGGGGAGCCAGCCTACCAAAAACAAAATCACAAGCCTAAACATAAACAAAATGGGAAAAGGGAATTAAGGTAGGATAAAGAAGGGCACTGATGACAAGAGAAGAAATAGAGTTATAAAAGAGAAGCTTATTTAACTGATTAATTCTATAATGGGAAGAAGTCCTTTCAAAATGATTTAAACTACTGTCCATTGAAACACAAGGGATCTGGAGCAATCATACATTAGGAGAAAGTAGACATAGTCTGGACTACTGAGTTATGGCTACTGAAAAGTCAGGATTGGTGATTAAATGTTCAAATGCCTAAGGTGTTTCAAAAAGATAGAGCAAAGTAGGAGATGTGATGGTGGTACTTTCAAGTGATTATAATATCCACAAGAAAAATGGATTTTTATAAGGAATTCAAAAGCTGAAACCATGTAGACTGAGATCAAAGGTAACTGAGGACAATTCATAATATGAGGTGTTGTCAACAGTGGAAGAGCAGTGGAGGAAAATATGTAGAAAGTATAGGAAATGAGTAAACAAAAACAAAGCAAATCAAGATAGTCAAAGAATTTCAAAGATTTTGATAGGAAATTAAGCATAAGGTAATACAAAATGCAATTGTTATAATGTATATGATAAGAAATTCAGGAAGGGGAAGGAGGGCAAATATTTGACAGTCTTCATTGGGGATGATGGTGGAGGTGTCAGCACTTTTAAATTCCTGGTCATAATGGAGGGTCATATCACATGCCCTGTCCTGGACTGTGCACATAGGTGCAATCATAAAAAAACAATGTGTCCGAGCATTTTTACTTTCTTAGGCAGTGAAGGGGGTCTGGCATGACACTGAAATGTTAACAAACTTCCGCAGGTGTTCTGTTGGAAGTGTCCTGACTGTTTGCACCATGGTGAAACAACAATTGAAATGCACAGGAATCTAAGAAGCTACAGAGAGTAGTATATCTTGCCCAAAACATCATGGGCATGTCCCTCCCACCAATGGAAGTATCAACAGGAGGGGCTTCCTCATGAAGCATCAAATATTCTCACCATCTGGACCATGCCATCTCTTCATGATTACTATCAGGAAGGAGATAAAGGAGTCTGAAGTTCAACACCACAAGTGTTAAAAACAGCTACGTCCCTTCATCCATTTGTTTTTGGAACCAACCGGCAAAACCCTGATCACTACAGTTTAGCAGCATTATAACCACTCTGACCACTTTGGACTTATTTTTTGTTGTTCAGATTGAGTTCTATAAAAAAATTGTGTGTAATTTATGTTTTTCTTGTGACTGCTGATGATCAAGTCAAATCAAGTCACTTTTTTTGTCATTTCGACCATAACTGCTGGTACAATGCACAGAAACAAGACAATGTTTTTCAGGACCATGGTGCTACGTGAAACAATACAAAAACTACACTGAACTACGTAAAATAACACAAAAACTACACTAGACTACAGACCTACCCAGGACTGCATAAAGTGCACAAAACAGTGCAGGCATTACAATAAATAATAAACAAGACAATAGGCACAGTAGGGGGTAGTAGGTTGGTGTCAGTCCAGGCTCTGGGTACTGAGGAGTCTGATGGCTTGGGGGGAGAAACTGTTACATAGTCTGGTCGTGAGAACTCCAATGCTTTGGTGCCTTTTGCCAGATGGCAGGAGGGAGAAGAGTTTGTATGAGGGGTGTGTGGGGTCCTTCATACTGCTGTATGCTTTACGGATGCAGCGTGTGGTGTAAATGTCTGTAATGGTGGGAAGAGAGACCCCGATGATCTTCTCAGCTGACCTCACTATCCGCTGCAGGGTCTTGTGATCCGAGATGATGCAATTTCCGAACCAGGCAGCTGTTTCACTGCATCAGGAGCTGGTGTTGAGGGACCAGGTGAGATTCTCCGCCAGGTGAACACCAAGAAATTTGATGCTCTTAACGATCTCTATGGAGGAGTCGTCAATTTTTCAGCGGAGAGTGGTCGCTCTGTGTCCTCCTGAAGTCGACAACCATCTCTTTTGTTTTGTTCACATTCAGAGACAGGTTGTTGGCTCTGCACCAGTCCGTTAGCCACTGCACCTCCTCTCTGTATGCTGATCATCGTTCTTGCTGATGAGACTCACCACTGTCGTATCATTGGTGAACTTGATGATGTGGTTGGAGCTGTGTGTTGCAGCACAGTTGTGGATCAGCAGAGTGAACAGCAGTGGACTGAGCAGACAGCCCTGGGGGGCCCCCATGCTCAGCGTGATGGTGTTGGAGATGCTGCTTCCAATCCGGGCTGACTGACTGAGGTCTCCCAGTCAGGAAGTCTCGGATCCAGTTGCAGAGGGAGGTGTTCAGTCCCAGCAGGCTCAGCTTTCCAATCAGTTTCTGAGGAATGATTGTGTTGAATGCTGAACTGAAGTCTATGAACAGCATTCCTATGCTGCAAGTAAGTTTTCCACTGTACTTGTGCATATGACAATGAACTCAACATTGGCTTTGATATAGAATGCCTTTCAAACCCAATGTATAGGATGTAGGAATCACTTTTTGGATTGAGTAATGGGGAATGAACCAGATGAGGTAAGAGAAGTAGCTGTAGAGAAACATCTATGCTGTTGTAACCAAAATGATAAGTAAGATATAAGAATAACAAAAATACACTCAGAGGTACCTAATAAAGTGGCCGTTGAGTGTACTTCTGTATGTTTGTGGTCCGCTGCTGCTGTAGTCTATCCTCTTCAAGGTTTGATATGTTGTGTGTGCTCAGAAATGCTCTACTGTACACTACTGTTGTAATACTTGGTTACTTGAGCCACTGTCACCTTCAGCATGAACCAGTCTGGCCATTCTTCTCTGAACTCTCTCTTTAACAAGGTATTTTCACCAGAGACCTGCTGCTCACCGGATGTATTGTTTTTTGTTTCTCTGTTGTGGGTGAAACTCCCTGGAGCGAGAAGTTCCTGAGAAACTCAAACCACCCCGTCTGGCATCAACAATCATTCCACAGGTACAGTGACTTAAATCACATTTCGCTCCCCATTCTGATGTTTGATCTGAACATCAATTGAACCTCCTGACCATGCCTGCATGCTTTTATCTATTGAGTTGCTGGTTGATTAGATATTTGTATTAATGAGCAGGTGTACATCTGTACCTAATAAAGTGGCCACTGAGTGTAAATTAATATATTGGAGAACTGCTTATATTCAAATGCTGGGAATAGACCCTGGGAAGTTAATGGGTAAAAATATTGGCAAATAATAGAATTGGATGACAATGGGAAGCATTTAAAGTATAATTCAACAGACTGCTGAAAAATATGTTTATAAATAGGAAAGAACAAACTATACACTCAGTGAGGGATCTTGGATGAATAAGGGCATAAGGAAACAGTTGATGCTAAGGAAAGGAGAACACATTAATCATATCAATAGCAGAGGAGTACGCAAGTGTGAATGCAAGGAGATTAGGAAATAATTCACATAGCATTTGGAAAACTAAAGAGAAAAATATACATTGATATCCAAGGAATGACAGAACAAACAAAAAGTAACAATACAGAGATGACAGAAGTATTGAATTATCTCTTTGTTCACCCAGGAGGTACAACAGGTATATACTGTTTGCTATTCCAGGCCAATGCCAGGCTGTCTTTCAGGAGGGTGAACCCTTGCAAGGTGGCAGGCCGTGATGGTACCTGGTAAGGCTCTGAAAACATGTGCCTACCAACTGGCAGGAGTATTCAAAAACATTTTCAATCTCTCATTGCTATGGTCTGAAGTACCCATCTGCTTCCAAAAGGCAACAATCGTACCAGTGCCCAAGAAGAGCAGTTTGAGCTGCCTTAATGGCCATTGGCCAGGAGCATCCACAGCTATGGTGATGAAATGCTTTGAGAGGTTGATCACGGGCAGAATCAACTCGTGCCTCAGCAAGTACCTGGACCCACTGAAATTTGCCTATCACCATAATAGGTCTACAGCAGACACAATCTCAATGACTTGAACAATACAAACACCTATGCCAGGATGCTGTTCATTGGCTATAGCTCAGCATTTAGCATCATCATTCCTACAGTCCTGATTGAAAAGGTACAGAACCTGAACATCTGTAACTGGATCCTTGACTTCCTAACCGGAACACCACAATCTCCACCTCACTGACAATCAGCACTGTCGCACCTTAGAAATGTGTGCTTAGCCCACTGCATTACTCTCTCTATACCCATGACTGTGTGACTAGGCATAGCTCATACACCATCTATAAATTTGCTGTTGATACAGCCGTTGCTGGCAGAATCTCAGATGGTGACGAGAGGAGGTAGTGGAGTGAGATGTACCAGCTTTGCTGAGTGGTGTCGCAGCAACAACCTTGCACACAGTGTCGGGAAGACCAAAGAGCTGATTGTGGGCTTCAGAAATGGGAAGATGAGGGAACACAAACCAATTCTCATAGAGGGATCAGAAGAGGAGAGAGTGAGCAATTTCAAGTTCCTGGGTGTCAATACCTCTGAGGATCTAACCTGGTCTCAACATACTGATGCAGCTATAAAGAAGGCAGGACAGCGGCTATAGTTCATCAGGAGTTTGAGGAGGGTTGGTTTGTCACTAAAAACACACCAAAGCTTCCACAATGTACCATGGAGAGCCTACTGTCAGGCTGCATCACCATCTGGTATAGGGTAGGAAGAGTGCTACTGCACAGGATCGAAGTAAACTTCAGAGAGTTATAAAATTAGTCAGCTCCATCATGGGCACTAGCCTCTGTAGTATCCAAGACATCTTCAAGAAGCAGTGCCTCAGGAAAGTAACTTCCATCACCAAGGACACCACCCCACTCCCCCACCCAGGACATTCCCTCTTCTCATTATTGCCATCAGGAAGGAGATACAGAAGCCTGAAGGCATACACTCAGCGATTCAGGAACAGCTTTTTCCCCTCTGCCATCTGATTTCTAAATTGACATTGAACCCGTGAACACTCCCCCGGTACTTTTTTAAAATTGTGTTTTTGCACCACTAATCTTAATTTAGTTATTTAATATACAGATACATACTGTAATTCAGTTTTTTTCTAAATTTGTCATGTATTGCATTGTTCTGCCGCCACAAATTTAAGGAATTTCAGGACATATGCTGGTGATATTAAACCTAATTTTGATTCTGATATAGTACTGGTTGATATGATGAATACTTCTGAAATATTGTATATCAAGAACATATCTTAAGTAAACTAATCAACTCAGATTGCATCACGTACTTTATAAGGATCTATGAAGATACATACATTTGACTTCTCCATATGCATTTCTCCATATTCATTAAAATGGTGTAGCATTAGAGTACAGTCTGACAATTAATACAATACACATTAAGAAGGAGGTTAAAATAAATCCAGAGAATTATGGATCAGTAAACTTGTAGGTTATAGGAAAATGGAATCCCTAGTGAGGGAGATTTTGGAAGAACGTCCTTTATTAAGTAGTATAATGACAAATAGGCAGGATAGATTTCTGCATGAGAATTGGAAGGAGAAGTGTGAGACTCCAGTTACTTCTGGTCTACATCGTAAATAGTAGACACTTACCTCATTTATCGAGCCCTTCTTGCTTCCTTTTACCTACCAGGGTTCTTAAGAGTCTTTACTTCTCAGCCTCCATTAGAGACTTCATCATTCAGGCTGGCTAAAATATTGCAGGAATCTGTGAAATTCTGATTTTCTGAAATTCTCAAATTCTTAATGGTGGCATTAAAGCTGATCATCTCTTATTCCTCTATTACATAGTAAAATAATTTAATAACCATTTTATTTTTAACTTCCTAAACCTTTTCATTTCAACTCTATTTGTACATTAATGATGAGTCAAGTGTTAGCTGGACTTGATTAATGCAATCATTGGTTTGTTGACTTTTTCTCAACTATGATTAAACCTTTTAATTAACTGGAGTGTGTCTGAAGAGTCAAGTCTAACAGCATGCATAAAAATGATGGAAAGAAATTCACTTGATAGTTGTACATTGTGATGAGAAATTTGACATTTTATTTTTGATAGAAATTTAGATGAACAGGATCAAGAATTTGGATCACTATTTATTGGGTCAAGAATTAAGGAAATTCCATGTGGGAAACAATTTAAAATATCTTGCATCCACTCACAGTCGGGGAACAACAATATTTAGGCATGTGAGAATGGATAATTGTGGGATTGATTTGAGTTTTGATGCCAATGTTACTCGTGAACAGCCTTATTCATTTAAAACAATGATAATTTAAGGATTCACTAGTGCATATTGAAGTGATAATTATTAGCATTCTTCTGTAAAGTGTGACCAAAATGAAGATGGTTCAAGTCAATTGGACAGGAATGAAGATTTAGTTTGCACATTAAATTGAAATGTTGAAAAGGGAACTCCAGATCCTGCAGAGAAAAATATCCTTCAACCAGTCTTGTATCATGTTGTTATTATTTACCTTGTATCAAAAAACATGCAAAAATTTGAAGTCCACGAATATCTCAATGTTATCTTTTGCAATACTTCTAGATACTGTGCCTGTTAAAGTAGGTAAATGCCACACAAAAATGATCAAATGTTTTGGATCTACAGAAAGCAACTGATGTTTAGAGAGAAGTAGGAGCTTGCAAAATGCATTTGGAATGACTGTGCCAGTCATGGAAGAAACGGTGTTTCACACCATGAAAGCATATTGTCTTGTGATTAATATAACATGTTAATGTATAAATTAACACGAGAGATTTATATTTTTGCCAGAACTATCTGTGATGTAATTGTGATGTAACTATTCTGTATGCTAAAGCTGTAAAAGCACACCAAGCTCATTTTTATCAAATACACAAGGAAGAATACAGTAAAAATACAACAGAAGAGTAGTTAAAGTGCAAGAAATCGTTCATCCATATTTACTACATTCATGTGGCAAGTGATGTAGAATAAGCATTTGATTTAAAGATGATGAAAATAACATTTCTTGATTAAGTTTGTGATTAAATAGAAGAAAAGTTTAGCATACTAAGTTGCTGGAGTTTCCAGTATGGTCATTGAAATTTAAAAAAAAGAAATAGGGAGCATGAGAGTTAAAACAGGAAAAAAATGTAACTGCATACTTGACTGATTCAGCCCATCCTTTTAAAGTTTTTTTCATCTACCCACCAGTTGAACAGATTTTTCCACAGAGGTATGATCACATCTGGTCTTCTCTATTCACTCTCGTACATCTTCACCAGGATTACACACTGCTCTAGTTTAACCAGCTCTCCCTCTGTCTGCTTCTTCATTGCACATGGGCAGATAAAACCTTACAGTAAAGTGACTTTAGAATTGGCTTGGTACAAGTATCAACATTATAATCTATAATACCAACACAGAAACTTTTGAATCTACATACTTTCCCATTTTGGCATGATTTTGAAGTACTTCATGCTGAAACAATTCTTTCCTGCCTGACTGTAATTCCTTGAATCTAATTTCTTTATTCAACTGCTTTTGGTAGTTCCAATGTATTTTCTCACAGTCCATCTGACTTTTGATTCTAAATCAATACCCTGCTTATTTTGTGAGAGTTTGTGATTAAAATTATCAAGTGACTTTTGTGTAGGTGCAAGTGTAGGACACCTTTTCCCCAAGGTGTCAATAGAATTTCTGACATATCCATCTGAAATGAGTTTTGAAAGGTAGGATAAGTGATTTTCCTGTATTGCTGTTTATGATCTTTTTGTGATTTAATTGTCCCGGCAGATCCTCCTGGTTATTACTGATCTTCCTCTTCAAAGACGTTGCAAGGTATTGTATGCACGATCTGAAATGCTGAGGAATCTGAGTAAAGATTTTATTTCTTCATCTTCTGATAGTGTTCTCGCCAGAATGTACAAACTTTCCTCTCTCTGTAGCTTACTTATCCCGTTCTCTAACTTATTAAATGAAACAAAACACATTTTTGATTCCATCAAAGTTGCTGGTGAACGCAGCAGGCCAAGAAGCATCTGTAGGAAGAGGTGCAGTCGACGTTTCAGGCCGAGACCCTTCGTCAGAACTAACTGAAGGAAGAGTGAGTAAGGGATTTGAAAGTTGGAGGGGGAGGGGGAGATCCAAAATGATAGGAGAAGACAGGAGGGGGAGGGATAGAGCCAAGAGCTGGACAGGTGATAGGCAAAAGGGGATACGAGAGGATCATGGGACAGGAGGTCCGGGAAGAAAGACAAGGGGGGGGGACCCAGAGGATGGGCAAGAGGTATATTCAGAGGGACAGAGGGAGAAAAAGGAGAGTGAGAGGAAGAATGTGTGCATAAAAATGAGTAACAGATGGGGTACGAGGGGGAGGTGGGGCCTTAGCGGAAGTTAGAGAAGTCGATGTTCATGACACTTCGACCTATGTTCGTGACACTTCTCATGCTCTTAAACTTTTCGATGATTTTAAGTTCCCTGGCTCCCACCGCTTTATTTTCACCATGGATGTCCAGTCCTTATATACTTCCATCCCCTATTAGGAAGGTCTCAAAGCTCTACGCTTCTTTTTGGATTCCAGACCAATCAGTTCCCCTCTACCACCACTCTGCTCCGTCTAGCGGAATTAGTCCTTACTCTTAATAATGTCTCCTTTGGCTCCTCTCACTTCCTCCAAACTAAAGGTGTAGCTATGGGCACCCGTATGGGTCCTAGCTATGCCTACCTTTTTTGTTGGGTTTGTGAAACAATCTATGTTCCGTGCCTATTCTGGTATCTGTCCCCCACTTTTCCTTTGCTACATCGACGACTGCATTGGTGCTGCTTCCTGCACGCATGCAGAACTCGTTGACTTTATTAACTTTGCCTCCAACTTTCACCCTGCCCTCAAGTTTACCTGGTCCATTTCATAGAAAAATAGAAACATAGAAAATAGGTGCAGGAGTAGGCCATTCGGCCCTTCAAGCCTGCACCGCCATTTATTATGATCATGGCTGATCATCCAACTCAGAACCCCGCCCCAGTCTTCCCTCCATATCCCCTGACCCCCGTAGCCACAAGGGCCATATCTAACTCCCTCTTAAATATAGCCAATGAACTGGCCTCAACTGCTTCCTGTGGCAGAGAATTCCACAGATTCACCACTCTCTGTGTGAAGAAGTTTTTCCTAATCTCGGTCCTAAAAGGCTCCCCCTCTATCCTCAAACTGTGGCCCCTCGTTCTGAACTTCCCCAACATCGGGAAAAATCTTCCTGCATCTAGCCTGTCCAATCCCTTTAGGATCTTATACGTTTCAATCAGATCCCCCCTCAATCTTCTAAATTCCAACGAGTACAAGCCCAGTTCATCCAGTCTTTCTTCATATGAAAGTCCTGCCATCCCAGGAATCAATCTGGTGAACCTTCTTTGTACTCCCTCTATGGCAAGGATGTCTTTCCTCAGATTAGGGGACCAAAACTGCACACAATACTCCAGGTGTGGTCTCACCAAGGCCCTTGTACAACTGCAGTAGTACCTCCCTGCTCCTGTACTCGAATCATCTCGCTATAAATGCCAGCATACCATTCGCCTTTTTCACCGCCTGCAGGTCCTGCATGCCCACTTTCAATGACTGGTGTATAATGACACCCAGGTCTCGTTGCACCTCCCCTTTTCCTAATCGGCCACCATTCAGATAATAATCTGTTTTCCTATTTTTGCCACCAAAGTGGATAACTTCACATTTATCCACATTAAATTGCACCTGCCATGAATTTGCCCACTCACCCAACCTATCCAAGTCACCCTGCACCCTTTTAGCATCCTCCTCACAGCTAACACTGCCCCCCAGCTTCGTGTCATCCGCAAACTTGGAGATGCTGCATTTAATTCCCTCCTTAATTTCCGACACCTCCCTCCCCTTTCTAGATCTTTCTGTCTCTGTCTCTGGAGACAGCTTATCCACTGATGTCTACTATAAGCCTACTGACTCTCACAGCTATCTGGACTATTCCTCTTCTCACCCTGTCTCCTGCAAAAACACCATCCCCTTCTCGCAATTCCTCCGTCTCCGCCGCATCTGCTCTCAGGATGAGGCTTTTCATTCTAGGACGAGGGAGATGTCTTCCTTTTTTAAAGAAAGGGGCTTCCCTTCCTCCACTATCAACTCTGCTCTTAAACGCATCTCCCCCATTTCACGTACATCTGCTCTCACTCCATCCTCCCGCCACCCCACTAGGAATAGGGTTCCCCTGGTCCTCACCTACCACCCCACCAGCCTCCGGGTCCAATATATTATTCTCCGTAACTTCCGCCACCTCCAACGGGATCCCACCACTAAGCACATCTTTCCCTCCGCCCCTCTCTCTGCATTCCGCAGGGATCGCTCCCTACACAACTTCCTTGTCCATTTGTCCCCCCCATCCCTCCCCACTGATCTCCCTCCTGGCACTTATCCGTGTAAGCGGAACAAGTGCTACACATGCCCTTACACTTCCTCCCTTACCACCATTCAGGGCCCCAAACAGTCCTTCCAGGTGAGGCAACACTTCACCTGTGAGTCGACTGGGGTGATATACTGTGTCCGGTGCTCCCGATGTGGCCTTTTATATATTGGCGAGACCCGACAAAGACTGGGAGACCGCTTTGCTGAACATCTACGCTCTGTCTGCCAGAGAAAGCAGGATCTCCCAGTGGCCACACATTTTAATCCCACATCCCATTCCCATTCTGACATGTCGATCCACGGCCTCCTCTACTGTAAAGATGAAGCCACACTCAGGTTGGAGGAACAACACCTTATATTCCATCTGGGTAGCCTCCAACCTGATGGCGTGAACATCGACTTCTCTAACTTCCGCTAAGGCCCCACCAACCCCTCGTACCCCATGTTACTTATTTTTATGCACACATTCTTTCTCTCACTTTCCTTTTTCTCCCTCTGTCCCTCTGAATATACCTCTTGCCCATCCTCTGGGTCCCCCCCCCTGTCTTTCTTCCGGGACCTCCTGTCCCATGATCCTCTCGTATCCCTTTTGCCTATCACCTGTCCAGCTCTTGGCTCTATCCCTCCCCCTCCTGTCTTCTCCTATCATTTTGGATCTCCCCCTCCCCCTCCAATTTTCAAATCCCTTACTCACTCTTCCTTCAGTTAGTTCTGACGAAGGGTCTCGGCCTGAAACGTCGACTGCACCTCTTCCTACAGATGCTGCTTGGCCTGCTGCGTTCACCAGCAACTTTGATGTGTGTTGCTTGAATTTCCTGTTGTTTACATTTTTGATTCCTGTCGGGAGCTCTCTCAGCAACACACAACAGTCTGCAGAAACCCAGCAGGTCAAGCAGCATCTATGGAGGGCAATACTGACATTTTGAGGAGGAGCTATCTTATCCCAGTGAACAAAACCTTATTCTTATTCACAAAAATTTCTGCCAATTCTATTCAAAATACATGCCGAAGATTCCTTCAAGTTATGTTATTCCTTTATCTTAATAAGCAAACATAGCTAGTATTGTCTTCCATCCTTGCAATGGACATGTTTCACAATACTGTTTATCCTTAAATAGCTACTGTCCTCCCTGCTGTGTTTGATATTGGGGGATAGTGCAGAACACACCATGATGCCAAATTGCAGGATATTCATCTGAACTGTATTGATAACCTTGCTTGTACATTATGTGAACTCCTCCCTTGTGGGAGTGGCTAATTGAGTGACATAGTAATAACCTATTACTACCACTATGCCTCCGCTTCTTGAGAAAAAAGAAAAGCTAGGTATGTACTTTTTGTCTATAGAACTGCATTGAAATTATTGCCACTGAAATTGTGTGATTGAGTTCACTTTTCTCATGGCACATAACTTATGCTCCTTACATCAACACACAAAGAATTACCAATATTATAACTGTTTTTCTCTTTGTTTTTAACAGCCTCTCACTCCCTTTGTATAAAAAAGTATTGTTAACATTATAACTGATTTTTCTCTTTGTTTTAATGGTATCTCTCTCTCTTTGTTTCCTCTTTTTTTTTTAACTTTTGATTTAAGACCATTTTCACATTAGAACTCTTTTCAGAGAAGATTAATTCTAATAAAGGTCAGAATAGACTACCCAAACACTCCGGCAATCTGCCTCTGTAGTCACTTGCCTTAAGCTAATAGGCTATGAAATACTGTACATATCTGTGTTGTGACAGATAAATGACCCAGTGTGGTATAGGTTCCTGGAAGTTTCTGGAACAGATAGAAACATAGAAACATAGAAAACCTACAGCACAATACAGGTCCTTCGGCTCACAAAGCCGTGCCGAACATGTCCCTACCTTAGAACTACCTAGGCTTTACCCATAGCCCTCTATTTTTCTAAGCTCCATGTAGCCATCCAGAAGTCTCTTAAAAGACCCTATTGTTTCTGCCTCCACTACCACCGCCGGCAGTGTATTCACACACTCACCACTCTCTTACCCCTGACATCTCCAGGCGAACTTATTATTAAACAAACCACAATTCTGGCAAAGAGCCTTTCTGCAGTCAATCTTTTTCCTTCTGTTTTTAAACTCAATTCACTATGATCTAACAAAGCAGTGTTCTTGACCTGACCAGTTGCTGCTGAGCAACAGAATATCTCATAATCGATCACTGTTGGATTCTCACTGCACACTGCATACGCCGGCTGTTTTCGTTGAAGCTTAGTAGTGCAAAATCGAGATTCCAGAGCATCAAATACCAACATCTGTTGCTGTACGATGGTCCTATTCCTGATGCAATGGAGATTTGTAAACAGGTGCATCCACCTCAGGTGAGTAGTCCTTGTCAAAAGCATCAGGCCACTTTATTTCTTTCTCTACCTTTCATTGGCTTTGAAAGGGGATCAGCTCATCCGGTTCTGCCTGATTTCACCCTGTCATGCTCTGATCACAAACCATTGTGGTGCATGGTGCTAGTCTATTGCCTCTTTGGTGGATTGGTCTGAAACCAAAAGAGCTTCACCACTCATGAGTGGCAACAAAAATTTTGCTCTGTGTCTGAGATCATGCAGGCTCTTCATTTTCTCACACTGTGTTCATCTCAAAATTTCTCACTTTGTCTAAATCCAGCCAGTGAAATTGGAGCAAGGAAGGAAGAACTGGCAGGCTTGTTCTCAGTCTCCAGCCGTTGACAGCTCTGAGGGACTGCAGTCATTCACAAGAGGTGTGGAGCAATAAACTAGCAGTGTTCTGTAGGGTTTTTTTGCCTTCAGTAGAATTGAGGACCATTGCGTGGCACAAGTGTCTCTGGTATTCCATGGTGAGTGAATACAGCTTTCAGGTGCTGTATAGCTGCTGCTGAGGATGTAGAGGACAACTTGCACACCTCGACATTCCATGAGTAGGAATCCACAGTGAGAAGATATTCATCTTCTTTTTTCAGCTTAGAAATGTCTGTCTTGCAAGTTGCCATGGAATGTCTGGGAATTCTGTGGGACAGAGGAGCTTAGCATGATTTCTTTGTAGTTTTCTGCATGCTTCACATTGCTTTACATAATCTCCTAACTGTGTGCTCAACTCAAGCACCACACGAATTGCCTTGCTCTTAGATAATATTTTTCGCTTCCTTGATATCCTTGGTGGACTTGACTAATTATTCTGTCATACCTAGAAGCAGGAATGATGAGCCTGGAGTTCTTTAACAGCAAACCATCAAGAATGGTGAGTGTGTCTCTTTCAAGCCAGTGAAGTTTGAATTTGTGAGCTCCTTTTGCAACAGCTGGCCATTCATGCAGTATTGCATGATTTTGCTGCAGATTTGGTGCTTTTTCAACTCAGCATGAATTTTGTCCTGTTTACTCTGTGAAGCAAGAAAGCTTTCATGTACCTGAGCTAAGTTGATGTAGACATCTTCCATGAGGGCAGAGTCAGCTTCTGTCCACTCATTTTTGCTTAGCATCCTTGACAGCGTGTCTGGTGTAATGGAAGATTTTCCAGGGGCATGTTCAATGTCATACTATTATTGCATAAGCATCATTCTGAATCTTTGCAGACATGGAGGTAAGTCATCCAATTATTTCAATCTGAGGAGACTGACAATTGGCTTGTGGTCTGTTTCAAGTGGGAACTTGGTGTTTATCAAGTAGTAGCTGAAGTATTCACAGGCCCATATGAGTGACGGTGTCTGCTTTTTGATTTGGGTGTAACACTGGCAATTAGAAGGCAGGGATCTTGATGCATATGCCACCAAATTCCATACACCACTAAAGGAAGAAGTACCTGTTGAGACCTTGGTTGCTTTGCCTGGATCAAAGAATCCCAATTTTGGTGGTGAGATAAGCTCTGTTTTAAGTGATGAGAATAACTTCTCCTGTGGTTCATCCCAGGTCCAAATGGTTCTCTGAGACTGGCAGGCACACAGTGGCTTTGTTTCCTCTGCCAAATCTGGAATAAACCTTCACAGCTGGTTTACTATGCCAATGAAACAATGTAGGTTGCTCTCCCTCTGAGTACAGTTGGTGGCCTAAGAGCTTCACCTCCAAATCTGCAAATTCACATTTCTTTTTTTTTTTTGGGGTGATTCCAGCCTGTTTCAGTTTCTCCAAAGTAGCTTCCATTCTTTTGCCATGTTCTTCACTTGGGACTCTGAAGATGTGTATATCATCCATGTGGCAGATTACTACTTCCAATCCCTCCAAAATTTGGTTCATCCTCATCTGAAAGAGTTCAGGGGCTGATGAAATGCCAAAAGGGAATCTCTTGAAGGCAGAGTGTCCATATGGTGTGATAAAGTTTATGAGCTTTTGTGACTCAGGAGCTAAATGGATCTGCCAGAACCCTGAGTCTGCGTTGTTTGGTGAAGAACTTTGCTTCACCCAACATGCCCAACGTATGCTCAACAGAGGGCAGAATAAACTTCTTCCACTTCACTGCATTATTCAATTTTGTTCGATCAACACAGATCTTCTCTGTGCCATCCGGCTTGCGAACAGGAACAATGCCTGCACGTCAGTCAGTAGATCCACACACACTAGTTACGATGTCAAGTGCCTCCATTCTCACAAGTTCAGCTTTGACTTTGTTCATCAAAGGGACTGGAGTGCGCGTCACTGTGGTCAGAGAGTAGGGCGTCACTCCTGGCCTCAGTTAAATAAGGTACTCTTCTTTCAGTACCCCCAGGCCTGTGAACAACTCCAGATACTTCTCCTGCCACTGAGCACACCAAGACACCAGCATGCATGATATTGAACTGAACTTCATTGATAACCTTGCTTATATATTATGTGAACTCCTCCCATGTGGGAGCGGCTGACTGTGTAGCATAGGAATAACCCTATTAGCTACCACCACGCTCACCAGCTGGCAGTTAAGTCATTTTCCAAGACTGATCTACTTTCATAGAAACATAGAAAATAGGTGCAGGAGTAGGCCATTCAGCCCTTCAAGCCTGCACCGTCATTCAGTATGATCATGGCTGATCATCCAACTCAGAACCCTGTACCAGCCTTCCCTCCATACCCCCGATCCCTTTAGCCACAAGGGCCATATCTAACTCCCTCTTAAATATAGCCAATGAACTGGCTTCAACTGTTTCCTGTGGCAGAGAATTCCACAGATTCACCACTCTCTGTGTGAAGAGGTTTTTCCTAATCTCGGTCCTAAAAGGCTTCCCCTTTATCCTCAAACTGTGACCCCTCGTTCTGGACTTCCCCAGCATCGGGAACAATCTTCCTGCATCTAGCCTGTCCAATCCCTTTAGGATTTTATACGTTTCAATCAGATCCCCCCTCAATCTTCTAAGTTCCCACGAGTATAAGCCTAGTTCATCCAGTCTTTCATCATATGAAAGTCCTGCCATCCCAGGAATCAATCTGGTGAACCTTCTTTATACTCCCTCTATGGCAAGGATGTCCTTCCTCAGATTAGGGGACCAAAACTGCACACAATACTCCAGGTGTGGTCTCACCAAGGCCTTGTACAACTGCAGTAGTACCTCCCTGCTCCTGTACTCGAATCCTCTTGCTATAACTGCTAGCATACCATTCGTCTTTTTCACCGCCTGCTGTACCTGCATGCCCACTTTCAATGACTGGTGTATAATGACACCTAGGTCTCCTTGCACCTCCCCTTTTCCTAATCGGCCACCATTCAGATAATAATCTGTTTTCCTGTTTTTGCTACCAAAGTGGATAACTTCACATTTATCCACCTTAAATTGCATCTGCCATGAATTTGCCCACTCACCTAACCTATCCAAGTCACCCTGCATCCTCTTAGCATCCTCCTCACAGCTAACACTGCCACCCAGCTTCATGTCATCCGCAAACTTGGAGATGCTGCATTTAATTCCCTCATCCAAGTCATTAATGTATAATAAATAATAATATTTCATATCCTTGTTGTCAATTTATAATATATATGTAGGTTTTAAGTTATGAAGGCATAGTACTGCGCCAGGAATATAATGAATCAGTAACAAATTATTGGAGCCGGCTAAGATCATGCACCCTGTTTATAGACCTTTTCTAACCACCATGAACATACGTACATACATTATCTGTACAGGCTACACATTGCAGACACCATTTTGTTCAGTCCGCATCAGAAAAGTGAACTGCTGCTGGATATGAGCCACAGCATGATAGCGCATTCCTAAGAGGGATGACAGAAGAGATTCATTCAATTTAGGTTTTAATCAAAGTTTCAATTTTAATTCAGGAACTTAAAATGCAACATTATCTGATAAGCAAAGGTGACCTGATATGATATCCTGGATGAAATTGCTTCAGATAGCAGAATCTAATTTGCAAGTATGGAATTCAGAATGTTCAATTGTGCTATTGGGCTGCACAACGATCTGACAGATGGAGTGCAAAGAGCCGTTGAAATACTGAAAGACACATTCAATGTGCCTTGAAAGAGTAAATTATCATCAGCATAACAGATGGGCCAACAAAGAAAAGTAACATTTCAAAGTCAAAATTGAAATCGAAGTGGAAGAAAGAGAAGGGGGAGGGAAAACCAGAGGGGGATGATGGGCTGGTGACGAGAAGAGAAGGGTTGAAAGGATAACCAGAATGTGGAATAGAAAAGGAGAGAAGGCAGAGGGGAGAAATAATTACCAGAAGTTGTAGAAATCGATGTCCATGCCATCTGGTTGGAGGCTACCCAGGAGTAAAATGTCCTCCAACCTGAATTTGGTCTCATCGTGGCAGTGGAAGGTGCCATGGACAGATATGCCAGAATGGGAATGGGAAATCAAACTGAAATAGGTAGTCAGTGGGATATCCTTCCTCTGGTTACCCTCCTCCCCTTTGTTCCATGGTCCACTGTCCTCTCCTAGTTCCTTTCCGTTTCAGCCCTTTAGTCCATCTCAGCTTCTTAATTTACCCCGTACCCCATCCACCCACCTTCCCACTCACCTGGTCGCACCTATCAGCTGCCAGCTTGAACTCCTTTACCTCCCTCCACCTTCTTATTCTGGTTTTTGCCCCCTTCATTTCCAGCCCTGATGAAGAGTCTCACCCCAAAATGTGGATTGTTTATTCCCCTCCATAGATGCAGCCTGACTTGCCGAGTTCCTCCAGCATTTTGTGTGTGATGCTCAAGATTTCCAGCATCTCTTGTGAAAATTTCTTTGTATTTTAGATTATTTTCTGTCCTTTTCAACATTGTTACATTAAAATACTTATATTTTAACTTACCTAAATATGCAGGAACTTTGGTGAGTTTTTGTGGAACAATATATGCTCTTTATGACAATTTATTATAATAAGCTATGTGAATACTGTAGGAAACTAGGAAATTGTGAGTTAAAACCCTTGGCATTGTAATACCAATTGTAATTTGGTGAATACCAATATTAAATATTCAAACAGTAGTAATCCCAAGATATGTAGGTTATAATCCCAAAGTTTCATTGATAAACAATCTCTGTAGCATTCCCCAAACGCCCATGAACATGTGGAGGGGAGACTTACTAATCAAAAACTCAGGAAGCAACTTTATTTTCGATTGGCAATTTCTGTAGACTTTCTAAAGTATCATTTTGACCAGTTTAATGTTTTAAATTTAAATATGTTCTAATAAGTTTTTATATATTTTAAATGAACAGATTTAAAAATTACTGTATTTTTAATGTCAGAGGAAAGCAGAAACATTTCAGATCCTAACATCCAAATCATCCAGCTTAGCACAGGACAGTGGTCTGTGAGTTATCAGAGCTTTAATGGAGCTTCAGGGGCCGAACTACTCCGTTCTAATACTTTGCTGCTGTTCAGACTCCAAATGCTGGACTCTGGGTCTCTTTAGATCAGCAGGATGGACCCACTGCAATTGAATTAGCAATTGAGTTGTGTTTGTGAGTGGCGAGCCTGTGCCAGGACTTTAATGTGCAATGTGATGGAACTTCCCAGTACATATCCGGTAATTGTACCTGCCAATCACTATGATTAAAGCATTTGTATCAGAGACATATAGCTGTAGTTTCAAAACTGGAGAAGTTACTGCTTAAAATGCAGTTGAAAAATTGCCTGGGAAGTTACTATTTAAAACGCAGTTGAAAAATTGCGAGGTTTCCCAGTTTTTTATAGGTTCTTCAGTTCGCATGTTTCAAGATCTACTTTTCAAAAGTTCAAAAAAATTCTGATTCTATCAAAGTTAATTTATGTCACCATATACAAACCCGAGGTTCATTTCTCTGTGGGCATATTCAATAGATCTATAGAATAATAACCATAACAAAATCAATGAAAGACCACCCAACTTAGGCATTCAACCGGAGTGCAGAAGACAGCAAGCTGGATAAATACAAAAAGAATTAAATAATAATAATATATAAATAAGAAATATCAAGAACACGAGGCGAAGAGCCCGTTAAAGTGAGCCCATTGGTTGTGGGAGCATTTCAATGATGGGGCAAGTGAAGTTGAGTGAAGTTATTCCCTTTGCTTCAAAAGCCATCAGGTACAGGGGTAGTAACTGTTCTTGAACCTGGTGGTGTGAATCCTGAGGTTCCTGTACCTTTTTCCTGATGACAACAGTGAGAAGAGAGCATGTCGTGGCTGGTGTGGGTCACCGATGATGGATGCTGCTTTCATGTGACAGCTTTTCATGTGGATGTGCTCAATAGTGGCGAGGGCTTTGCCCACTGGTCCATATCCACTACTTTTTGTAGTATTTTCCATTCAAGGTGCTTCCACACCAGCTTGTAATGCAGCCAGTCAATTTATTCTCTACTATACCTGAATAGAAGTTTGTCGAAGTTTTAGAGGTCATGCCAAATCTCTGCAAATTCCTAAGGAAAGCTGTGCTACTTTCTTTGTAATTGCACTTACATGCTGGGTCCAGGACAAGTGCTCTGAATTAATAAAACCAAGGAATTTAAAATGGCTGACCTTCTTTACCTCTGATCCTCCGATGAACACTGGCTCAGGAACCTCTAGTTTCCTTCTCCTGAAGCCAATAATCAGTTCCTTAATCTTGCTGAAATTGAGTCAGAGGTTGTTGTTATGGCACCACAGCCAAATTTTTAATCTCCGTCATATATAGCCCTTTATGCTATTAGTATTGCATAGGTGTTACACTATGTTAAAAAATATATACAGTTTTGTAGTTTTTGATTTATTTATTATGAATCACATGTACAGCAAAACATATAGTGAAATGCATCATTTGCTTTAACAACCGACACATTTTGAGGATGCGTTGGGGGAGCCCACAGGTGTTGCTACACTTTGTTCTACCAACATATCATGTTCACCATGTTCAGCAAAATAACATGCAGCCAACACGCAACAACAACCCATACCCCATCCCTTACCAACCCACTGGCAGGCCATGATTCCAGACTATAGACCTGAACTCGCAGACATTAGGCTTCAAACCTCTGGACTCACTGCAGTAGGCTTTGATCTCTGGACCCATCAGTCTTGGGCTTTGACCTCTGAACCTGCTGACCTTGGGGCTTCAACCCCATACAGGCCACCTCTGGGCCTCCGACCTCACTTTTAGAAACTAAATGGGATTTCCAAAGACTGCTGCATTAATAATACTAAATTATTTGTAGCAGCATGCATACGTAGACATGTACTTTGCAAATTTCTCTTCTATCCAAAAACAAAACACATTTCTTTGCTAATTTGAAATTTTATGACTGTGTGCTTCTCTGTTTCTCGATGGCAAATAGACTTAACAACCAACAGGCCTGAGATCTGATGTAGAAGACCATTGTTTTGTTACACAGGTCTGAATTGGTTCAGAACATTGCAACAGTGGGAAAAATAATCCATCTTGTTTAGAAAGGAAACATAACAGAAAGAATAGGATGAAGTAGTTACAAACAAGGGAATTCTTTGTCTAATTTTCTTGAGTTCTGTAATGTGTAGTGTTGCAGCCACAGAATACTGAGCACTGTACTGTTTTGAGCTCCATCAGTTACTAAGAAAACACATTACTTTGACCCCAACACTAATACAACTAGACTTCAAGCCAGCATGATTAACTGATTGACAGCTTCTATCTCACAAGGAAATGTTAGGCAGATGAATTTCATTGCATTTGACGCATTAGCTTTATTTTGAATCTGTCAGCTTTGACAACTTTGTATATAATTCTTTACCAATTTTAAAGCAACATTTATTTTCCCCCTCTCCCTTTTGCCTGCTGCACAAACAAATCCTAATGTAGCAAGTAATTCTCGAAATTTTTTTCCCCATCCCACAGCAAGGCAATGGTTGTCAGTTTTTATTGGAGTGAGCAATGATCTGAAAAAACACCTTCGAAGGTTTGAAAAAATGTTTGGAGAATTGTTTCACCATATGTTCTGTGTTTGCTGTTTTGATGCATCTAAAACCTAACTTAATGTGTTTCAACTAGCCTATTTAAACTAACTGGTAACTAACCCATGTTAAAAGTTCAAATCAAAATGCTGGCATATTAATTAAAATATTTATAGTAACGTGAAACTTGTCTGTTGAATTGCAGTTATCATTAAAATGTTTAGATACTATTTTCCAACAATGGATTTAAGAAAAATGGAAATGAAACTATTTGTGTATATGTTCCTATCTCTTCTAAGTAATTCATGGCAGGATATATTTCATTGCAGCTCTGCGGCTAATATAGATTACTGTCACATAAGAGAACTAACAGCAAACAGTGATGAAAACGAGAATGCTAACACTCCTAAAAGGCTCTCAAGGAGGACTATTTAGAATGCTAAGAAACATAATTAATCGAAAATGAAATCTAGAAACAGCTGAACGTTGTTTTACCATTCTGCCTGTGGTTTGATTCAACAATATTATATAACAAAAAGGCAAGAGCATGCAGGTTTTAAACAAATGATATATCAGTGTCAGGAATGAAGGATTTCTATTGATTGAGAGTTCATTCAAAGGCTTTATTTGAAGGCAGAGTAGGTCAAATGGAAACTTAACGGAGATATTCAAAATTTAAGGCAAATTAACAAGGCACAGAAAGGAAAAAGTTTCTCAATGGCATGAAGTTCAGCACCAGGAGACAGAGATAAGAAAATTAGCAAATGAACCAGAGAGAAACTGAAGAAAACAGTATATTGTTATTATCTGTAATGTGTTGCTTGAAAGAATGGTCAAAGTAGATTCAGTCATCATTTTAATAATGGAAGTGGATAAATACTGCATTTGAAAAAAATAATTATAGAGCCACAAAGAAACAGTGGAAAAGTTTGTCTTATTACTTCTCTCTATTGTATGAACTCATGGCCTAGTTCAAAGCAACAAGACTTTTCCCGAATGCAGAAATGGCTAATATGAGGGGCACAATTTTAAGGTGACTTTGAGGAAATTATAAGGGAGATGTCAGAGATATGTTTATACACAAAGAGTGCTGGTTGCATGGAACACCAAGCCAAGGGTGATGGTAGAGGCAGATACATTAGGGACATTTAAGAAACCCTTAGCACATGGATGATAGGAAAACGGAGAGCGATGTAGGAGGGAAAGGGTAGATTGATCTTAGAGTATGTTAATAGGTTAGCACAACATCATGGGCTGAATAGTCTGTCCTGTACTGTACTGATCTGTGTTCTATGGAAGGTAACCAGCAGAGGTGCATCCCGACCAACTAAAGTGCAATGTTACTTTTGCCGGTGAGGCCAAGAATATACTTCTCTTTTTTCAGTGTTGTCAGGTAATATTGGAATTCTTTTCTTTATAACATTTTTATATGTATGATATAAATAATTCAATGATGTAGTAAACAATTTACAGAGTTATTTGCTTTGATTTGTTTCCTGTGGTTGGAAGAGTGAAAATGGACTTTCATCTCTTGCTCCCGATCTATTTTTGCAAAACACGATCCGAGCTCTCTCACCAGTTTTTCTGCTGCCTGCAGAAGGAGATGGCAATGCAATGTTAAATTAGGCAAGTACACATCAGAGATCTGTACCATCAGAAATTCTCAAACAGTACTAGGCGGTGCTTAGAGGGAAATCCACTTCAGGAGGAACATGGCACTAATAAATCCAGCGCAATGAGAAATGTAGAAGACAGGGTAATGTGTAAATTAGCAAATAATATTAACAATGGACAGTACAGTGTTTTGCTTGTATTCCCTTTAGCAAAAAAGCACAGAGTAACTCTGATAACCCGGTATGCTTAGGTTTTCAGCTGTGCAGGACAATATATATTTTGGGCTATTGGATATTGCACAAATTAATATCCAAACCTACTTTTATTTCACTTCCTTTATATGTTAAGCAGTAGTATAATGAGGGAAATGGATCTGCTATGATGAAGTGATGGAGCAGACTCGATGGGCCGAATGGCCTAATTCTACTCCTATATTTTATGGTCTTATTGTACTGGTGTGCTACACATAGCGCAAGAATAACGACACGTAGTCAGCGAGTTGGAATTGTGATAAAAGAGATTTATTCAAACTTCGCGGCCTCCTTTAAAGCCTTCCTGTTCACACCCTCCCCCCAGGCGAGACTGCTGTAGGGAATGCATATTCACAGACCCTTTCCGCGCGCGGGATTTTCCCCCTGCTGGTGAAGATGGCCTGGCGCCCTTTTTGGGGCCGGCCTCTCTGCCGGTGCACATTGTTTCTTGAGCCGGTTTGGGTGTGCTGGAAAGTGGGTCGCCACATAACCCCCCCCCCCACCAGAACCGGCGATACATCCCCCAATATCCACAGTCTGGATCGGCCTCTATTTTGGAGGTCAGCCTCTGCGCCGCGGTGCCTGAGCCCGGACCGGCTGCACCAAATGCACATGGTCCACTGTGAAAACCTCCTCTCTCCCCCCAATCTCCAGCACGAACGTGGACCCGTTGTTCCTGATCACCTTAAACGGCCCCTCGTAGGGCCGCTGTAGCGGTGCCCGGTGTCCGCCCCGTCGTTCAAAAAGAAACTTACAGTTCTGCAGGTCTTTGGGTATGCAGGTTGGGCTCTGTCCGTGCTGTGAAGTGGGTATTGGGGCCAGGTTACCCAGCCTCTCCCGTAGTCTGTCCAGGACTGCTGTGGGTTCCTCCTCTTGCTCCCTTGGGGCTGGTATGAACTCTCCTGGGACTACCAGGGGTGCGCCGTACACCAACTCGGCCGACGAGGTGTGCAGATCCTCCTTGGGTGCCGTGCGGATTCCGAGCAGGACCCAGGGAAGTTCGTTCACCCAGGAGTGGTTGGGCCACGGTGGCCAGTGTGAAGTCCCACGTGAACTGGCTGGAACTGAACTGTAGCCGCACCGTGCGGGTGCCGTAGGTCTGTATTGTGCTGTCATTTGCGGTCCTCAGAGTGGGTCCCGGTTCTCTGTTGCGGGTGTCGTAACTTGTTGGAGGTATAACGCTGATCTCTGCTCCGGTGTCAACCAAAAAGCGGTGTCCCGACTGCTTGTCCCAGACCTACAGGAGGCTGTCCTGATGGCCAGCTGCCATAGCCATCAGCGGCAGCAGGTTCTGGCATTTCCCGGGAATTTGCAGGGTGGAATACAGCGGCGGGCCTCTGTGCCCCACCGCTGGTGGTAGAAGCGCCATTGTTCGTTGGGGTCCTCACTCCCGTCACCGGGTTTTGTAGGCTCTGCTGCCGGGCCTGGTCTGGTCTGTCGTTGGGCACGCGGCTTGGTGATCTGTGTGACGGATGCCCCTCTCTCTTTCCTGGCATTTCACAGCACATCTGCCCGGGCCGCCACCTCCCGGGGGTCGCTGAAATCTGCGCCGGACAGCAGCAGGCATATGTCCTCGGGCAGTTGCTCTAGGAACGCCTGCTCAAACAGGAGGCAGGGTTTGTGTCCTTCAGCCAGGGCCAGCATTTCGTTCATTAATGCCGACGGCAGCCTGTCTCCCAAACCATCCAGGTGCATTAAGCGGCGTGCTCGTTCGCGACGTGAGAGTCTGGAAGTCCTTATGAGCAGGGCTTTGAATGCTGTGTATTTGCCGTCCTCCAGGGGCGACTGTATAAACTCAACTTGTGCAGCTGTCTCCTGGTCGAGGGAGCTCACCACGTAGTAGTAACGAGTATAATCGGAGGTTATCTGCTGCATGTGGAATTGGGTTTCTACTTGTTCGAACCATAAGCGGGGTCGCAGCATCCAGAAGCTTGGCAGTTTTAACAAAACTGCATGAACAGATGCTGCATCGGTCATCTCTGGTCCACATATCGTTTGGGCCGTCGGGGTCACCAATTGTAGCGGTGTGCTACACACAGTGCTAGAATAACGACATGTAGTCGGCGATTTGGAGTTGCGATAAAAGAGATTTATTCAAACTTCGCGGCCGGCTTTAAAGCCTTCCCGTTCCCGCCCTCCCTGGGCTGGACTGCTGTGGGGAATGCATATTCCCGGACCCTTTCCATGCGTGGGATTTTCCCCCTGCTGGTGAAGATGGCCTGGCGCCCTTTTTGGGGCCGTCCCTCTGCCAGCGCGCGCTGTTTTGTGAGCCGGGTTGAATGTGCTGGAAAGTGGGTCGCCACATTATAACAATTTTTCCAGTGAACCAAGTGAGTGTAAAGGGAACAGGAAATACACGAGCACCCCAGACTGTGGCTCTGGCTGTAAGCCTACCCACATTCATAATTCCTGATGTTCTGGATGCTAATCTTGGTTCTAGCTACTTGCTCAGCATGCAGTCTCGACACTGACTGCCCTCCTGACCATTGGCTCTCTCTGTATGCTCTGCTCGCCTCCTGCTCACATTTTCAACCAATGATCAGCCATATGCTAAATTTCTAGAATTTTCAAACAAATGGAATCTAAATTATTGTAATTTTACGGGTGTATATTTATTTAATGCAAGCATGAATCGCTTCCCAAATAAA
Source organism: Mobula birostris (assembly GCF_030028105.1). NCBI lineage: Eukaryota > Metazoa > Chordata > Chondrichthyes > Myliobatiformes > Myliobatidae > Mobula > Mobula birostris. The sequence goes on along the minus strand of NC_092380.1, from coordinate 88,091,822 downwards.
ACTCACAGCTCTAAATTTATAAGAGTAATCATGAGATATTTATAGAGTTATAAGCTCTATGCCATTGTGGATGCAGTTTCTGATCACCACATTGTCCTTCTCAGTCACATTTAGGTGAAGACAAATTTATTCAAGGCAATTTCCTTGCAGCTGATTTATGATTTTAATTCCACATTTTTTTTAAATAACGAGAAAGCAAGTCAGTAATTTGGAAATACAAAGAACTTTTCCCACCTAACTGAAATGATTATTTAGAACAAAGTCAGAGAGGCTAATAATGCCAATTTGATTCTGCTGAATTGTTCTGCACGATTGTGCATTAATGAACTAATCTCTTACACTAATGATGGGTTAACTCAGTGGAATTTTTCTTCTGACTGTATGAGTGACATAAAAAGTCATGGTAAGGGAGCAATGGTCAATGATTCAGGCACCAGCAGTCATCAAAGCAGTCGTAGCTTTTCAAATCAGGGCGTGTTCATCCTAGTGCTGTCGAAACTGGTTATACTCTGGGGAGGTATGCTTTCACAATAACTTTGGCTACCTTCATGGGTCTTTTGCAGGCCTTCAACCTCTGCGTCAGGTAATCTGCAGATTCGTGGTCTCTCACTAGAAGGATGAATTAACAATGGGTAAAGGCTGATCAGTGCCATTAAACAGAAAGGTGAATTTAGAGTTGGTTAAGAAAAGTGGACCCAAGCTGTAAAAAATCCACTTTGCCACAACATCCAGGGCTTTTTGGATATTCAGACTTTCAATGACCTTTGAGTAACTGTAAGGAAAAAGTTAGCAAAGTGAGTGTTGATGCTGGAAAAAAAGGAGGCTGTGGGAAATTAATGGAAAGCAGGGAGACGGCAGCTGAATTGAGCAGTTATTTTGCATTAGCATTGAGGATACAAACAACATTCCAAAAGCAGCCAATAATTAAAAATTTGAAAGAGGTGGGAGGGGATTAAATTGCATCTGCCACTGCTCTATCCATTAACCAATATCATACTGTATCCTGCAACAATCTTTCTCACTGAAAACACTTTGAACATTTGTATTATCTGTGAATTTACTAATAACATGTCTTATATTCATATTCAAATTATTAGTCTACATAACAAACAGCAAGGATCCCAACACTAATTCCCATTATACAAAACTAGTCACAGAAGTTCAGTTATAAAATCAGCCTTCCTCCATCACCCTCAACCTCCTATTGGTAATTTTGGTTCTAATTTTGATTTCAATTTGCCAGCTGGCTTGGGATCTCATAGCCTCTAACCTTTTGAATCAACCTCCTATGTGGGATTTTGTTAAAGTCCATGTAGACAACATCAGCTGCACTGCTGTCATCAATATATTTTGTTACTATGGTATACCATATATATATATATGTTGTAACTGGGTTACCTGTCTGGACATGCCCCTCTGCTGACTGCCCCTGTGTTCCTCCCACAGACCCCTGAATAAAGGGGATTTTGCTATTGCTCCTCCTCCTCAGTCCAGAGGCAGACACTCAGCATGGAGGTCACATTTTACTGCGCATAAAAGCCTTTCAGTATTTACTCTACTTCCAGTCTTTTGGAGTTAATTGATGGTGCATCAGTTACTTCAATAAACTCAATCAAATTAGTCAGACAGGATCTTTCACCAATACGCAAGTCCATGCTGTCCAGCTTCCTTTCTTGAATAAAGATGCTGCAGTGCCGTGCTCTAATCATTTGACATCTGACCTGTAGCTAGCAAAGATTTAAAAATCTGTTTCAGGGCTCTAGTAATCTCCTCCCTTGCCTCCGATTTCGTCAGACTCTGAGGATTTTTCCACATTTAAGCTTGCCAAGACAAGCAATATGTGCCATCTTTTGATGATAGGATGTTCTAGGAATTCACTGACATTCTCCTTGAATACTCTAACAAAAATGACTTCTTCTTAGTGAATACTGATGAGAAGTTAATTTTTACCTCCCCTATCTCAACAGACTCTCTTGCAACATTGGTTACTGATGGATCCTATCTTTCTCAGGTTATTCCCTTGCTCTTAATACCTTTATAAAATACTTCAAAATTTTCCTTAATCTTATACACCAGTGATACTTTGTGCTGTCTCTTTGCCTCAAAGGGTCACCTCTCTTTTCAGTTTTCTTTATCTGTCAGAGACTTGAGGTTACTAACTGATCTACCATGACCTTATTAAATAGTGGAGTAAGCTTGAGAGCTGCCTGGCTTACTTATTCCTCCTAATTCACGTGTAGATGCTGTATATGTATGAATGAAAGTATTTCCCATATGTTTCCAAAATGGCCTAGCTTATCCTAAACCTTGTTTGTTTCAAAAAAAATACACCAATTATAAAAGTGTCAAACTGCAATGCAGGTTTAAAGATGGTCCAGAAATTCCTTTTCATAGCTTTGAAAATAATCATGCACTGAAGCTGAAAATCTGCTTGAACTCAGTCAATCTCCAGTCCATGGGATCAGTCCAAGACACTGCCTTAATCTCTGCCAAAGCTGACAAATTGCTGCTTACTACTGCACTTGGACTATCACCCTTACTTAAGGGACAACATTTCATCTGCTTTCCCTTCATCACACAGAGACAGTCAGCGCAAACATTTTGGCTGCTTTCTCAAAATGCAGCCATTATTAGATTCCATTCATGTTGAATTACTATTGACAGGCACCATCCTGGCAACTATTTCCCATGGAAGGTTTAAACAAAGAACATTCCTCTTCTAGATAATATTAGAACATAGGATATAGAACAGTCCAGCACAGGAACAGGCCCGTGGTCCTACATAGTTATACTGAACCAAATAAACTAGTATTCAATGGCCAAATAAGCTAATCCCTTATGCCTACACAAATTCCATTCCTTCCAATTTCCTCTCATTCATGTGCCTCTCTAAAAGTCCCTCATCCACACCCCAGGCAGTGCGTTTCAAGCAACCACCACTCTCATTGTGAAAAAACTTGTCCCTCACATCTCTTTTAAAGTTACCCTGCTCACCTTAAAGTTTGAAATTCAAAGTAAATTTATTATCAAAATGCATTTAAGTCACCACGTACAATATTGACATTTGTTTTCTTACAGGCATACTCAGTAAATCCAAGAAACATAATCGAATCAATGAAAGACTGCACCCAACAGGACTGACAAATAACCAATGTGTAAAAGGGAACAAGCTATGCAAATATAAAAGAAAATGGATGCCCTCTGGTATTAGATACTTCAAGATACAAGATACAGTCTGTCCACACTATCTACGCCTCTCATAAATTTTATAAACCTCTATCAGATCTCCCCTCAGCTTCTGCCACTCCAGAGAAAACAACCCAAGTTTGTCCAGCCTCTCGTTATACGTCGTGCCCTCTAATCAGGCAGCATCTAGCTAAACCGCTTCTGCACTCTCTCCAAAGCCTTGACGTCCTTCCTATAATGGGGTGACCAGAACTGTATGCTGTAATGTATGGATCTATTTCTTTTAGAGCAATGACTCCCCTTAGGATTATGTATGGATTGATAACTTGCCTATGCACATAGATCTGTTCTCTCTCTCTCCCTCCCTGCAATGTGAATATACCAATTAACCTCACCTCTCATGTGCATGCTTTATTTAATTGACATGTAGTCGTACAGACACAATAAATTGGCAAAGAGTACAAACCTGAAAGTCAGCAAATATCACCAACTGCACCGACAGTTATGGATGACAGACTTCAGAAGGAAGAGAGACAGAGAAGAAAGAGTTAAACTGTAGAGAGAAGACGGTCATGGATCCTAACAAAGGGATGAGTGAGTAACTTCACTGTACAGTGTGAAAAGTACACAACTAGCAAAACTAAAGCAAAAATAATGTGACGATGGCCTTAGTCGGAACAGATGATGAATTTGAAACTGCTAATGAGGACTATGAATCATATATCGAGATGGTTGAACTGTATTGTAACGTGAACGATGTAGAAGAGGAAAAGAAAGTATTCATGCATTGTAGCTTAATGGATGCAGAAACATACAAGCTTTTATGCAACTTAATATCTCCTGAAAAGCCAGCAAGCAAGACATTTGACAATTGCTACAATTTTACAAAATCTCGTGAACCCTAAACCTTTGGAAATAGCTGAGAGACTTAGATTTAACAAAGGGAACCAGTGAGAGGATGAAATCATTTCTAAATACACTGTAGAACTGTGCATATTTTCCCAGTACTGTGAGTTTAGGGATGGACTTTCTGAATCATGAAGAGACGGGCTTATATGTGGCAAGCATAATCAAAGTACTCAAGCGAGGCTATTGTCTGAAAGAGACTTAACCTTAAAACGTGTATTGACCATTGCAATATCATTAGAGACTGCAGCAAAGGATGCAGCAGAACTACAGAAAAAGATTTTAGAATGTGAAATGCATAAGATGTCCCTGAATGGTGGAAAAAGCCAAAAATGTTATTACTGTGGCAAATCCTCCCATGATGTAGATAACTGTTAGTTCAAAGAAAACATTTGCAGAAAGTGTGACAATGCTAGCTCTCACTTACTAGTCTATGGGTTTTCCAAATGCTCATAAATGCTATCCCTAAGAATTCCCTCCAGTAACTTCCCTACTACCAATGAAATACTCTCCAATCTATAATTTCTAGGATTATCCCTGGTTCCCTTCTTGAATAATGGAATATACTTTATTATTATTTCCCCCTGGGCTCTGCAAACACACTACGGTCTCATCCACTCATTTTTACTAAATCCATTCTCTGCAGTAGCTGGAAGAGTGCTGTTTACAAAGTATAATTTCCATTTAAAGATTGACTTGCATCTGTAATGTTAAATGCCGCTCAAATGAAAACATGCAACGTATCAGTGGAAGACAATAAGACTATAAGACCATAAGACCTAAGACATAGGAGCAGAATTAGACTATTCAGCCCATCGAGTCTTCTCTGTTATTTCATCATGGCTGATTTATTATCCCTTTCAACCCCATTCTCCTGTCTTCTCCCCATAATCTTTTACGTCCTGACTAATCAACAATCAATCAACCTCTGCTTTAAATATACCCACTGACTAAGCTTCCCAGCCGTTTGTGGCAGTGAATTCTGCAGATTCACCACCCTTGCTATCTCTGTTCTGGATGGACATCCCTCTGATCCAAGAATCCCCCACTACAGGAAACATCCTCTCCACATTCACTCGATCTAGACCTTTCAATATTCCCCCTTTATTCTTCTGAACGCCAATGAGTACAGGCCCGGATCCATCAAACGACCCTCATACATTAACTCTTTCATTCTCAGAATCATTCTTATGAACCTCCTTTAGACCCTCTCCAATGCCAGCACATCTTTTTGTAGATAAGGGGCCCAGAAATGTTCACATTACTCCAAGTGAATACTAACATTGCACTTGCCTTCCTTACTACTAACTCAACTTGCAAGTTAACCTTTAGGGAATGAAGCATGAGGACTCCCAAGTCCCTTTGCACCATTGATTTTTGAATTCTTTCCTCTTTTAGAAAGTAGTCTATGCCTTTATTCTTACTATCAAAGTTCATGACCATACATTGCCCTCCATTATATCCATCTGCCACTTAGTTGGTTGTTCTCCTAATCTGTCTCTGTCCTTCTGCAGACTCCCTGTTATCTCAGCTCTACCTGTTCCTCCACCGATCTTTGTATCATTTGCAAACTTGGCCACAAAGTCATCTATTCCATCATCCAGATCATGTTCTGAAGCTACTACAGTGTTGTATTACACAAGGGAATCCCAAAACTGAGGTTCTGGGACCCTCAGAACTGAGTCTTGTGATTTTTATGAAAGGTTTGCCAACAACATTCAGGTGCTACACAAAGCTATTTTCACTTCCCGAAAGATCAGTAAAACATTGTCTGTTGCACTTCATCAGTGATTTTTCTGGGACAGGTGCTGCACCTGAATTTTACTACCTCTAGTTAGTTGGCTGCTGTAGTACTGTGAATTCATGGTACAACAGTCAACTGCTAAAAAATGCACAACAGCATAATTTTAATCATATTTGCTTATTTCCTTTGTATTGGAAATACATACAGATTTCTATCATGGTTACCTTGCCTCACCTTAGATTTATTAGCTTTTGGCTGTATATCTTTCTCAGTATCGTTAACCTGGTTCATTCAAATGTTTTCATTATTAACTTACAATAATTATGCATGTTAGAATGTGTATTCCATTCTGGAAAACTAGCTTCAAAAAGTATTTGCAGTTGCCTTTAATTTATTTAATTGTCTTAAAATATTCTGGTTTCAAAGGTCAAAGCATGATTTTCCGTGCAATTACATTCTTACTGATTCAATCAAGATAAAATTATGCAACCATCAAGGGATGGATTGTTTTGACCAATTCTGTCACAAGAATTCTTTGGAAGATATCCATGATCATGGACATGAACTTGGCAAATGATGAATTTTAATTTTATGAAGGATGGGACAGCAATTACATGCCATCTCACTTTCTTTTTGCTATTGTCCAAAACTTAAGGTGAGAATAGAAATATCTAAAAGCCTTCTTTGCTTCTAAGTAACAAGGCATATTAATTGATCCATTGGCCTTCAATCATGACAGTTCCAGTTTCAACCTCAGTTGAATCTGATCTCAGACATGGACATATCCAGTACTGAGTAAAAGTCTTAGGCACAAGTATATAGCTGTGGTGCCTAAGACTTCTGCACAGTATCGTAATGATTTTATGTATTGCACTGTACTGCTGCCGCATTAAAAAATCATGATATATTGAGTGATGATGAACCTGAATCCAATATGTGTTGCTATTGTGGACTGTGAGTGGGATGGGGGTAGGGAGAGGGGACTCATGGTTGGTAAAAGGGGAAGAGAAAGCAAGATAGAAAGCATTTGTTGATAGGTAACAGTGAACATTTCTGATCAATGATCATTCATCAAAACTGGGAGCAAATAAAATGTGTCCAAATTGAAGAGAAGTGGGAGGAATGTGGAGAACAAAGAGTTATCACCAAAAGGATGGAGTCCAAAAGAGACTGATAATGTTACTGGTGGTGGTGCTGGCTGAGAGCGGCTGCTAAAGGCTTGAAAAATGCCACTGATGGGGGAAATGGTAAAAGAAAAGCATGAATGAGGACAGAGGAAAGAAAGAAAACAATACTAAAACTATGCAATAATTGTAGTGTACTGCAGTTATTGGAAATCTGAACCAGAAAATAATACTACACTTTGCAAATAGCACTTGGCATCAGCTGTAAAGAAAGGAAGAAAAATACTGAGCTGAATTATTATATGAAACGCACAAGACTAGTTTTACAAGATAAGGAGAAGTCACTCAAGACCATAAGATGATAAATTATAGGATCAGTATTAAGCCATTCATTTATTGAACCTGCTCTACCGTTCTGTCATGGCTGATTTATTTTCCCTTTCAATCCCATTCTTCCCATAACCTTTATTGCCCTTACAAATCAAGAACCTATTAATCTCAGCTTTAAATATACCCAAAGACTTGGCCAGCATAGTCATATGTGGCAATAAATTCTACATATTCACCACCCTCTGGCTAAAGAAATTCCTCCTCTTCTCTGTCTTAAAGGAACATCCTTCTATTCTGAGGCTGTGCCCTCTGGTCCTAGACTTCCCACTATTAGAAATATCCTCTCCTTGTTCACTCTGTCTAACGTTCTGTACTTTATCAGCTTTATTTCAATATTCTTTTAAATTCCAGTCCAGTTAAGATGGTGCTGAGCTGCAGCCTTCATCAAGGTTGTGGCTCAGATTTAATTGTTTCTTAGGTTTGTAGGAACGCTTTTGGGGTCAGGATCGGGCTTAGTTTAGGAGATAGGGGAATTAGTGATCAGACTGAGTCTAGGCCTCTGCTTCGAAAGCCAGTGACATAGATAATTGATGAAGGACATCTTTGGTCAGTCACCAGGCAAGCAGATCAGTGAGGCCAAGGGCTTGTGGCTCCAGTCATTGGCAGGTTCTGGGATAGGAGTTGCGTGTAAGCAGGAGGCACTAGGGATTTGAATTGGTGAGATGGAGTTTAAGTCCTACAGTTAAGGCTCCTGGTCATTAGAGAGTTCATCATTCAAGGTCTAGAATCTGGTGTCACACATAAAAGTTGCTGGTGAACGCAACAGGCCAGGCAACATCTCTAGGAAAATGTACAGTCGACGTTTCGGGCCGAGACCGTTCGTTAGGACTAACTGAAAGAAGAGCTAGTAAGAGACTTGAAAGTGGGAGGAGGAGGGGGAGATCCAAAATGATAGGAGAAGACAGGAGGGGGAGGTATGGAGCCAAGAGCTGGACAGTTGATTGGCAAAAGTGTTATGAGAGGATCATGGGACAGGAGGCCTAGGGAGAAAGAAAAGGGGGAGGGGGGGGAAGCCCAGAGGATGGGCAAGGGGTATCGTGAGAGGGACAGAGGGAGAAAAAGGAGAGAGAGAAAAAGAATATGTGTATATAAATAAATAAATAATGGATGGGGTATGGGGGGAGGTGGGGCATTAGCGGAAGTTAGAGAAGTCGATGTTCATGCCATCAGGTTGGAGGCTACCTAGACGGAATATAAGGTGTTGTTCCTCCAACCTGAGTGTGACTTCATCTTTACAGTAGAGGAGGCCGTGGATAGACATATCAGAATGGGAATGGGCCGTGGAATTAAAATGTGTGGCCACTGGGAGATCAGCTTTCTCTGGCGGACAGAGCGTAGGTGCTCAGTGAAACGATCTCTCAGTCTGTGTCGGGTCTCGCCAATATATAGAAGGCTGTATTCGGAGCACCGGATGCAGTATGTCACCCCAGCTCTGGGCTTCCCCCTCCCCCTTTGCTTTCTCTCTAGGCTTCCTGTCCCATGATCCTCTTATTTCCCTTTTGCCCATCAACTATCCAGCTCTTGGCTCCATCCCTCCCTCTCCTGTCTTCTCCTATCATTTTGGATCTCCCCCTCCCACTTTCAAATCTCTTACTAGCTCTTCTTTCAGTTAGTCCTGACGAAGGGTCTCGGCCCGAAACGTTGACTGTACCTCTTCCTAGAGATGCTGCCTGGCCTGCTGCGTTCACCAGCAACTTTGATGTGTGTTGCTTGAAATTCCAGCATCTGCAGATTTCCTTGTGTTTGCTAGAGTCTGGTGTGTTCATTAAGGGTCCTTATTCATTTCCATTTGTGAGTTCCAGGTCAATACCAAAGACTGAAGTGCAAAAGTTGTTCAGAAGTCCAGAAACCTAGGTCTGATGACCAGAGCCCTGGTTCTGTGATTCAATAGGGGAAGTCGAAGGCCAGTATCTATGAGTCTAAGTCCCCTGGAGACCTGGAGATGGCGAGTCCTGGGGTCTGTGTAGGTGAATGGGTGGGTGAGCAGGAAGGAGGAGTGGGGTTAGTTTTGCTGTTGTTGTTTTGTTACTGTTCAGTTGTTGTTCCTGTTGTTTCTTGTTTTGTTCTGTTGAATGTTGTGAGCATGCTAAGTTGGCACCAGAATGTGTGGTGACACTTGCAATTTGTGCCAGCATATCCTTTAGTTGTGTTGGTTGTTCACACAGACAACATATTTCACTGTATAGTTTGATATACATGTGATAAGTAAATGAATTTTAATTTGAATCTGATTGAGTACAGGCCCAGAGCCATCAAACGCTTTTCATACATTAACCCTTTCATTCTCAGGATCATTCTCGTAAACCCCCTCTTGACCCTTTCTAATGCAAGTACATCTTTTCTTCAATAAGGGTCCCAAAATTGCTCACAATACTCCAAATGTGGTGATAGATAGATAGATAGATAGATAGATATACTTTATTGATCCCGAGGGAAACTGGGTTTCATTACAGCTGCACCAACCAAGAATAGAGCATAAATATAGCAATAGAGAAAAAAAAAAAATAAAACAACAAAATGCACACTGTGCCAGATGGAAAATAAGTCCAGGACCAGTCTATTGGCTCAGGATGTCTGACCCTCCACGGGAGGAGCTGCAAGTTCGATGGCCACAGGCAGGAACGACCTCCCGTGCCGCCCAGTGTTGTATCTCGGTGGAATATGGCCGAAGTCCAACAGTAAAAAGTTCAATATCCGAATCAATGCCTTACAAAAATCCTCAGCATTACATCCTTACTTTTATGAATGCTAACGTTGCAATTGCCTTCCTTACTGTTGACTCAACCTGAGGGAATCTGGTGAGTATTTAATATTTAAGTTATATTTGAGTAGTATTTTAGTTTATGTATATTGTTTTGTTAAACATTCTCTGTTGTTTATATAATTTATTACAGGTTATATGTAAAAGTTACACGAATGGCATATGTCATTACGCCACCACATCAAAGGAGCGTGCTTCACTGAAGTAAAAATGAAGTAGACACGCAGCTCCCGGCTCTCATATTTTTCCTTTGATTACTTTTATGTTTTGGAGTTACAAAACTTAACAGTGGCAATGATTAAGTTTCAAAACGAACCTGAGATGACTACCTACCTGTTGAAGCACAGCACGTTTTTTTCTCTGAAAGGGAAAGGATGCCATCTCTTCGGCTCTTCACTCAATCCTGGAACATTTGGACAGCAAAAATGCATACATCAGGATGCAGTTTTTTGATTATAGCTCAGCATTCAATACCATCATCCCCTGAAAACTAATCAATAAGATCTAAGACCTTGACTTCAAAACCTCCTTGAGCAATTGGATCCTGGACTTGCTCACTTGTAGGCACCAGATTGGCAATGACATCTCCTCCACAATCTCCATCAGCTCAGGTGCACCACGGGGCTGTGTGCTTAGCCCCCTGCTCAACTCACTTTATACTTCATGGCTGTGTGGCTAAGCACAGCTCCTATGCAATGTTCAAGTTTGCTGCTGACACTACTGTTACAGGCCAAATCAAAGGTGATGATGAATCAGCATATAGGAAGCAGATTGAAAATTTGGCTGACCGGTGTCATATCAATAGCCTCCCACTCAATATCAACAAAATGACATTGTCAGAGGTCCATGAGCCAGTCCTCATTGGAGAATCAGAGGTGGAGAGGGTCAGCAACTTTAAATTCCTGGGTGTTACCATTTCAGGTATTTTGTCCTGGACCCAGCATGTAAGAGCAATTGTGATGGAAGTGTGATAGCGCCCCTATTTCCTGAGGAGTATGCAGAGATACAGCGTGGTATCTAAAACTTTGACAAATTTCTATAGATGTAATGGGGAGTGTATTGATTGGTTGCATCATGGCCTGGCATGGAAACGCCAATGCCTTTGAAAGGAAAATCCTACAAAAGGTAATGGATTCAGCCCAGTATATCATGGGTAAAGCCCTCCCAAGCATTGAGCACATCCACATGAAATGCTATCATAGGAAAGCGGCATCCATTATCAGAGATCCCCATCACCCAGGTCATGTTGTCTTCTCACTGCTGCCATCAGGTAGAAGGTACAAGAGCCTCAGGCACCACCAGGTTCAAGAACAGTTACTACTCTTCAACCATCTGGCTCTTGAATAAAAGGGGATAAATACACTCAGCTGCCCCATCATTGAAATTTTCCCACAACAAATAATCTCATTTTAAGGACTCAATCTCATTATTTCGTGTTCTTGTTACTTACTGCTATTTATTTATATTTGCATTTGCACAGTTTTTTTTGTCTTCTGCACTTTGGTTGATCTTTTATTCATCCTGTTATTCTATAGATTTGAAGAGTATATCTACAGGAAAATGAATCTTAGTGTTGTATATGGTGACATATATGCATTTTGACAATAAAATTTACTTTGAACTTTTTAAAAGAGATAGTTGACTTAAAAATGCAGCACTTGCTTTCCAATAAAGAGAGAAATAGTTGGTCGATTTAAAAAAAAGAGGCAGAAAAATGATGAAATTCAGGGTTCATAAACACAGAACATAGAACTGTATAGCACAGGAACAGTCTATTCAGCCCACAATGTTGTGCCGAAATGGCTAACATGTAAATTAAAAACACCGAGACACTAATCCCTCCTACCTACACCATGTCCATATCCCGTCCACTTCCTTGCATCCATCTGCCCAACCGAACATCTCATAAAAGAGTCCGATGTATTTGCCTCTACCAGACAGTGCATTCCAGGCATCTATAACTCTGTGAAGAAAAATCTTATTCATCACTTTGCCCTTGAATGTATCCCCTCTCACCTTGAATGCATGCCCTCTGGTATTAGACATTTCAACCCTGGGAAGCAGATACCCTCTGTCCACTCTATCTATGCCTCTCATAATGTTGTAAACCTCCATCAAACCTCCCCTTAGACTCTGGTGCTCCAGAGAAAACAACTCAAGTTTATCCAGCCTCACGTGATAGCACATACCCTCTAAACCAGACAGCATCCTGGTAAACTTCTTATGCACCCTCTCCAAAGCCTCAATATCCTTCCTACAGTGGAGAAACCAAAACTGTATGTAAAACTCCAGATATGGCCTAACCAGAGTTTTATAAATTTCCAGCATAACCTCCTGACTTTTGAAATCAATGCCTCGACAAATAAAAGCAAGCATTCCATAAACTTTCTTAACCACCTCATTGACCTATGTAGGCAATTTCAAGGAGCTGTGAACTTGGATCCCAAGATCTCTCTGCTCAGGACCTTGCCCTTAACAGTGTACTTACTCCTTGCATGTGCTCCACCGAGGTGCAACACCTCAGATCTAGCTGGGTTAAACTCCATCCGCCATTTCTCAGCCATTGTCTGCAACTGATCTAAATAGTGTTGCATTCTTTGCCTGTCCTCTTTACAATTCACACTCCACTAATCCTGGTATCATCAGCAAATTTACTCACCATTTACTCACTACATTTTCATCCAGGTAATTTACATACGTTGCAAACAGCAGAGGTCCCAGCACAGATCCCTGTGGAACTCCAATAATCACAGACTTCCAGCTCAGATAAATTCCTTCAACCACTACCCTCTGTCTAATATGAGCAAGCCCATTCTGAATCCAACGAGCCACTTCCCATGCATCTTAATCTTCTGGATTAGCCTCCCATGAAGGACTTTGTCAGATGCCTTACTAAAATCCTTGTAGACAACATCCACTGCCCTACCCTCTTCAATCTCTCTTGTCACCTTGTCAAAAAACTCAGTCAAGTTGGTGAGGCACAACCTGCCACGCACAAAGCCACGCTGCCTCTCCCTGATTAGGCCATGGGTTTCCAAATGCTCAGAAATCCTATTCCTAAGAATTTTCTCCAGCAATTTGCCCACAACTGACATGAGAATCGCCAGTCAATAGTCCACAATTTTCCCTTGTTCCTTTCTTAAATAGAGGTATAACATCAGCCACTCACCAGTCCTCCGGGACCTTGCCTGTGGCTAGAAAGGATATGAAAATACTGGTCAAGGGCTCAGTAATCTTGTCCTTAGGTTTCTTAGTAAGTAGCTATTAGGTTTCTTAATGATGTGATGAACTCTACAGACCAGTGCAGGGTGCCAGGCAGCATTAGGCCTTGGTGATCTGTTGCACCTGAACTTCATTGATTTGTTTTAACTAGAGCTGGTTAAGTGATTGGTTTAGTTGTTAAGTTTTCCTTGTGCTTTTTGTGCCGCTTGTGTTTTGATTGTGGGTTCATTGTGCATCCTGTTAAAGTTTATGGTTTGATTTTCATACACACGGGTTTCCTGTGCTAGATGCACTATTTAAATTCATCACAACTAGCGTTCATCACTGAGTCCTGAATTTGGATTCTGAGTGAACTAATGTTTGTTGTACTCTGGCTCTCTCGAGTAACTACACCCTGAGTTATTTGTCATTCCTCTGTTATGTTCTTCGAATAAATCCTCAGTGTTACTTTTTACCTTTGAGTCTCCAGTTTACTCCATACCTTGGTTTGTTTGCCTGAAGATCTTGTTACAGCAGAATTCAGCCATCATGGACCCAAAGGAATTTGATCAATTACGTAAGGTATTAACCTACCAAGAAGAAGCAATTGGATGGCATGTACACTTGCTCCAGGAGATACTAGCATCATTGGATCAATTATATAAGGCACTGACCTGCCAAGGAGAGGCAGTTATACTTACTCCAGGAATTACTAGCATTATTGGATCAATTACATAAAGCATTGACCTGCCAAGTAGAGGTAGTTGGTTGGCATGTACACTTACTCCAAGAGATACTAGCATCATTACAGAAAGTCTCTGAAACTGAGAGACAAGATTTACATTCAGTGTCCTGCTATGTTTACCTGAACTACTGTGAGGGGTCTATTAGCCTGCTGGCACTGGAGAACTACAATAGAGACTCCAAGCCTTACCGATGTATCTTAAAGCAATTTTCTCCAGCATTTGTTACAACCTGTTAAGTTCCTCTCAGACAGGAGTAAATTGGCTTAATTTCTCTCCTTTCGGGCAGGGCCCTTCATGGGGTATGGCCTTATGGGAGAAGGAGTCTCCTGTGTGTTTTGATATCAATTTATTTTCAGGATCTATGAGGAGACTATACTTTCACCCTGCCGGTGGTCCGGCGACAGCCAGCAGACTGCTTTGTTTGCATTGGGAGCTAAATCCTTTGTCAACTATTCAATTGAGTTCCAGACCCTGGCGGCAGAGCGTGGGTGGAACATGAAGGCTTTCGTTGCCCTTTTTCAATGAGGAATAAATGACTACCTCAAGGATGATCTAGCAACCAGGGACCCAATAGAGGATTTGGAGGATCTTATGGTTATTAGAATTGATAACTACATGTCCAAGAGCAAGAGGGAGAAGCATAGTGAGTTTTCCCAGTGAGCCAGCTCTCAAGATCACCCAATGTTTCCTCCGGTTCCACAATCTAAGCCCTACCTAGGTCCTTATAGTCTTTCCTGGAGGAACCCATGCAACTGGGAAGAACCCAGGTCTTGCCAGCAGAGCAAGAGAGACATGTGAAGCAGAGGAACTGCTTATACTGTAGTAATGTTGACCATTTTTGAGTCTCTTGTCCCAAGTTTTTGGGAGATTCCCAGGACCGTCCAGTGAGGGTAAGTACTGTGACAGCCATGATTCTCTCTTGCGGTTTGATGAATTCCAGAGTGATGTTACCTTCCTCGTTGTCTTGGGGGAGAAATCAACACTGTCTTGGGGCATTGTTAGACTTTGGTGCAGTGGGGGGCGGGGGGTGGGAATTTTTTAGTACTTGGACTGGTCGAGAGGATCCAAGTTCCTAAATTTCATCTCCACCATCCACTCCATCCACTCACTGCTATGGCCGTGGAAGACTACTGGGACCTGGACAAATTTCCGATGATTCCATTCCTCATAGGTTAACGTTTGGTATGCACGAAGAGACAATTCAATTCCACTTTATTCACTCTTCAGATAATACCCTAATGTTTGGTTACCTGTGGTTACTGCTAGGTTTTGTAACTCCTAAGCATTAAACAAATTGAAAACAAAAAGACAGGAGCACAGAAAAACTTGTCTACTTCACTTTTCACTTCATTGTATACTCTAAGAGAGATGTGCACATGTCACGTGGTAGTGTGATGATGTATGCAATTTACGTATTTTACATATGCACATCACACAAACCAATCTTCTGTCCTTGGACTCACTTTACACCACACGCTGTCGGAGCAGTTGTGCCAGGATAATCAAGGACACGACCCACCCAGCCAACACACTTTTCGTCCCTCTTCCCTCTGGGAGAAGGCTCAGGAGCTTGAAAACTCGTACGGCCAGATTTGGAAACAGCTTTTTTCCAACTGTGATAAGACTGCTGAAAGGATCCTGACCTGGATCTGGGCCGTACCCTCCAAATATCCGGACCTGCATCTCGCTTTTTTCGCACTACCTTACTTTCCATTTTTCTATTTTCTATTTATGATTTATAATTTAAAATTTTAATATTTACTATCGATTTGTAATCCAGGGAGCGGGAAGCACAGAATCAAATATCGCTATGATGATTGTACATTCTAGTATCAATTTGTTTGGCGACAATAAAGTATGAAGTATAAAGTATTTTTACATGTAACCTGTAATAAATTATTTGAACAAACAAGAATGCTTAATCAAAGAATGTACTTACAATATTACTCAAATACTATTGAAATATTAAATACACACCACTCTCCCTGGTTAACGATAAACTCCAGCTCAATAGAGAATACATCTCAACTATATACACGGTGTACTATACAATACAAGTACTATATAGACATCCACAGCACAGTAAAAATTTAAATTGTCCTACTTAGGCCTAAAGGTTTAATTGCTATGGGGGTTTTCTTACTCTTGTGGGATAACATCTTTCCTGACAAGAGATCTCATTCTGCTTGGCAGATGAGACTTGTGGCTGTGAACCAGTTTCAGGTTCTGGGGTGGTGGTTGTAGTAGTTGCCTCTGAGACTGCAGGAAGAGGTTCTGACAGCTCTGGACAACTTTCTACTTTTCTCGGCTTTTCTCTCTGGATCTACTTTGATCCCTTTTCAAATTCTTGTCTTTCTTTTTCTTGCCCTCCCTTTTCTTCTTCCTAGGAGTGTGCATCTTGATCTTGGGAAGGTACATTTAGTTCACTGGTGTATTGTCTTATTAATCCTCCTATCACTCCCTTTATGATCTGATCTCTCTGCCTTGTTTCCTCATTCTACAATATCATCTGATGAATCCTCTGCTTTCGAGTCACCATTGATTCCTTTCTTTTTGGCTTCATTCATCCCGCTGGGTTTTGGTTTTTGATTCTACTTCTACAAGCAGCTTTTTGTATCCCACTTGAAGTTCATGCAATAACCTTAATGCATGCAGAGTAGATTCTGGTTCTTTATACTCAAAAAAGATGAATGCATGCAACTTTCCTGAAGCTCCTTGAACCCTTCTCCAGCTTAAAATCAAGACACGTTTCACAAGTAACTGCCTGATTAACATATCAGAAGCTTTCTCAGATATGTTACCTACAGAAGCCGTTGTGGTCGAATCACTACTTTCATCACTTTTATGCTTCCTCTGAGCAGCATGGTCCTTCCTTAGTCCAATATGCTTTCCAACCAAAGGCACAGAGGTTGGCACCAACACCAGTTTACTGTCTGTTGGGTGATGGTTCATGGAGCATGGCATGGATACAGTTGTGGCATCATCCAGTACCTTCCTTAATTCACTTTCAGCTGACTGAATTGTAGGGCACATGGCATGCAAATGATGGATGGATGTCCAATCACATTGTAGTTGTCTCAGCCACTCACAATCCCACAATGCTGGCCCTCCTGTTTTTATCACATAAAAGCCAAATGTGATTTGTTGGTTGTTGTATTTCACTGTTATGAATATCATTCCTACAGGAGTTATCTTTTCTCCAGTACAAGTTCTTAGTTGGGTATCTGCAGGCTTCAGTACCACATCTTTGTACAGTATCTTCTACCAAATTGGTACTTGTTTCTCATTGGGTATTTCATTTGCTTTAAAATACTGCTCAATTCATTCAGTATACAAAATCCTGTTACCCGTTGTGTAATCAAATGAGTCAACCTTTCCGATGTAGCCAGCCACTTCTGCAGTTTTTCTAAATATCTACTGTCATCCGATACTCACTATGAACCTGTGAATTCTTCAGTTTTCTGCATTTTTTAAAACCCGAGCATGAGCTGAAAAGCTTTTTTTTTAAAACTTGACTGGTTCTCGCTACGATTTTTTCATCTCAAGTTTGTCACTGCACTTCAACTGGTATGTAGTCCTCTTGGGTCTGTTTAAAATTTCCTTGTCACCATTGCTATGTCTTGTACCTTCCAAACATTTAACAACTTGAAAGCAAAAAGACGAATGTGCGGGAAAGCTCGTCTACTTCATTTTTTAGTTTAAACGAGACATGCACGTATCATCTGGTAGCGACATGAGGTATTCACTTATTTTTACATATAGCCTGTAATGAATTACTTAACCAAAAAAGAATGCTTAATTGAACAATATATTTACAATATTTACAATATTACTCAAGTACTACTGAAATATTAAATACACAACTATTACTTTCCCATAGTCTGTGTATTAATTGGGCTTCTGGTACTGTTCATGTTTGGTTAGCCTTTTGCCGGAATAACTGTCTTTCTAAAATTTCTGAGAGGCCTACACACATTTCTGAGAGGCCATCCCGCGTTTCTGAGAGGCCATCCTGAGTTTCCAAGATACCATACCGAGTTTCCAAGGTACCAGACTGAGTTTCCAAGGTGCCAGCCGGAGTTTCTGAGGTACCTGCTTTGAGTTATGTAGTTATTGGTCATAATTTCCTCGTCAGAACTGGTCTCTAAGTAAACCGAGTTGTGTAGAGTACCTCCTAAATAGAAACATAGAAACATAGAAAATAGGTGCAGGAGTAGGCCATTCAGCCCTTTGAGCCTGCACCACCATTCAGTATGAAAATGGCTGATCATCCAACTCAGAACCCTGTACTTGCCTTCTCTCCATACCCCCTGATCCGTTTAGCCACAAGGGCCATATCTAACTCCCTCTTAAATATAGGCAATGAACTGGCCTCAAACTGTTTCCTGTGGCAGAGAATTCCACAGATTCACCACTCTCTGTGTGAAGAAGTTTTTCCTCATCTCGGCCCTAAGAGGCTTTCCCTTTATCCTTAAACTGTGACCCCTCATCTGGACTTCCCCAACATTGGGAACAACCTTCCTGCATCTAGCCTGTCCAATCCCTTTAGAATTTTATATGTTTCAATAAGATCCCCCCTCAATCTTCTAAATTCCAGCGGGTATAAACCTAGTCGATCCAGTCTTTCATCATATGAAAGTCCTGCCATCCCAGAATTCAATCTGGTGAACCTTCTTTGTACTCCCTCTATGGCAAGAATGTCTTTCCTCAGATTAGGGGACCAAACCTGCACACAATACTCTAGGTGTGATCTCACCAAGGCCTTGTACAACCGTAGTAGAACCTCCCTGCGCCTGTACTCGAATCCTCTTGCTATGAATACCAGCATACCATTCGCCTTTTTCACCGCCTGCTGTACCTGCATGCCCACTTTCAATGACTGGTGTATAATGACACCCAGGTCTTGTTGCACCTTCCCTTTTCCTAATCGACCACCACTCAGATAATAATCTGTTTTCTTGTTTTTGCCACCAAAGTGGATAACCTCACATTTATCCACATTAAATTGCATCTGCCATGAATTTGCCCACTCACCCAACCTATCCAAGTCACCCTGCATCCTCTTAGCATCCTCCTCACAGCTAACACTGCCACCCAGCTTCGTGTCATCCGCAAACTTGGAGATGTTGCATTTAATTCCCTCGTCTAAGTCATTAATATATATTGTAAACAACTGAGGTCCCAGCACTGAGCCTTGCGGTACCCCACTAGTCACTGCCTGCCATTCTGAAAAGGTCCCGTTTATTCCTACTCTTTGCTTCCTGTCTGCCAACCAATTCTCTATCCACATCAATACCATACCCTCAATACCGTGTACTTTAAGTTTGCACACTAATCTCCTGTGTGGGACCTTGTCAAAAGCCTTTTGAAAATCCAAATATACCACATCCACTAGTTCTCCCCTATCCACTCTACTAGTTACATCCTCAAAAAATTCTGTGAGATTCGTCAGACATGATTTTCCTTTCACAAATCCATGCTGACTTTGTCCGATGATTTCACTGCTTTCCAAATGTGCTGTTATCACATCTTTGATAACTGACTCTAGCATTTTTCCCACCACCGATGTTAGGCTAACCGGTCTATAATTCCCTGGTTTCTCTCTCCCTCCTTTTTTAAAAAGCAGGGTTACATTAGCCACCCCCCAATCCTCAGGAACTAGTCCAGAATCTAAAGAGTTTTGAAAAATTATCACTAATGCATCCACAATTTCTTGGGCTACTTCCTTAAGCACTCTGGGATGCAGACCTTCTGGTCCTGGCGAAAGAAGATGCTGCCTGTCTACTGATGAAGGACTTCAGCTGCTGTCGAGCTATCCCAGGTTGATGTCCTCGCGAAGAGGAGGCATGAGGATGGTGAGTCAGCGAGTGCGGAGTTCGAGGTCTGGAGTTCAGGATCCCATCAGTGGCTAGTCTGGGAATTGATATCGAAGATTGAATACTGAAGGTTGATATATTTAATCTGGAAGTTGAAACACATTGGCTGAACTCTGGACACTGAAATCTGGAGGCTTAGAGTCCTGTCCGGAGGAGTGTGTGTGTGTGTGTGTGTGGGGGGGGGGCGGGGGGGAGGGAATTAGGGGTAGAAAGAATGGGCTTTCTTTGCTGTTGTTTCATTGCTTGTTGTGTTCAATGTTGTTCTGCCATGGCTTGAGACATGTTATGTTGGTGCCGGTATGTTTGGTGACACTTGCAGGCTGCCCCCAGCGTATCCTTAGGTTGTGTTCATTGCTAACGATGGATCGAACGATGGATTTTCCCGTATATTTTCAGATACATGTGATACATAAATGAATCGGAATCTGAATATTTCTACCTCCATCACTCTTCTGATTGGTCTAGCTATAATTGTGATTTATTATATTTAATCTTTATCTACTTGTGCCTTTCTTTTTTACCTGTCATCATTACTTAATCCCTAATAAATACCATGATTCAACTTCCACAGTTTTCCTCTCTGTCCTTTCTAATTTACAATATTAAATTCCCTGTCCTAAGTTTTCTGTAGTCATAACTCAGTAATCTCCACCATGCCTGGTTATTGTAAATGCATGATTGCCTCCAGCTCTCCTGTTTTATTACAGACACTACATACAGCAGATGTACTCTGCTGTACAGAAATTGTAACTCAGGACTTCCTCTGACATTATGGTTAACCATTTTTATCAATAATTGTTCTTTAACTCTTAAACACAAGAGATTTTGAAGATGCTGGAAATTTTAAAAAAGACACACAAACAGCTGGAAGGAACTCAGCAGGTCAGGCAGCATCTAGGAAGGGTCTCAACCCAAAACACTGGCTGCTTATTCCCCTCCAGAGACACTGCCTGATTCCTCCAGCATTTTTTTGCGTGCTGTTTTGTAACACTATCTTCTCTTTGGTCATTGCCATCTTCCCTTATTTTTTTTATTTGGTCTCTTTACTCTGTTTAAAAATTCAAGAACTTCCGCAAGGCCTTTTGAAACAAATGCGACATTCTCACTGGCACCAGCTAATCCCTGTACCATGATCATTAGAGGAGGAGAAGGAGCATTCTGGATGGCTCTGAGATCCTGGAGCCAATTCATCACGAGTACATCGAAGCCCAGTGAAAACTGCAGAAAGAGTGTACCATTTTATAAAAATTAGTTTATGAGGTACTTTGGCCTCGTCAGTTATCTTAGAACCAGTGTGGAAGTAAAGTACCTTTGATGCTAAATGATTGCCAAAGAAGAAGGAGGCATTAAATATAACTGGTAGTCTGCAAATGTGTTAGGAATTTGATGCTACCTCATTCAGTAATGCCAATTCTACCAATCAACTGATAACAAAAGTGAAGAACAAAAGCCATAGGGCCTATGATTAAAATGGAAAGTTCATCAGAACAAACCCTAATTTCAAGCACAGGAATTTATAAACAGAGTATATTATATAACTACCCCTGACAGAGAGCAGTTATCGGAACAAAGTTTCCATAAAATGGACTTTACTTTCACCAAAACTGTTCACTTCTTAAAATCTGATATGTATGTCAACAGCCAAACTATTCTTTTGTTACTTGTTTTCCAAATAATCTTAATAGTATTCTTCATTAAAATGCTACCAAGTAATGCTTCAGTCCTCTAGGACTGGTGGAGCAATTTTGCATCGTGTAAGGAAATAGCTGTGTCCACATAAACAGAACATAGTTGGGACCTGAACAATTTCAGGTGCACCATTCACCATTGGAGCTGGGAATCGATTGTTGTCACATTTGTGTCCGTTTACAGTTTCTATCAGTTCTCCATAAGGTAGCTCACCCAGAAGGCATCCATACACAGCAGCATCAGTATTAATTTCCCTTTTTTTCCCTGTTATTTATTTCTGTGGGTTTTCCAAGTCAAATTCCCAATTTATACTTTGGCAACCCTTGGTTGGGATTGAACAAGCTCCTTTGTCATAAGCAGCAGCAAAATGAGGAACATGACCTGCTCAAGTTCCCTAATAATGGAAAAAAAAGAGGATTTTTATCTATTATCTTCTTTGCATTGGAGAAGACCTTAATTATACCAAGTGCATGCAGGAGCAGCTATGCAATAGCCACTCCAAGAATTTATGCCTGATTCGATAGTCATTATCCCCTTCTCAGGAGCAGAGTGGAAGCAAGTAATTCCTGACACCAAAAGATTGTTTAGAAAATGGCGTATATATGAGTGTAACCGCCTGACTGGGTTCGTATGCAGACTTGGCTTGATAGCTGCTGCTGCTAACAGCCATGTTACTCAGCGGTGAGGAGGCCACCTTTCACAAACAATATATATCTAGGGTCAGTATGACTTGGGGTTCAACCCAACAGGAACATTATGATGTTTCTGATTAATGAAACCTTGATTTGAGTGAATGCTGTGTAAATACTGCTTATGAACAATTATTGGATGGCAAGAATTAACAAATTTTACACCACATAAAATTTAAAAAAGAAGTATATTTATTAATTTCAGCTTTATCAGTTATTAAGAGAAAGAAAAGAAGAAAAAAATAAAAAGGCCCATTATAGTTAAACCAGTCTAAATGTGCGCATAGTTGTTGGAGCTTGTCTCTTTCAAAGCTAGGTATAACCGTTACTGACGGCACTAAACCCATGGACTGCTGCAAAGCTCGAGCCACAATCTGAACTTCCTTTGAATTCCATCTTGAACAATCTGGCATTGGCCTTCCTCTTTGGAGCTAGTCATCTGCACAAGGCACTTCTTACAATTGGGACTCTCCTTTCTGGAGGATGCTGTGACACCTTCCCTTCCATCCTGCTCTGCAGCTCCTCCCAAAAAGCTCCCAAACCAGACTGCTGTGAATCACAAAACTCTCTCTGCCCTACTCTCCCTAGAACTTTCCCACCATCCTGATTGGCTGACACAACGTTCCTAAGTTGAACAGCAGGGCTTCTCATCTTACCAAAGCCGAAACATTCTACTGGCAGGTCATATTGCTTTTGCAGAAAACTGTTAAAATAACATACTTACAGAATAGCATTAGAAATCATAACCAGGGCATACATTCTCCCCCCCAACCCAAAAATGGTCATGTCCTCATGACTATGGAACTTATTTAACCATTATTAATAACACAACATTCAAATTAATTCTTGGTTTCAGGACCCTCAATCCATTTGTAAATTGAAGAAGCATATTTCACCATGGGAATGGACATTACACTCTGTTTCAAAGGTGCATCCTCTGCCAGCCTAGCTAGGGGATTCCTGACTCTCTGAGATCTCCTTATCTCATCTTCAGCTTCTCCAGCTTCAGCCACTCCTTGTGACCTCTCCTGTCTATGACTCGTACCTTCTGGTGGCTCAGGTCCCCCTGCCTGATGACTGAACTTAGCTCCTTTCAGTTTAAGTAGGTACTGCCGAACATTTTCAACCTCTGCCGGTGCTAACCGGCAAGACCTGTCTCAGAAAGGGATGCCCTCGGTCACTCTAATAGTGTGGCAAATACTTTTGGAGCAACCAACTTCAGAGTCGTCAATGGAAAACATCTCCGTTACTCTCCTTTTCCATTCCTTGAGTATCAATGAGTCACCAAAGTTGCATGATTTCAATGTTGACTTCCTCGATCCAGGACACTATTTCCTTTCCATTTCCCTGGAAAATCACTGTCACAGGAAAAAGAGGAGCATTTGGTGCCCCATGTCTGAGGGTAATATCTCTTCCTGTTAATCACTGTCATCTTGTTTGCATAGACAGCCAAAGATTTCTGCAGTTCAGTTCTTGCCAGCATTCCTGCAGGTAAGCGAGACACTTCTTCCTAATCATCATGAGCATCCACCTGGATGGCTGAGGCATTGGGCATTCCAGTAAATTTGGGGGGTCCTGTCACTCCAGCTACTCCTCCAGGACATAATTTGCAGGTTTCGCCGGGTGTACTGCACAGCTCCTCGTTTCTGCTCATCATCCTGCTTAGAGGAACTTGCACCTTCTCAAAAGCATCTCTGATCACAGCATGAATGGACAAGGTTTTCAAAAAGTTCTCTCTCCTTGCATGCTCCCATGAGCCTTCTCACAATGGAAGCATTTGTTCCCACAAGAATGGAAGCTCCACCCTTTCAAATTGGATCAGGCAGACCAACGTTGGAGTATCAATAGTCTCATTTACTCCAACATCTACTTCTGAAAACTCTAATTTCAACCTCAAGTAACTATCATGCGAGTACTCATCAGTATTAAGCCCCTGAATCTCGAGGGCACTGAGAGGCATCAATGGTAAGTGTGCCAAATACCAGTTGTAAAAGGGTCTATAAAGCAAAGTAAATTGAGAACCTGTGTCGAATATAGCTTGAGCATAAACACCTTCAAGCCATATGAATACATCAGAGCTTGGTCCCATTAATCCTTCAGGAATATTTTGTGCTTTAGTATTTCCCCTGATATACTGATTGGAATGTATCCTCTCTGAAATGCTGGCCTGTTCCTTTACTGGGTCCCTCCATAGTTTGGCCCCTTTTTTTCTCTGTTTGATCAACAACTGATTTACTTTTCAAAGATTTTCCTGTCCCTCACAATCTTGCTTGAAATGTCCATCTTCTCTACAATGGTAACAGAAAATACCAGTTGTCTCTCTAGTCAAGAGACCCTTTTGAGCAGCTTTCCCCTGTGGGTCATGTTTCCCAAAGGGCGTATCATGTTTAACTGAAACATTAGTAGGCATCTGTTGAATTAGCTCAGATCCAAGGTTTTCCACCTCATTCCTTAAAAGCTCTATCTCTGTAACATCAGGGGTCACTTTAGCATCGGAAGCTACCACTGAAGGCAGTACTTAGCTTTTGGGAATGTTCCACTTTTCAGTCATGCTTTCCTCCTCTCTAACTTGTCTGAGTAACTCGGTAGAAAATGAAGGAGGGCACATCTTGCGGATCAATCAAAAACGTGGAACAATCATGTCACGTGACAGTGTGTCCTTTACAACCTGCTCCGTCCTCAAGCAATTTCTCTCAGACAGTTGAATGCTCCTTTGTGTTGCAAACAATGCAGCGGTTTCTCCAATCTGAAAGGTAGGCAGACAGCTTCGCTCCTTCCTCCAGGAATATGTGCCTGAACTTCATCCTTAGATCGGCTGCACTTTCAGCAGTGTCAAAAGCATCTTCTAGAAGTTCCAGGAAATTAGCAGATGTGGCTAATGGGTTTTCTGTCTTTAGGACCCTCACTATATCAGTCCTGGACCCTTTATATTCTCTACCAGTCTCTGCTTCTTAATTTTACCTGAGCACTGCCCCTCATCCATTAACTGAGACGTCTGCTCTGTCCAAGCCTCATATTCTTCTTCCTCCTTGGGTGCTGGTTTGACTCCAGAGAACACTTCCAACCTACGATAACTTTGGCATTTATCAACCAGTGATATAATAGCCAAAACCAGCTCAGAACCTCTGGCAGCTGCTGAAGGACCTATTAGACCTTTCACATCAGACAACCCTTTCTCCTCACTTTGCAGAAATGAGAAGAGCTTGTCCTTAAACTCTTCACCCTTAGCCACCTGCTCCCATTCTCCAAAAATATGGACAGCCTATGACCCCACCTCTCCACGTTATCCTGCAGCATAACTTCAGTTATGTCACTGCTACTCTGGACTAACACAACATCCCTACCAGCTGATTGGTCAAAATGCCATTCAATCATCGTAATGTTTCCCAACGCTTTTACAGAGCTCAGCACTCTCAGTAGCAGTTCGTTGGGAATTCGGATAGCTGCCCCGCTCAGAATACAAGCATTATTTGTGGATAACTGCTTCAATTCACACTAACCCTTCATCCCTGCGGCATCCAAAATGAGGTAACTTAATTACTTTCCCCGACACCAGCTTAAACACAGGCGTAGACACACAAACCACTTAATCAATACTAAAGCAGCATTCAAACAGCATCCTAAATCTAGATGAAGTCCCCCAAAAAATGTAACCCCCTCACTGGGCTCATATGTAAACTTGGCTTGATAGCTACTGTGGCTATCAGCCACATGACTCAGCAGTGAAGAGGCCAGCCTTCGCAAACAGTATACGTCTAGGGTCAGTATGATTTGGGGTTCAACCAGATTGGAATGTCGTGATGTTCCAATTAAACAAATCTCAGTTTGAGGCAAATGCTGTGTAAATACTGTCCATACCCAATTATCAGACAGGAAGAAATAACAAATTGTACACTGCATAAAATTATAAAGTATATTTACTAATATTAACTTTATCAAGCAGTTATTAAGAGAAAGAGAAAAAAGAGGTCATAACAGTTAATCCAATCTAAATATACATATAATCATTGGAGCTCATCTCTTCTAAAGCTGGGTATAACCATTATTCACAATGCCAGACCCAGGGTCTGCACAAGCCACGATCTGTTCTTCCCTTGAAATACACCTTGAACAAACTGGGTCTCTCTCAGGAGTATTGGTCCTCCTCCTTGGAGCCATTTATCTGCAAAAAGCACTTATTGCAATGGGGGCTCTCTTTTCCGTAGCATTCTTCAGCATCTTTCCTTCCATTCCGCTCCGCAGCTCCAACCAATATGACCCCAAAGCAGACTACCGTCCTTCACAAAACTCTCTCTAGGACTTTCTCCAGATCCCATCATCCTGATTGGCTGACACAACGTTCGTAAGTTCAACAGCAGGGCTTGTTACCTTGGCAGAAAGCAAAACATTCTGTCATCAGGACACAATGCTTTTGCAGAAAACTGCTAAAATGATATACCTATAGTATAGCATTAGGGATCATAATGAGGCATTACATAAGCTTTTGGAGAATACAGAAGTTTCATGGCCAACATGTGTATTCAGTTATGCTTTATCGACTACAGCTCAGTGTTCAATGCCATCATCCCCTCCAAACTAATCAATAAGCTTTAAGACCTTGTCCTCAATACTTACTTATGCAATTGAATCTTTGATTTCCTCACTTACAATCCCCAGTCAGTTCAGATTAGCAACAATGTTTCCTCCATAATTTCCTTCAGCACAAGTGCACTAGAAGGCTGTATGCATAACTCCCTGCCCTACTTAAGATTGTGTGGCTAAGCCCATCTCCAATGTTATATTTAAGTTTGATGATGACACCACTGTCATAGGCCAACTCAAAGGTTGTGATTAATCAGCATATAGGAGGACGACTGAAAATCTGGCTGAGTGTTACCATCACAACAACCCCTTACTGAATGTCAGCAAGACCAAGAAGCTGAAGATTGACTACAGGAGGAGGAAACCAGAGGACAATTCCTCAACAGAGGTGGAGAGGGTCAGTATCTTTAAATTCCTTGGCGTTGCCATTTCCGTGTACCTGTTCTGGGCCCAGCACGTAAGTACAATAATGAAGAAAGCACAGCTGTGTTTCTACTTCCTTAGGAGTTTACAAAGATTCTATATGACATCTAAAACCTTGATAGACTTTTGAAGCTGTGCACTGGAAAGTATATTGACTGGTTGCATCACACCCTAGTATGGTAAAACCAATGTACTTGAGTGGAATATCTTTCAATAGGTAGTGGATACTGTCCAGTCCACCATGGGTAAAGCCCTCCCCACCACTGAGCACATCTACACAAAGTGTTCTCGCAGGAACACAGCATCCATCATCAGGGACTCCCACCACCCAGGTCCTGCTCTCTTCTTATTGCTGCCATCAGGAAGAAGGTCCAGGAGCCTCAACATTGACACCACCAGGTTCAGGAACAGTTATTACCCCTCAACCATCCGGCTCTTAAACCAAAGGGGGATAACTCCACTCAACTTCACTTGCCCCATCATTGAAATGTTCCCACAATCTATGGACTCACTTTCAAGGGCTCTTCATCTCATGTTCTCAATGCTTATTTCTCAATTATTTATTATTTTATTTATTTGCTCCCTTTATTGACTTTTGCACACTGGTTGAACACTCAAATTGGTGCGGTCTTTGATTGTTTCTATTGTTGTTATTATTCTAGTTTGGATTTATTGAGTACGCCCCCAAGAAAATGAATCTCAGGCTTGTATATGGTGACAAAAATGTACTTTGATAATAAATTTACTTGGCACTTTGAACTTCGAACCTTATTCCTGTAATGTATAACTAATGTAATTTGATGTGGATTGTCTAATCAGGATCTCCGCATTAAAAAAAACACATAACATGATGCCAAATCATAGTAATGTGCTTTATCTATTTAGCAGCCTAACAGAAAAGGAAATGACTGCAGTCAGAAACAATCTAGTGTGAGTGCTGAGGCTGATATTGAAAATTCTCTTTATGTGTAATAACTGGATGCCAACTGTTAAACAATTGAAGGTCATTGAATTTCCAGAACTAACGAAAAGGTGAGGCAGTGCACAATTAGCATTTACCAAGACATTTTGAGAACCACCAAGATGAAATACCAAAAATGCATAACTTACTTTTATTGAGAGAAGATAGGGCTCAATGCATCAACTGTTTCTATATATTTCCCCTGATTTCAGTGTTTGCATGCACTTGTGACTCTGAAAGGAAAAAAAAAAGTATCTTTCGGAGAGACAAAGGATTTAAATCTGTCTTTATTTGTGATTACTTATATTTCTGCAAAATGTCAAATCCAATAGTGAGTTACAATGTTTAATTTTATACAGTCCATTATCCAGGTTCTCCAAAATCTTCTCCCATGCTTACACTAAGCTTGTATGGACATGTGAGTCCAATTGTGTCAGGATCCCTCATTTTTAGATTCATCTTGCTGGTTGTGGTGACACCACAATTGGCTTGCTGCTGAGGCCCCGCAGAACTTCCTGAATCAGAGTCAGGTTTAATATCACAGGCATATGTCATGAAATTTGTCCTGAAAGACTTTGACAAGAAACAAAGCAGGCCATAGAAGATTGTCCCCTTTTAAAGTCTGAGAGGCGTAGGAACTAGACTTAGTAACTAGATGACCATCTTTACAAATTTTTCCAACTGGCAAAAAAAAATTATGTCAACATTCTGTTTCCAGTTAACCAGCCAGTCATCTATACACGTCATGTTATCTCCTATATCATGAGTCTTTCTGCTTCATGTTGACCTTTAATTGTGGCACCTTAGGTATTGCCTTCTGGAAATCAAAGTATTGTAAATCTATTGGTTCTTTTTCTATTCAAAGCACACCTTAAGTCTTTAAAGAATTAATCATTTGGACAAGCACGATTTTTCTTTCATGAAACCATGTTCTTTTGCCTGATTACTTGATTTCTTTTTCTAATGCCCTGCTATAATGCCTTCAACAACAGCTTCGAGCATGTTCCAATGATGTTAAGATAACTAGACTGTAGTTTCCTACCTACTTTTACTCTCCCTTGTTGAATAAAGGAATTGCATTTGTTTTCTTTTCAATCTAATGAATCTTTCTCTTAATATAGGAATTCAGTTAAATTAACACCAATATATTAACTATCTCAGTGGTCCCTTCTTTTAGTTCCTTCTTTCAGGATTGGAGAACTTGTGAGCCTGTATTTCCGTCAGTTTTCTTATTTATGGAATACTACTCTATTCCAGAGCTACTCCCCCAAATCCAAATCTCAATTTATAGCTCTTAGCTATTTTATTTGTATCTCTATAGTGAAGGTAGGTACATAATTACCTGTTTAATTGATCTGACTAGCTATATCTTGTACTCTTTTTGACTTCCTTATTAATCTTCTAGTTATTATTATTTCAATATTTAAATATTGTCTGAAACCTAATCTGCTATTGCAGTTGCTCAATTAAATGCTTTGTCTGCAAATTTGATAATAACTTTGACATTTTTTTAGCTAACCACAGATGGAGGGTAATTTTTCTTTCTCATATGTGCATCTATTCTGTATGAGGACAGACAAAGGAGAGTCAGTGAATGTTGTTTACTTGTGTTTTAAGAAGGCCTTTGTTGAAGTGCTGCACATGAGGCTGCTAAACAAGATAAGAGCCTATGGAATTACAGGGAAGACGCTAGCATGCATAGGAGATTGGCTGACTGGCAGGAGGCAGAGTAGGAATAAAGGGGGTCCTTTCTGGTTGGTTGCTGGTGACTAGTGGTGGTCCACAAGGGCCGATGTTGGGACCACTTCTTTTCACCTTATATGTCAATGATTTGGATGATGGAATTGATGGTTTTGTGGCCAAGTTTGTGGATGATACAAAGATCATCAGAGGGGCAGGAAGTGCTGCAGGGAGTCTGCAGAAGGACTTTGACAGATTAGGAGAATGGGCAAGGAATTGGCAGATGGAATACAGTGTAGGGAAGTGTATGGTCGTGCACTTTGGCAAAAGGAATAAAGGCATAGACTATTTTGTAATTCAGAAATCAAAGGTGCAAAGGGACTTGAGAATCCTTGTGGAGGATTCCTTCAAGTTTAACTTGCAGGTTAAGTTGGTGGTAAGGAAGTTGGCATTCATTTCAAGAGGCCGGGATATGAAAGCAAGGATTAATGCTGAGGCTTTATACCGCATTGGTCAGACTGCACTTGGAGTATTGCAACTGTTTTTGGGCCCCTTATCTAAGAAAAGATGCACTGGTATTGGAGAGGGGCTAAATGAGGTTCAGAAGAATGATTCCAGGAATGAAAGGGTTAAAATATGAGGAACCTTTGATGGTTTTGGGCCTGTTTTCACTGTAGTTTAGAAGAATGAGGGGAACTTCATTGAAACTGATGAAATATTGGTGGGAGGAGAAGCTGGCAGCACGCCATGTGTGCGCAGCTCTCCGGTGAAAAATGATGCTGTATCTGTTAAATAGGGGCCGTGGACAATTCTGATTTGATGGAGAATGGACGTGAAATCACAGAGGAACATCTGGGGAAATTTCTGAAACGCCTGTCCGCTGCTGTCGTTACTGTGTGGTCGGGAATCTTTCGGAGGGTAGGCCTCAAAATCCCTGGCCTTGCCTGTTTTTGGCGACCGAGGAAGAGGTCGAATCACTCGGACAGAGATGGCACTCAGTACTCGGTGTGGGAGAGCTGATCAGAGCTTGAAGTTTTCCGATGACTCAGAGTCGCATCGTGGTCGGCATGGCATGGAGAGTTTTTCTTCCCTCTCCTGTCCGCGTGAGATGTGGGACATTTGAGAAACTTTGAACTTTACTGTGCTCACAGACTTTCTTCATCAAGTTATGGTATTGTGCACTGTTGTAACTATACATATAATTATGTGGTTTTGTCAGTTTTTTTAGTCTTGGTCTGTCCTGTGTTTTGTGATAGCACACCGGAGGAAATAATGTATCATTTCTTGATGCATGCATTACTAAATGACAATAAAAGGAGACTACGTGTCTTCATAATCTAATCTAAAAAAAATATTGAAAGGCCTAGATAGAGTGGATGTGGAGAGGATGTTTCCTATAGTGGGTGAGTCCAGGACCAGAGGGCACAGCCTCAGAATAGAATTGCTTCTCTTTAGAACAGAGATGAGAAGGAATTTCTTTAGCCACTGGGTAGTGAATCTGTGGCATTCATTACCACAGATGGCTACGGAGGCCGAGTCATTGGATATATTGAAACTGGGGGTTGATAGTTTCTTGATTAGTAAGGGTGTCAAAGGTTACAAGGAAAAGGGCAGAGTATGGAGGGATAATACATTCAGCTATGATGGACTGGCAGAGCAGACTTGATGGGCCAAATAGCCTAATTCTGCTCATATGTCTTATGGTCTTGTAATCAGAAGGATCCCATGAAGTGTCTGGCACTCTGTCTCAACTAGCTAATTCCATGATTTAATTTTCCAATCTTCTATCCCTCATCATTATCAGGTGCCTTCATGATGAAATAATTACATAGCCCATCTTGTAAAATGCAAGGGCTTTTTTTTATTTTTTAGCTTACTTTCTATAGGCCCCAGGATATGCTGAGGAGTCACTATAGTCCCTGAATGGATCTATGGAAGATACAACCTTGAAGAGTTGAAACAAATAAATAGAAACGTTTGTCCCACTGATATACACAGTAGACAGAAAGCTACATTACTTTAAGAACACAAGGACTTTCACTTACATAGGACCTCAAATAAATCATCAGGACAAGTTTGATTTTACTTAATAACAAAGCCCAAGGTTGTGGTATGAACAAATACAGCTAATATATAAATGACTTTGCAGTTTGAAGCTGTCTGTCTTGAATCATCTTCACTCATCCGCTCCATTGTCTTCTCACAGTCTTCACAGTGAGTTCACTTTAATCTTACATGCAAACAACTTTCCATTCTTTTTCATTGTAGCTAGAAATAAGGCTATTAAATTAATTCTGTATGCATTTCAGGGGAAGTGGATTTTTTTTATTATTAACACAATTCTTTCACAACATTGGGATATTTCTATCTGAGGTGATTGTGGAATCTGTGAAGGTGTGCCCTCTTTACTTGGCAAATTTGGATGTCTTGGTTAGAGGTTAAAGACATAAAGATGCAAAGGGTAAGTGTGTTGGGCTGATCATCCACTCCTCCACACATAGGGAATAAGCTGTCAGATATTTATGTTTCCTTTCATTTTATACTATTATATCTATTTGTGAGCCACCTTATCCTGCAGGAGAACATAGAATATAGAATATGGAACAGAAAGTGAGCTAATGAATGTTTTGCACTCTTTGGGTGTTATGTCTTCCCTGAGTAAATAGTCTGGCAATATGCGACTGCTGGGAGGTCCATATGGTCCATGGTATGAGAGGCATACAAATATTAGGTATTTGTCCTGGCTAATACAGGCAGGTGTTGAGAGTCTGATATATAGAGTGATGCAATTACAACATATAGCAATCAGTTCTTGACCTTAATAATACTTGAGATCATTGCAATGTTTTCCGTGTACAGACAGGTTCTTTAAGGGTGCATTTATCTCCATAGTGGACTCTTCCTCTTCTATTTTAGTGCATGCTTGGAGGTTCTCCTGATGCAATGACCATACAAAAGAATCCTTATCTTTGCTGTCTCATTGATCTAGGCTTTCTGGATATTTTTGCAGAAAAATACACTGAGTCAAGACCACTTGAATAAAATCCACCACTAGTGCTCTGTGTCTTATAAAGATCTGGGCAGTTCTAAATGAGTGTAAGGTGGTTTGAAATGGTGACAGCCCCTCCTGAAATGCAGATTGAAGTGACTTTATGAAGTTATTAATTAGCACAAACAAGAATAGATGTTTGCTGAAATCATGATGATCCCAGCAGTATAAATACCCTGCATTAAATTGAATAGGTGGGAGCATATCACACACAGTGACCTTTGTACATGTTTTCCAGTTTAGCCCATGGGTATTTTTAGGCATTGTTTGAGAATAAATAATAGCTAGCACTCTAGGTATGGTAGACTACATCTCGTTCAGTAATTCCTTAGAAGATTTGGCTGATATATTCGGGATTGTAGATTAAACCATAAATTTAGAGGGCTGCACTTCCCCGGTACTGCACTGAGCATTGGCTTATTTTTTTTAACTCAGGTTTCTGAAGTGAGCCTTAAATCCACAACTTTCAGAAGTTTGTGTTAAAGTTCTACTAATTGAGATCTACCTCACAGCAACACAAAAGGAAGTGGACCACAGAGTGCAGAGACAGAGAAAAATATTAGAAGTTGGAAAGGTCATGTGTAAATGTTCTGCTCCTGTTGTTGTTTCAAGATTGCTTTTCTTCTCCAATTTGTTTGCACTCCTTTCTCCGCTGACACTGACCTTTAAAGTATACTGTCCTGTGGTGAACTGCTGCCGCAGATTTAATGCAGCAGTCTGACATAAATGAACTATGATATAAGTATGACTATATTGGTCCTTCTGTAAGTAATTGTGAATCCTGATTCCACAGCACCAAATATATGGCATAGAATACAAATCTCTTGCATTAAATCTCTTTTACTACAGAAGACCAAAAGGACCATTTTATCCCCGCCAGCCAAAAAAGGGCAATCCAGCCTAATTCCACTCTCCAGTTTTTGGTTCATTGTCTTCTAGGTTAAAGAACTGCAAGTACACAACTTGCCACTTTTTGCCTGTGACTTTGTTAATAAGACTTTCTCTGGTGAAAGGTCACAGCAAACAATAGTCCATAACTTCTCTCCGGACTTGGTGGCAATTCAATGTGACAGAACTGAGGTGAGGCGAGTGGAAGCAAATTGATCGAATTAAGCGCTGAGCCAAATTGGAAACATTGGGTACAGGCCGAATCGAGGCAGCAGGGTCCAGGCCCCAGAGTGTATTGAAATGACGGAACCCAAGTCTGAGCACAAGGAACGACCCAATGTTTGGATGATTTG
This sequence comes from Mobula birostris, assembly GCF_030028105.1. Taxonomy (NCBI): domain Eukaryota; kingdom Metazoa; phylum Chordata; class Chondrichthyes; order Myliobatiformes; family Myliobatidae; genus Mobula; species Mobula birostris. The sequence goes on along the minus strand of NC_092380.1, from coordinate 88,057,575 downwards.
CGGGCTGGGCCAGATTGAAAAGGTCGGGGTGTCGGGGCCAGGGGCGAGGTGCAGGCTGGTTTGTCTTCCTCAGTGACGTTTACTTGGCTCTGCGCTGAACAGAGGCTATAGCTTTGTGTCTGTGGACAGGCTGTCTTTCACGAGCTTTGGTTCTGAATTCATATTTGCTTGCTATTACTGCTTGCATAATTTGTTTATTTTTCTTTCACTGCACTTTGGGTGTTTGATGATCTTCTGTTGATGGGTTCTTTTGGGTGTCTTTACTTTGTGGCTGCCTATAAGGAGACAAATTTCAAGGTTGGATAATGTATATACTTTGATAATAAATGTACTTTGAACTTTGAACTTTGAAAATTGGCAGGAAGTTCCAGGCCCAATCTCATCTGGGCGGCAAATATTTTCTTCAACTCTAATTGTTCCACAAATTCTATCAAGCTTCCAGTCTTCATTATCAAGTTCTCTATTAAACAAAATAGTCCTTTAATGAATTTACTCAGAATATTTTACATAGAACATAGAACATAGAAATTCACAGCACATTACAGGCCCTTCAGCCCACAATGTTGTGCCAACCATGTAACCTACTCTACCGACTGCCCGGAATTTCCCTAGCGCATAGCCCTCTATTTTTCTAAGCTCCATGTACCTATCTAAGAGGCTCTTAAAAGACCCTATTTATCCGCTTCCACCACCGTCACCAGCAGTGCATTCCACACAGCCACTACTCTCTGTGTGAAAAACATACCCCTGACTTCCTCTTGGCACCTATTTCCAAACACCTTAAAACTATTCCCCCTCATGTTAGCTATTTCAGTCCTGGGAAAAAGCCTCTGGCTATCCACACAATCAATGGCCCCCATCATCTTATACACCTCTCATCCTCTGTCACTCCAAGGAGAAAAGGCCAAGTACGCTCAACCTATTCTCATAAGATACACCCTCCAATCCAGGCAACATCCTTGTAAATCTCCTCTGCACTCTCTCTATAGTATCCACATCCTTCCTGCAGTGAGGTGACCAGAACTGAACACAATACTCCAAGTGGGGTCTGACCAAGGTCTTATATATCTGTAACATTACATCACGGCTCTTGATCTTAATCCCACGGTTGATGAATGCCAACACACCATGCGCCTTCTAAACAACACTGTCAACCTGCGCAGCAGCTTTGAGTGTCCTATCGACATGGACCCAAGATCTCTCACATGGACCCAAGATCTCTCAGATCCTCCACACTGCCAAGAGTCTTACCATTTATATTATATTCTATCTTCAAATTTGACCTACCAGAATGAACCACTTTACATTTATCTGGGTTGAAGTTTATCTGTCACTTCTCAGCCCAGTTTTGCATTCTGTCGACGTCCCGCTGTAACCTTTGACAGCCCTCCAGACTATCTACAATACCCCAACCTTTGTGTCATCAGCAAACTTACTAACCCATCCTTCTACTGCTTCATCTAGGTCATTTATAAAAATCACAAAAAGGAGAGGTCCCAAAATAGATCCCTGCAGAACACCACTGGTCACCAGCATCAAAGCAGAATACGAACCATCTACAGCCACCCTTTGCCTTCTGTGGGCAAGCCAATTCTGGATCCACAAAGCAAGGTCTCCTTGGATCCCATGCCTCCTTACTTTCTGAAGGAGCCTTGCATTAGAAACCTTTCCAAATGCCGTACTGAAATCCATATACACTACATCCACTGCTCTACCTTCATCAATGTATTTTGTTACTTCCTCAAAAAATTCAGTCAGTCTCATAAAGCATGACCTGCCCTTGACAAAGCCATGCTGACTATCCCTAATCAGATTTTGTCTCTCCAAATGCTCAAAAATCTTGCCTCTTAGGATCTTCTCCAACAACCGGCCTACCACTGAAGTCAGACTCACTGGTCTATAATTTCCTGGGTTATCTTTACTCCCTTTCTTTTTTTTAATACTTTATTTTCAAAATTTTCAAAAAGACAATGAAATCAACAAGAACATACCAGCTCAGACATGTATAAAAATGAAATAAGCAAAAAAAAAGGAACATAACATTAGAAGGATGTCTATTGTACAAAGTGCTCAAAAATACTAAACATTAAATCTCAAATGAGGGCCGTGAGAAATCAGCTGGGGGGAAATTGCTCATCTGCCCCTGGCCTCGTCCAGGGAGGCAAGAAATGGATCCCAGATAGCCGAAAACTTTTTAATTAAATTGGTTCTCAAGAACCCAAGTTTCTCCATCTGTATGACTGAGATCATATCAGCCATCCATCTCCAAAAGGAAGGGGGAGAAGGTGATTTCCATTCCCTCAAGTTAAGTCTTTGGCAACAATCATCCCCAGCATCAGAGACTGTTGTATGGCTGCAGGGAAACAAATAGTAGATTGCGAGCAGCAAAATATAGCGAGACCAGCTTTTTAAAGAAAGAGGCTTCCCTTACTCCACTATCAGCTCTGCTCTTAAACGCACCTCCCCCATTTCACGTACATCTGCTCTCACTCCATCCTCCCGCCACCCCACTAGGAATAGGGTTCCCTTGGTCCTCACCTGCCACCCTACCAGCCTCCGGGTCCAACATATTATTCTCCGTAACTTCTGCCACCTCCAACGGGATCCCACCACTAAGCACATCTTTCCCTCCCCCCCCCCGCTTTCCGCAGGGATCGCTCCCTACGCGACTCCCTTGTCTATTCGTCCCCCCCATCCCTCCCCACCGATCTCCCTCCTGGCACTTATCCTTGTAAGCGGAACAAGTGCTACGCATGCCCTTACACTTCCTCCCTTACCACCACTCAGGGCCCGAAACAGTCCTTCCAGGTGAGGCGACACTTCACCTGTGAGTCGGCTGGGGTGATATACTGCGTCCGGTGCTCCCGATGTGGCCTTTTATATATTGGCGAGACCCGACAAAGACTGGGAGACCGCTTTGCTGAACACCTACGCTCTGTCCGCCAGAGAAAGCAGGATCTCCCAGTGGCCACACATTTTAATTCCACATCCCACTCCCATTCTGACATGTCTATCCACGGCCTCCTCTACTGTAAAGATGAAGCCACACTCAGGTTGGAGGAACAACACCTTATATTCCGTCTGGGTAGCCTCCAACCTGATGGCATGAACATCGACTTCTCTAACTTCCGCTAATGCCCCACCTCCTCCTCGTACCCCATCTGTTATTTATTTTTATACACACATTCTTTCTCTCACTCTCCTTTTTCTCCCTCTGTCCCTCTGAATATACCCCTTGCCCATCCTCTGGGTTCCCCCCGCCCCTGTCTTTCTTCCCGGACCTCCTGTCCCATGATCCTCTCATATCCCTTTTGCCTATCACCTGTCCAGCTCTTGGCTCTATCACTTCCCCTCCTGTCTTCTCCTATCATTTTGGATCTCCCCCTCCCCCTCCAACTTTCAAATCTCTTACTCACTCTTCCTTCAGTTAGTCCTGACGAAGGGTCTCGGCCTGAAACGTCGACTGTACCTCTTCCTAGAGATGTTGCCTGGCCTGCTGCGTTCACCAGCAACTTTGATGTGTGTTGTTCCTAGGGGAAGGATCTTTTATAGCTTTGAGTACCAGTCGAATATTTTGGACCAAAATCCAGTCAGTAATGGGCAAAACCAAAAGGTGTGTGACAACGTGACTTCCGTTCCTTGGCATCTATCACACATTGGCGAGACAGAAGGGTAAATCCTGTGCAACCTACGTTTAGAGTAATGGAGATGGTGGACAATTTGAAACTGGATCAGTTGGTGCCTGCTGTTAACAGAGAAAGCCTGTATCATAGACAAATACTTATCGCAGGCAGCTTCAGATAATTCAATGCCCAAATCCTCTCTCCAGGCGTCTCTAATCTTCACAGTAGACGCTACAGTGCAATCATCAAACAAATGTACAAACTTGGAAACGAGACACCTGGAGTCAGGAGGGTTCTTTAAAATATCAAAAAAAATATGTTTCCCTGGAAGGATTTTAAAATTACAAATCTTAGATTGAATGTAGTGTCTAATTTGTAAATAATGAAAAAAGTGCGAATGAGGCAGCTTAAATTTCTCTTTCAGCAGACTAAATGTTGCAAACTGTCCCTCTATGTGCAAGTCTTCAATAGAAACTAGACCTTTCTCCCTCCAAGCATGGTAGGTTTTATCTGACCATGAGGGTAGAAAGGAGTGATTGAAACAGACTGGTGTTTGTACATAGGTCTCTGGTAAATTCAGAGCACTCCTAATCTGATTTAGAATTCTGATGGAATTTTTCAAAACAAAACTAAAACTTTTTGAAGTCCCAGGCTTCTCTAACTTAAATCACAGCATGGCTGACAAGGAGGAATTGACAACAGAGTTGGACTCCGTACATAGCCACAAGGGAGCCCCAGGGGCTAGGTTATCCGGAGCCCCCTGTTGCCAAAACATTAAAGCCCGGCATTGACAGCCCAATAATAGTGTCTAAGTACAGGTAATCTCAGTCTTCCTTCAGACTTGGGCTTTTGTAAATGAATTCCTGCTCCTGAGATATCCAAGTCTCTGTAATGGCCACAACATCTCAGCTCCATGTATTGGTCCATGCGGTAAGTTCATCCACCTTGTTAATGATACTCCTACTCCTTGCATTAAAACAGACACAGCTCAAACCATCAGGCTGAGTGTATCTTTGCTCTAACATCTGCCTATCTTTCCTCACAAACTCCCTATAAGCTGTCTCTACTTGTACTCCAACCTCCTCATCCTCTGCCTCTTCACTTTGGTTCCCACTCCCCTGCAAATCTAGTTAAACCCTCCCCAATAGCATTAGCAAACCTCCCCGCCAGGATATTGGTCCCCCTTGGATTGGCCAGAACTGTGGTAAATGGATTTAAAATCAGCAAATATAAGTTACCTTTCAGATTAATCTCTCGTCAGAATCCTTGTTTCAAAGCCAACAATCTAAGGTCATCATTGTTCCTTTACAGATGAAATACTCTTAATCCTGCCAGGATCTTACTCTTCTCATCCCACCCTACTGCACCTGTGTCCTCCCTGTCAAGTGAGGACTACAACTAGCGTAAATGATACTCTAGCAATGAAAAAGAAAACATTTAATACATTTCCAGCATTAATCCCTTGTTTTTACTTACTGTATTTTTAAATGGATGCCTGAACAGTAAGTCATGCATCTGAGTTTGCTGTAGACAATGCAATGAATAGCTTAAATGGTCTAGTATTTGTACAAACCTGTGGTAAATGGATTTAAAAATCAGCAAATATAAGATGTTGTGGTACTAAAATAGATAGATTATTTTCATAATGATGATAAATAAAAAGCAGGGAAAGTCCAAACATTTCAGTGTTTTTGCACTTGATCATTATAATCCCATCGGCCAGGTACAGAAATTAATCAGAGGGGCTCATGCAATGCTAGACTTAATATATCTAATTTATTGGAGTTATCTACTATACTGTATATCAAGTCCTGGTTAGACCAGAACTGGTATGACATGATAATCTCTAAGAACCACACATTAGGAAAGATACATGAGGTGTTGCATTTTGGAAGGACAAATCAAGGTAAGACATACACAGTAAATGGTAGGGCACTGAGGAGTGCGGAGGAACAAAGGGATCTGAGAGTTCAGATACATAATTCCCTGAAAGTGGTGTCACAGGTAGACAGGGTTGTAAAGAAGGCTTTTGGCATTCTGGCATCCATAAATCAAAGTATTGAGTATAGGAGTTGGGATGTTATAAGGAGGTTGTATAAGTCATTGGTGAGGCCAAATTTGGAGTATTGTGTACAGTTCTGGTCACCTAACTATAGGAAGGATATCAGTAAGATTGAAAGAGTGCAGAGAAGATTTACTAGGATGTTGCTGGGTCTTCAGGTGTTGAGTTACAGGGAAAGATTGAACAGGTTAGGACTTTATTCCTTGGAGCTTAGAAGAATGAGGGGAGATTTGATAGAGGTTTGCAAAATTATGAGGGGTATAGACAGAGTAAATGTGAATAGGCTCTTTCCACTTAGATTAGGAGAGATAAATATAAGAGGACATGGCTTTAGCGTGAAAGGGGAAAGGTTTCGGGGGAACATTAGGGGGAACTTCTTCACTCAGAGAGTGGTAGGAGTGTGGAACGAGCTGCCGTCTGACGTGGTAAATGCAGGCTCACTCTTAAGTTTTAAGACTAAATCGGATAGGTACATGGATGGGAGAGGTCTGGAAGGTTATGGACTGGATGCAGGTCAATGGGACTAGCGGAATAATGTTTCGGCACAGACTAGATGGACCGAATTGCCTGTTTTCTGTGCTGCAGGGTTCTATGGTTCTATGGTTCTATACCTTTTGGCATGGATAGAGATTTAATAAAATGGTGCCTGAATTCCAGCAGATGCCATGCAAACTAATATAACATTCTTTATAGTTTGGAGGTAGTCCAAACTCTCCCGTGTCTTTGAGAGAAGCAAATTTATTCTATCCAGAATCATAATGTCGACCACTACCTGAAGATGGTTTATGTGATGTAATCTATCACGTGAAGGGGTCAAGACAAACTTTGACAGTCGGGCAAATCAGAACTGGTGCCAAGGTAGCATAGCAGTTAGTGTGGGAATAACAGAGACATGGCTTCAAGTGGACAGGGCCTGGGAAATGAATATTCAAGGGTATATGTCCTATTAAAAGGATAGACTGATGGGCAGAGGGGATGGGGTGGCTCTGTTGGTGAGAAATGATATTCAGTCCTTTGTGAGGGGGGACATAGAATCAGGAGACGTGAGTCAGTATGGATAGAACTGAAAAATTCTAAGGGTAGAAAGACCCTAATGGGAGTTATCTACAGGCCCCCAAACAGTAGTCTGGATGTAGGATGTAAGTTGAATCAAGAGTTAAAATTGGCATGTCGCAAAGGTAATTCTACAGTTGTTATGGGGTCTTCAACATGCAGGTAGACTGGAGCAATCAGGTTGGTGCTAGACCCCAAGAAAGGGAGTTTGTGGAGTTCCTCTGAGATGGAGTCTTAGAACAGCTTGTACTGGAGCCTACCAGAGAGAATGCAATTCTAGATTTAGTGTTGTGCAATGAACTGAATTTGATCAGGGACCTCGAAGTAAAGGAGCCATTAGGAGGTAGTGACCATAATATGATAAGTTTTAATCTACAATTCGAGAGGGAGAAGGGAAACTCGGAAGTGTCAGTATTACAGTTGAACAAAGAGAACTATGGTGCTGTGAGGGAGGAGCTGGCCAAAGTTCAATGGAACAATACCCAGCAGGGATGACAGTGGAACAGCAATGGCAAGTGTTTCTGGGAATAATGCGGAAGGTGCAGGATCAGTTCATACCAAAGAGGAAGAAAGATCCTAAGCGGAGTAAGGGGAGGCTGTGGCTGACAAGGGATGTAATGGACAGTATAAAAATAAAAGAGAAGATGTATAACATAGCAAAGATGAGTGGGAAGCCGGATGATTGGGAAACTTTTAAAGAGCAACAGAAGGTAACTAAAAAGGCAATACGCGGAGAAAAAATGAGGTACGAAGGTAAACTAGCCAAGAATATGAAGGAGGATAGTAAAAGCTTCTTTAGGTATGTGAAAAGGAAAAAAATAGTTAAGACCAAAATTGGGCCCTTGAAGACAGAAGCGGGTGAATTTATTATGGGGATCAAGGAAATGGCAGACGAGTTGAACAGGTACTTTGGATCTGTCTTCACTAGGGAAGACCCAAACAATCTCCCAGATATAATAGTGACTAAAGGACCTAGGGTAATGGATGAACTGAAGGAAATTTATATTAGGCAGGAAATGGTGTTGGATAGACTGTTGGGTCTGAAGGCTGATAAGTCCCTGGGACCTGATGGTCTGCATCCCAGGGTACTTAAGGAGGTGGCTTTAGAAATCGTGGACACATTGATAATCATTTTCCAATGTTCTATAGATTCACGATCAGTTCCTGTGGATTGGAGGGTGGCTAATGTTGTCTCCCTCTTCAAGAAAGGAGGAAGAGAGAAAACAAGGAATTATAGACTGGTTAGTCTGATGTCGGTGGTGGGAAAGATGCTGGAGTCAATAATAAAAGATGAAATTATGACACATCTGGATAGCAGTAACAGGATCGGTCCGAGTCAGTGTGGATTTACGAAGGGGAAATCGTGCTTGACTAATCTTCTGGAATTTTTTGAGGATGTAACTATGAAAACGGACAAGGGAGAGCCAGTGGATGTAGTGTACCTGGACTTTCAGAAAGCCTTTGATAAAGTCCCACATAAGAGATTAGTGGGCAAAATTAGGGCACATGGTATTGGGGGCAGAGTACTGACATGGATTGAAAATTGGCTGGCTGACAGAAAACAAACAGTAGCGATTAACAGGTCCCTTTCGGAATGGCAGGCGGTGACCAGTGCAGTACCGCAGGGTTCAGTGCTGGGATCGCAGCTGTTTACAATATATATTAATGATTTAGATGAGGGAATTAAAAGTAACATTAGCAAATTGCCGATGACACAAAGCTGGGTGGCAGTGTGAAATGTGAGGAGGATGTTATGAGAATGCAGGGTGACTTGGACAGGCTGGGTGAGTGGGCAGATGCATGGCAGATGCAGTTTAATGTGGATAAATATGAGGTTATCCACTTTGGTGGTAAGAACAGGAAGGCAGATTATTATCTAAATGGAGTCAAGTTAAGAAAAGGGGAAGTACAATGAGATCTAGGTGTTCTTGTACATCAATCACTGAAAGCAAGCATGCAAGTACAGCAGGCAGTGAAGAAAGCTAATGGCGTACTGGCTTTCATAACAAGGGGAATTGAGTATAAGAGCAAACAGGTCCTTCTGCAGCTGTACAGGGCCCTGGTGAGACCACACCTGGAGTACTGTGTGCAGTTTTAGTCTCCAAATTTGAGGAAGGACATTCTTGCTATTGAGGGAGTGCCGCGCAGGTTCACAAGGTTAATTCCCGGGATGGTGGGACTGTCATATGTTGAAAGATTGGAGTGACTGGGCTTGTATACTCTGGAATTTAGAAGGCTGGGAGGGGATCTTATTGAAACATATAAGATTATTAAGGGATTCCTGCTGGAGGCAGGAAGCATGTTCCCGCTGATGGGTGAGTCCAGATCCAGAGGCCACAGTTTAAGAATAAGGGGTAGGCCATCTAGAACGGAGTTAAGGAAAAACTTTTCCACCCAGAGAGTGGTGGATATATGGAATGCTCTGCCCCAAAAGGCTGTGGAGGCCAAGTCTCTGGATGCTTTCAAGAAAGAGGTGGATAGAGCTCTTAAAGACAGCAGAATCAAAAGTTATGGGGATAAGGCAGGAACTGGATACTGATTGTGGATGATCAGCCATGATCACAGTGAATGGCGGTGCTGGCTCAAAGGGCCGAATGGCCTACTCCTGCACCTATTGTCTATTGTCTATTGACACTATTACAGCTCAGGATTTCAGAGTCTGGAGTTCAATTCTGGTGCCGTCTGTAAGGAGTTTGTACATTGCTCCCTGTGAATGCGTGAGTTTCCTCCAGGTGCTGTGGTTTTCTCCCACAGTCCAAAGATGTACCGTTTAGTAGGTTAATTGGTCATTGTAAATTGTCCTGTGATTAGGTTAGGGTTAAATAGGTGGGTTGCTGGACAGTGTGGATCATTGGGCCAGCTGTCAAACCTGCCAAAGAATTTACTTTACTTTATACTTTATACTTTATTGTCACCAAACAATTTATACTAGAACGTACAATCATCACAGCTATATTTGATTCTGCACTTCCTGCTCCCTGGATTATAAATATTAAATATTAAAAATAGTAAAAATTAGTAAATATTAAACATTTAAATAATAAATCATAAATAGAAAAGGAGAAAAATGGAAAGTAAGGTAGTGCAAAAAAACCGGGAGGCAGGTCCGGATATTTGGAGGGTACGGCCCAGATCCAGGTCAGGATCTGTTCAGCAGTCTTATCACAGTTGGAAAGAAGCTGTTCCCAAATCTGGCCGTATGAGTCTTCAAGCTCCTGAGCCTTCTCCCGGAGGGAAGAGGAATGAAAAGTGTGTTGGCTGGTGGGTCGTGTCCTTGATTGCCCTGGCAGCACTGCTCCGACAGCGTGCAGTGTAAAGTGAGTCCAAGGACGGAAGATTGGTTTGTGTGATGTGCTGCGCCGTGTTCACAATCTTCTGCAGCTTCTTCCGGTCTTGGACAGGACAGCTTCCATACCAGGTTGTGATGCACACTAGAAGAATGCTTTCTATGGTGCATCTATAAAAATTAGTGAGGGTTTTAGGGGACAGGCCAAATTTCTTTAGTTTTCTCTGGAAGTAAAGGTGCTGGTGGGCCTTCTTGGCAGTGAACTCTGCTTGGTTGGACCAAGTCAGGCCATTTGTGATATTGACCCTGAGGAACTTAAAGCTTTTGACCTGTTCCACTTGCACACCACCGATGTAAATTGGGTCATGTGGTCCGCTACTCCTTCTGAAGTCAACAACCAATTCCTTCATCTTGCTGACGTTGAGGGATAGGTTATTGTCTTCGCACCATGCCACCACGTTCTTAATTTCCTCTCTGTACTCAAACTCGTCATTACCCGAGATACAGCCTACAATTGTTGTGTCATCAGCAAACTTATATATTGGGTTTGATGGAAACTTGGCTACACAATCATGGGTATACAGTGAGTACAGCAGGGGGCTGAGTACACAGCCTTGTGGGGCACCGGTGCTCAGAGTGATTGTAGAGGAGAGCTTGTCCCCTATTTTTACAGCCTGGGTCCTGTCTGTGAGGAAGTTGAAGATCCAGCTGCAGATCTGAGTGCTAAGGCCCAGGTTCCGGAGCTTAAAAATCAGTTTATTTGGAATGATGGTATTAAAAGCAGAGCTGTAGTCAATGAAAAGGAGCCTTACGTATGCGTCTTTATTCTCCAGATGTTCTAAGGAGGAATGTAGGGCCAGAGAGATGGCATCTACCGTTGACCTGTTGCTTCGGTAGGCGAATTGCAAAGCGTCGAGGTTGACCGGTAGGCAGTGGTTGATGTGTGCCATAACCAATCTCTCGAAGCACTTCATAGCAATTGATGTCAGAGCCACAGATCGATAGTCATTCAGGCATGCCACCTTCCTCTTCTTCGGCACTGGGATTATCGTTGCTTTCTTAAAACATGAGGGGATCTTAGACTGAAGCAAGGAACAGTTGAAGATGTCAGCAAACACTCCAGCTAGCTCGCTTGCACAGGCCCGGAGAACCCATCCCGGGACACCATCTGCGCCCATCGCCTTCCTTGGATTTATCTTCAGGAAGGCCCTTCTAACGTCCTCCTCGGTGACGATGAATCTCGATGCCACCAGGTCCGGTTCATCCGGAGGGAGCGGGACGCTCCTCTTCTGTTCAAATCTTGTGTAGAATACGTTAAGTTCGTCAGGAAGAGAAGTGCCACAGTTATTGATATTCGCAGCCTTTTCTTTGCACCCAGTGATCTCATTTAGACTCTGCCATAATCTACTGGCATCCCTCTGGTTAGCCTGGGCTTCCAACTTGGCTCAATATTGCCTCTTGGCGCCATTAATGGCTTTCTGGAGTTCACACCTGGATTCCGTGTAGCGACTGGTATCTCTGGACCTAAAAGCCGCAGCTCTAGCCTTTAAAAGGGACTTGACCTCATAATTCATCCAAGGTTTCCGGTTAGGGAATACCTGGATCATCTTGCAAGACACACAGTCCTCTGTGCATTTCCAAATAAAGTCCGTGACAGCTGAGGCATACTCATCGAGGTTAGCTGCCGAGTCCTTGAATACTAACCAGTCCACCAATTCAAAGCAGTCACAGTGGACCTCATCCATTTCCTCCGTCCAATGCGACACTACATTTGACACCGTGACCTCTGTTTGTAAGCCGGGAGGAAGAGTACGGTCTGATGGTCTGATTTTACGAAGTGAGGTTTTGGGACGGAATGGTAGGCATCCTTGATTACTGTGTAGCAGTGGTCAAGTATATTTGGGCCTCTATTGGGGCAGGAGACATGTTGGTATAACTTTGGCAGCACCTTTCTGAGGTTGGCCTGGTTAAAGTCCCCGGCTGTAATGAGCAAAGCCTTCGGATACCTGGTCTCAAGTTTACTGATGTTGGCATTCTGTATGTTCAGAGCACACTCCACGTCCACCTGGGGGGGAATGTAGACCGCTGTCAGTATGACCGAGGTGAATTCTCGTGGCAGATAGTAGGGAGGACACTTCACCGACAGGTGTTCCAGGTCCGGGCTGCAGGAGCTTGTCAGTGCCTCTGTGTCTGAGCACCACGCAGTGTTGATCAGTAGGCAGACACCACCTCCTCTCGTCTTGCCCGAAGACGCTGTGCGGTCCATCCGATGGATCGAAAATCCCTCCGGTCGGATGGCACAGTCGGGGGTGCAGGGGAGAGCCAGGTCTCGGTGAAACAGAATACACAGCAGTTCTGCATCTCCCTGAGGTAGGTGAGTCTCCCTTTAAGATCATCCACCCTGTTCTCTATGGCTTGCACATTAGCTAGTAGAATTTTCAACTTTTCTGAATGTTCCCGACAGTATACAAAAACAACTAAAGTCAATTGTATTTATTTAATTAAACAATTAAATAAACAAATGTAAATTAACTAATAACTAATACTTCTCTATGTCTTGTGTGGCTGCAACATTTCTGCACCATGTCCAATGTTTATTGGGGCATACCCTGGTGTAACTACTGGGTAATTGTATTGTTTGTACTCTGCTGCAAAGATCCTACAAAGAGTCCAATGTTACAGGCCAGTTGGTAAAGCTTAGCAAGCAGCTCCAGGATTTCTGTGCTCCTGCAGAAGTCAAGAACTTGTTTGTGTTGAGAAACGTTTGGAGTTCCACGCAGAAAGTTTATTACTTTCTAGCAAGACAATTGCACTTGGAGAAACCAATGGGTTATTGTTATTATGAAACACTTGTCATTGCAGGATGTTGAAAAACTCGATGATGATGAAAGGCAGAGTAAGAAAAAACACAACAGGATCCTCATGTAAAAAGGCGTGAGGCTGAGAGAAAAAGCAAAATAGATCATAAAATCTAGAAAGAATATATACACTCACATCATGCATTCAGAACCTGAGCAATTGTGTAATGCTAGAGCTTGCATAATCCCATATATTCAGAGCTTGAGTAATTGCTTTTGCAGTGTTTCCCAAACTTTTTTAGCCCAAAGCTTTCATACTTGCCAACGACTCCCCCCCACCCCAACCCCCTACAAAGTACCTTCATACTTGCAAACGCCTCTCATAGGCACAATATACTTTCCGGCAACCCCATAGTGTAAAAACATGTTGACCATATGCTAACATGAGGAAAATGATTCTGTTTTAAATTTTTATTTGTCTTTAAACCTAGCTTACACACTACCTGTGACCTGCACAGCAGCTTCAATATCAATGTGATCCTCGAGCTTGATGGTTTTTAGCAAGAGATGAACTATCTGGTTCAAGTTGTGACAACAAAAACCCTAAGCCTCAAGGTGTAACAATATCCAAGTGTTTTCTGGTTTTTGAGAGTATGTGGTTCACTGCACTGAAATCTCTTTCAACAAGGCAGGAGCATGGAAAAGCAAAGAAGAGCAGTTTGGCTTTTCTCCAAAGACCAGGAAACTTCATATGGCAGTGTAGCCACATAGCACAAAAGCCGGCATTTTTGAAAAGCGTTTTTGCTTCTTCATCATTCTGAATTTTGATTATTTCTTTTGCAAGCTCTCTTCCAGTTCTTCTACCTTGCAAAAAAATGGGTTAATTATCCAGTCCAGAATTTTCAGATCATTCAAATCCTTGAATCGATTTTGAAAATCCTTCTTCAGTGACTGTAGGTGTAAGCAGTACTCTTGCAAATCGCCATCTGTAAAAGAAAGTGTCATACCTTCCATGCAGGGAAACTGTGAGAACATTCCAAGGTTTTTCTTATATATTTTCAATTTTCTGATAAAGGTGGACAAAACACCTTTTGCATGGATTAAACTGAAATTCTCACCCTGAAATTTCATAGTTAGTATGTTCATTTTGTCATAAAAATACAGATCAGTTGGGTATGCCACATCTGCACATTGAAGTTCAATCTTGTTTCCCAAGCTCTTGTCGACTTTGAGAAAAAAAAATTAACCACAATGTCAAAAAGGTCAAAGAAATGCTTTAAGCAGCAGCTTTTTGAAAGCCAACACACTTCAGTGTGAAGAAGCAAGCATTCAAACTCTTCATTGTTATCTTGGCATAACTGGTGAAATATTCTGCTATTTAATGGATGAGCTTTAATCTTGTTGGTCACAGATATTACAAGTCATGCTTGAAAAAAGTTATTGGCAGAGGTTTTTGGCTGTGAGATGTTGATAATGAATTACACCATGGATTGCAATCAGACATGGGATTTCTTTTTTTCATAAATGCCACTAAACCAGCGTGGTGACCTGTCATATATGGTGCTCCATCTGTTGCACAATAAATCATGTTCCCAATCAGAATACTTTTATCCTCAATATATATTTTGAGCTCATTGTAGATTGATTCTCCACTGATATTTATTTTTAACCTTTTACAAAAGAGAATCTCTTCATAAACTTCCATTTTTGATAAACCATACATATGCCATTAGCAATGCCTCATTGTCTCACACAGATGACTTATCCAGTTGTATCCCAAATACTGTTTTTCACAGCTCTGTGCATATTTGATACTCAATGTCTTCACTCATTTCATCAGTACGATGAGCTACAGACTTATTACTCAGAGGAATTTATTTTAAAATACTGGTACTGTATCCATTTTGAGAGCAGTGGTGAGCACTTCTAATATAGCAGGCATGATTAATCTTTCACCAATTTTGCTATCATTTTGGATATGTTATAAGAAGCAATGATACCACTTTTAAGGTCATTTTTAGATTTCTTGGCAAATGACTCCAGTGTGCAATGCTTTTCAAATACTTTTCATCTTTGGAACTGAGTAATACCATAAGTAGCCTTTTCAGGGTGTCTTTTATGGAAGTGTTCCTGCAATCTTGATGGTTTCATGGCTTCATTAGACTGTACCGTATTACAAATCAGACACATGGAGCATGGCCGATCTGATGGAAACAGAATAAAATCATACTCCAGGTATGTAACATTGTATTGACACACTTTCTGCAGTTTCTGTTTCTTAGCAGGATTAGAATTCAAGCTTTCACTGCCTTCAGACTCTTAGATATCATGCCACACATATTTATCCATCATTAATGGGGCTAAAAATTAACACAAACTGGGAATACCTAACAGATGTTGACGACGGCAATGAGTTGACACAGTTGGTCAGGTTTTGTGCGCTAAGTTAGAGTGCCAATTACCACCCTCCCCCTCTATTTCCCCTAACAGCTCCTGAGGACACGTAGCCGCTCCAGCTGGGAATCACTGGTATAATGCTAGAGCTTGCATAACCTCATGCACTCAGAACAGAGGCAATTGTATAAGAGCTTGCATAAGACAGAAAGAATGCAAGGTGGTGAGATAACTTCTGCAGCGGTAAACAAGCTACAAGAAAATATTAAAAACAAAAATGAATGAGATTTGCCAACGTTCTTAGTGTCTGTGGAATTGGGATAAATTTTAAGCGGCCCATTTTGAATTGAAATTTTATTTTGAAATTCAGTACTCTGAAGGGAAAAGCAAATGCACCTTAAAAGCCAATTAGTTCAGTTTGTACAGAGTGTTTATTGGGTCTGAGTAGCATGATTTCATTGGAAGAAAATATGCATCACTTCTGTTCGAAAAAAAAACTAAGCTTCAAAGAAAGCAGAGATAGGGAGTTGAATTCAATAAATTGGTGCCCATAGCTGGAAATTCTGTTCAGACTTCCACGTGGAGGATGATTACATCAAATGTATCTGCAAAAGTATTATGAAGATATTTCCTGAAAACACCACCTTGAAAACCTCTCTGTTTTTAGTCATCTTTGCTTCTGTGTTGCTGTCTATGCTGGGCAGTATTGCCACTGTGACATCTTGTCAGAGCAAAGGGGCCAGCCTGGGGTTTTCTGCTGATTTGCTGCACTTGTCAATCGGACACTTGTTGATGGCTTTTTATAGTCATACAAATTCAAAAGAAAGTGAATATTCAAAATGAAGAAAGACAGTTTGAAATCTCACAGAGTATTTAAGATTCACTTTTCCAAAAATATTCTTCATTTTGTAAACTTCATGTCCCCATTACTAATTCTTCTTGAATATAGCTCTGAATTCACTCATGGCTGCATTTTTCACTTCAGCTGTTAAGCTGAGGTGGGAGCAGATATAAAAACATCACACACCACATGTATAGTCCTGCCAAAGTGTTAAGGCCTGAAATGTCAACTGTATTTTTTTCCATAGATGCTGCCTGGCCTCCTGAGTTCCTCCAGCATTTTGTGTGTGTTACTCGGGTTTCCAGCATCTACAGATTTTCTCTTGTTGGCTCTTATAGTAGTTGGCAATCTTAGTGGTCTTCAGGCCAGTGATTCATCACTAGAACATTTGAGAATAAGGCCATTAATCCCATTAATACGAAGAGGCATACAGGAGTGAGATAGATCAGCTGGTTGAGTGGTGTCACAACAACAATCTGGCACTCAACATCAGTAAAACCAAGGAAATGATTGTGGACTTCAGGAAGGGGAAGATGAGGGAACACACACTAATCCTCATTGAGGGATTAGCAGTGGAAAGGTTAAGCGGTTTCAAGTTTCTGAGTGTCAACATCTCTAAAGATCTATCCTGGGCCCAACCTATTGATGCAATATATTTCATTAGGAAGTCAAGGAGACTTGGTATGTCACCAAAGGCTTTTGCAAATTTCTATATTGTACTGTGGAGAGCATTGTAACTGTTTGCATCATTGTCTGGTACGGAGCGGCCACTGCACAGGATTGGAAAAAGCTGCAGAAAGTTGTGAACTCAATCAACTCCATCATGGGACGCTAGTCTTCCCAGCATGGAGGACACCTAAAGGCGATAGGTCAAAAATGTGGTAACCATCATGAGTGACCTCCATCACCAAGGACTTTCCCTCTTCTCATTTCTACCATCAAGGACGAGTTACAGGAACCTGAAGACACACACTTAATATTTCAGGAACAACTTCTTCCCCTCTGCCATCAAGTTTCTGAATGGACAATGAATCCATGAACACTACCACACTATTTTCTCTCTTTTTGCACTACATGTTTAAGTTTATTTTTATATATACTACTTGTTGTAATTTATAGTTTTCATTATATATTGCAATGTACTGCTGTGGCAAAACAACAAATTCCATGACATAAACTAGTGATATTAAACCTTATTCTGATTCTGATCCCATTCCTATGCATCAACTATAAAATAAATGTCCATAGTTCAGAAGTGTGCATTTCACTTTGAGGCACTTTAAGAAATTCTGGAGATATGCAGAAGGCACAAATGTATAAAGGCAACCTTTTCCTAATAAGTTTTGAATATGGACAATTTTGATTTTAATCAAAAAAAAACTACAGACATGCAGTTACTTACTCATCCTGGGACAGATGAGATCCAATTGATGATAATTTTAGCCAAATAAGAATAAAGGTAACTACATGATGCTAAAAGATCCTTTTTATTTCCAAAACAACTCAGGTTTCGATGATCTCCTTAGAGTTAACTGCAACTTTATTGAAGGGCACTTTCTTTCGAAGTCTCTGTTAGATGGTCAGTATAAAGAGATGAAGAAAGACAGGAGTCAAATGGACAGTAGTGGACTGAGGAGGGGCGTAAGATGAATGATACGTTGTGCCAAGTAGGCAAGAAGAGAAGCAGTGTAGTTAGAAGATAGTGGCAGATGAATGATAGACAGAGTAAGACAAAGAGAGAGAATTAGATTAGATTAGATTATGAGGACACGGAGTCCTCTGTTATTGTCATTTAGTAATGCATGCATTAAGAAATGATACAATGTTTTTCCAGAATGATATCACAGAAACACATGATAAACCGACTTAAAAACTGACAAAAAACACATAATTATAACCTATAGTTACAACAGTGCAAAGCAGTACTGTAATTTGATAAGAACAGACCATGGGCATGGTAAAAGTCTCAAAGTCTCTCAAAAGTCCCATCATCTCACACAGATAGTAAACCTCCAGCGCCGCAAACTTGCCGATGCAGCATCCTGGAAGCATCCGACCACAGTCCGACTCCGAGTCCGTCCGAAAACTCCAAGCCTCCAACCAGCTCTCCGACAACGAGCACCGAACACCATCTCTGCCGAGCGCTTCAACCCCTGCCCCGGCAACAGGCAATAGGCAAAGCCGAGGATTTGGGGCCTTCCCCTCCGAAGATCCTCGATTGCACAGTAGCAGCAGCAGCGAAGCAGGCATTTCAGAAGTTTCTCCAGGTGTTCCTCCGCGCTTCTGACGGCTGCCTCTATCCAGTCAGGATTGCGCATGGCCCCTAGTTAACACACATCAATATCATTTCGGAACGGCTGCGCACGCTGCGTTGCACTGCCATCTCCTCCTCCCTCATCTTCTCCTTCTCCTCCCTGTCTCTATCTATCATTCACCTGTGGATCTTGTCTTTCCACTTTCAGTCTTGATGCAGGACTTCTACCTGAAAAATTGACAATGCGTTTCCTTCCACAGATGATGCTCAGCCCACAGGGATCCTCCAGTAGACCATATGTTGCTCCAGATTCATTCTTGTTTCTGCAGTCTCTTGTGTCCAGGATCTAGACCAGGGGTTCCCAATCTTTTTAATGCCATGGACCAATACCATTAAGCAAGGGGTCTAGATTCTAGACCCGAAACATCAACTAATCCTCTGCTCTCACAAATGGTGCCCTACCTGTTGATGGCCTCCAGGAGTTTGCTTGTTGCTCCAGATTCCAGCATCTGCGGTATCTTGCATCAACAATAAATGGGCCCCTGTGTGCTGGAGTTCATGTGGGATGGGGCAGGTGATAAGAGTGTTTTGGATGAATTACAATTGGGGATTATCAACTGTCAGGACATCATTGCATAAGAAGTGGGATTGTAGGATGCTATTACTAAAAATAATTGTTAAGTGAGTGCCTGCAGGAATTGGAAGCTATACTCAAGGCTAAAGAGTCATAGCATTGGACAGGGAGCCTTCTGAATAAGGTTGGAGCTAACTATACTGCATATTTCTATACTTCCATAATTAGATGGCATGACAATGGTAGGGAAAGGAAAAATAAAACTAATTTATAACTGCCCAATAAAATCTATAATTTTAAGATTACTTAAAGCAAATTTTTAGCTATTTTTTAAAGGATGGATTGCCCCTGATCAATACTCAGTATTATCTATATTTTTTCAGCATATAACAAGTTGTATTCTGACCACATGGTTGCTATTACTTGTGATCTTGAGTACTATTCCTCGTTGGAGTTGATTTACTTATGCCGGTTGCTATGCTTCAGCTGTTGATGAGTGCATAGGGATCCGCCTGTTGATGCATCAGTGAAGAGGACTGAATATCAATCTCCTGATATGTCTAATGGGAACCTGAAGCATGAGATGAGAACATTACCTCACAGCTTATTAAAACTGACCAAACTCCTGGTACATTTACCCAGATGACAAATTGAAGTTGTCCTTCAAAACTTGAGGAGTGATTGTTTCTGTTAATTATAAACCTTGATTATAACCAATAAAGACATTAGGTTGGATAAGACATTTTTTCTTTCCATGTCATCTTCATAATTTGAGTGATATTTTGGGAAAAATTTAATAATAAAATTCAACTCATGAAGATTGTTGAATGTTATATGTCTGTTTTTATAGTATACATTCCACTTTCTCATCAAAGCAGCAGAGTATAAAGAATGGAGCAATCAGACTACCCCAATTACTGGCTAATGACTGCAGCACCCGGTGAATTCAATGGAACTTAGCCACCAATAACTAATCTATACTTAAATGCCAAAACTCAACATTCTGCACAGACTCTGTTAACATCCTGTCATTAGAGCATTTACGCTTGCTCAAATTTCTTCCTGTGTTGCTGGCATTTCAAATCAAATCTAATCAATGAAAATGTCAGTAACACTACCACTTCTGCAACTATAATTAATGACTTGTAAAATTTCAGTTCGACTGAGTTTCTTTCGTTATCATATATTTGGAAGGTTTGACAGTAGCAGAACATGGGGTCAATTTAATAAAAATACTGTTGCATAGAATGAACAAAAGGGTGCTTTTTAATACCACTGATTTTTCAATTACTACAGGACCAGCAACTTTTTTTTTATACTTGAGATAGGGAAAGAGCTGGAAAGTGAAAAGAACACATTTGAAAGAGATAGGTATGTTGACATTACAAAATGTGACCTAAGATCAGAACAAAGGAAGCAACCATGAAAAGGCTTTCCTTCCACTGCATTGTAAAGGGCAATTGGAAGACAGCAATGATGGGAAGACTAATTTTGTTACCAAGAATGTCTGATTTCCATCCATTAACTTAATGCAGCTGAAAATAAGGCAGGCTCCAGTATCAGCATGCAGACTTTCCTCTCCCTGTTGGTCCTTTCCATCAAAATATAATAAAGTGAATATATGTCCTAGATGTTCACTTTTGAATTCTGACAGATTTATTGTATACATTAATCCTATTGTCAGGTCCTGAGCAACCACAATTAAAAATTCCCTGATAAAATTCACCTGAATTTCTGACATAAGAACCTGTTGGTCTCTGGATGCAGAAGTTAATGGACATCCTTAAAATGAAATGATTCCTACAGGATTTGGAGTCATATTGATACTGAAGAACAGCACAATAAGCAATTGCTCTGACTGCTAACAAGAATCAGGAGCAGCTGGATACAATATTTTATAAAATATATCATGAGGGACAAACTCTAAGTCACTACATCATCATTATGTGCCGTCTTGTATGACAATGATTGTTCTTGCAATTTTTTTTACAGGTGTTCCATTACCTTCCTCTGGGCAGTATCTTTATAAGGTGGATGACCCCAGCCATTATCAATACTCTTCAGAGATCATCTGCTTGGCATCAGTGATCGCATAAATAGGAATTGTGATAAGCATCGGCTGCTCATAGGACCATCCATCGCCTGCTCCCATAGATTCATGTGACCCTGACTGGGGAGCTAAGTAGGTGCTATACTTTGCCCAAGGGTGACATGCAGGCTAGTGGAGGGAAGGAGTGCCTTTCACTACCTTTGGTTGAGGTGTATCTCCACTCCACCACACTTAGTAGTCTCAGTAAATAATATAATTGAGCTTATGTCAAGCTATTGATACGTTCAAAGCACTTCGTAAAGTACTCTGCAAGAATTAATTACAGGGCTAATTGTTGGATCATTCCTGGACACTTTATGAATGAGATCGCATCAGAGGCATGGCTGGGGGTGGCATGTTATGGAATGTGTGATACAGGCCCCAAGAATCAGGCTGGATTAAGGCAAATTCATCTGCTGTGTCACTTGAAGATTGAAGAGTTGCTATCCTCTTGATGTGTTCCTCCAGTCCTTCTTTCAACAGTAAACCCAGATGGTCATGGTACCTACCTGTATCTGTCATTACAGGTGCATCATAAACAAAAAAAAATCTTGTTCCATCAGCAAATTCAACCTCAGAGGAACTGTCATATCTGAAGTGAAAGCTTTAAAAGGGAAGTGAAAATTGAAAAACCAAGTGAACCTATTGTCCCCACAGATACAATTTCCACATTACAAAGCAATTGCAAAGAGAGAGGCTTTATGATTTTGAAAACTTAACATGGGTAGCTACACAGATTTTTTTTTAAGTATAAACCTTAATAACCTTAGTCTCTGGTAAACTGTGTATGTACAGTACAATTGTACTCTCACAGATAACTTGATCAAATATTCGGATTCCCATTGAGATATGTGTGGACCTTTTCAGCAGAAATTTCATGAAACTTGCAAAACCAAATGGCTAAATCAATGTGCTCAAATATTCCTCTTTTGCAGAGGAAAATTGCCTTTTTTAACCAAATGAACACCTCAGTCTGCCTTCTCAGGTGGGTACAAAATGGCCATGGCACTATTCAAAAAGATGATGTGAAGAATTGTACTTTTCTTCTGGACTATTTGCTCAATAACTTCTTCATTGAAATAGATTATTTAGTAATATACCAGATGGAGCTTTTCTTGGTGAAAGGTGGTGGCATGGTAGGGTAGTGTCATGGTAGGGTGGTGGCATGGTAGGGCGGTGGCATGGTAGGGCGGTGGCATGGTAGGGTAGTGGCATGGTAGGGTAGTGGCATGGTAAGGTGGTGGCATGGTAGGGTGGTGGCATAGTAGGGTAGTGGCATGGTAGGGTAGTGGCATGGTAAGGAGTATCTCTGAAACTGACATAGTAAGGAGTATCTCTGAAACTGCTGATCTCCTGTGATTTGCATGTACAACAATCTCTAGAATTTACTGAGAATGGTGAAAAGTATTTAAAAAAAAACATCAAAAAAAAAACATCAAGCGAGCAGCATTTCTGTTGGTGAAAATGCCTTGTTGATGAGAGAAGTCAGAGGAGAATGGCCAGACTGTTTCACACTGATGGGAATGTGACAGTAACTCAAATAACCACGGGTTAGAACAACGATGTGCAGAAGAGCATCTCTGAACACACAACGTGTCGGGTCTTGAAGGGGTTGGGCTACGTAGCGTAAGACCATGGACATGAACAGAGTGTGCAACAAATGAAGTGTTTAACTCATTATGAAGTGCTTTGGGACACAGAATGCTTGATACTTTCTACTGAAAAACAAACTTCTCCAAACCTGCAAATCCTTTTCTTCTGTAGTCAACATTGCTTGCTCTGTCAATGGTGCCATGTAGCTTTACCGCTGTTTGTATTCTTAGAATGACTGGATCAACTTCCACTGAAGTCATTGATCAATACTGCTTTTCAAATTAGCTGCTGAAGGATGGATATCTGGAGTGCCCATTCAGCTTAAGTTCAATGCCTGAAGCAGTGTAACCTGGGTGTAACATGCACTATGAATTTTGCCGCATTATTGTCTGTTGAGAGTTTATTGCTTTCAATAAAGGATGATTTTTTTTGATGGCTCTTCAGTTACTTCCTGAAGTAAGAAGTAAGAACAATTTAGTAATGACTCTTAACTGATGTCTACCTGTTAAGTATAGAACTTTACAGTTCTTGATCCACGACAGAAATAGATTACTCCACGAATGACAGTTCCAACATGGCCACCAAACTCTCCATCATCTGACTGTTAATTTTCTCCATTACCAAAACTGCAGGCAGCTAAATCCAGAATAGACTTTTGTGCAGAACTGGCCCAAATTACACATAAATGGTATCCCTAATTGCGAAGACCATATAAATAGATAGAAGCAGAGGATAAACAAATCAAAATTTGCTTATTTTCTAATACAAGAATTTTTTAGACTTATTAATTCATCGTTATGCTCATAATCCAAGAAGTTAATCTATTGTTAATCAAAGCTGTAAGAAGTTGAACAATTTTCCCTCACTGAATATATTCTCTTCTTTCTTCAGAACGGTAATTTCCCCTGAAGAGATTCTGTACAGCATTAATTTTAGAAGCTTTCCACTTGTGAAAGTTAATTGGTTTCTTCTCTATTCAGATCAGGGTTTTTCTCCAGAGATGTGGAAATAATGAGATTTTCAGTTCTGGCTAAAGTGCCTTTACTGCTAATTGCATTATTTTCCATGCACAAGTGATTTCTGAAATAGTTTTTACTGTTTTTAGATATGCTAAAAAGAGAAAGAAGGACTTGCATTTAATAAACACTCTTTTCACATCTTCAAGTTTCCCTAAAGCGATTTACAGCCAATGAAATACTTTTGAAGCATGGAAAAATAAAATACAACATGTATGGATTATGGGCAAGGGAATAGGTACATCTACCACAATAGATAAAAATGGCTATGAGCCGAAATGTTAATCCTAGCCCTTAGAGTATATTTCATGTTTCAGATGATACATATATTCAATGTCAGTTTGCTTCCCTAGGCAAATATAGATTTTATTATTGTCCCAATGCCCGGGATAAGGATTAACCCATATTGATTCTCCTTTTAACCTAACAGACTCTCTAAGAGGACCATAAGACATAGGTACACATTTAGTTACCTTGGCCCATTGAGTCTGCTTCACCATTCTAGCATGGCTGATTCATTATCCCGCTCAACCCCATTCTGCTGCCTTCTGCTGCCTTCTCTCTGTAACCTTTGACAACTGACTAAGCAAGAACCTATCAACCTCTGTTTTAAATATACTCAATGACTCGGCCTTCACAACCACCTGTGACAATAAATTCCATAAATTCCACCTGTGACAATAAATAAGTTTCACCACACTATGGCTAAAGAAATTCCTTCTCATCTCTGTTCTAAATGGATGTCCGTCTATTCTGAGGCTGTACCCTCTGGTCCAACACTAAACCACTACAAGAAACATCCAATCCACATCCACTCTGTCTTGACCTTTCAATATTCAATATTCCCCCCCCCCCCAATTCTTCTAAACTCCTGTGAGTACAGGCCTAGAGCCATCAAATGCTCCTCATATGTTAACCTCTCAAAGTGCAGGGTGAATTCTATCATACTAGGATCACTTCCTCCCAAAGGTTGCTTTACCTTAAGCCCCCAAATCAAATCTGGTTCTTTATATACCACCCAATCCAGAATTTCCTTTCCCCTGGTGGGCTTAAACACAAGCTGATCTAAAAGGCCATTTTGTAGGCATTCTACAAATTCCCTCTTTTGGGATCTAGCACCAACTGATTTTCCCAATATTGAAATCTCCCATGACTATTGTAACATAACCTTTATATATGGCTTTTCTATTTCCCATTGAAATTCATATCCTGAATCGTGCCTACTCTTCGGGGGCCTGTATATAACTCCTATCAAGGTCGTTCTTTCCCATGCAGTTTCTTAACTCTACACACAAGGATTCTACATCTTCTGATCCAATGTCACCCCTTTCTAAGGATTTGATTTCACTTTATACCAACAGAGCTACATCAATCCCTCTGCCAACCTACCTGTCCTTTTGACACAAGGAATATCCTTGGATGTTAAGCTCCTAACTATGATCTTCTTTCAGCCACATCTTAGTGATGTCCATGATATACTTGCCAATATCTAACTGCACTACGACATCTACCTTACCTCGTATACTACAGATATTCAAATATAACACCTTCAGTCCTGTACTCATCACCCTTCTCGATTTTGCCCCCATGTTACATTTCACTTCATTGCTCTGACTGAAATGTTGCCCTATCATCTGCCTGTCCATCCTCACAGTCTCTACACATTGCATCGACTTGTATATCAACTGCCCTAACCTCAGTACCTATCACTCTGGTTCCCATCCCTGCTGCCAATTTAGTTTAAACACTCTCCAACAGCAAACCTGCCCAGAAGGATATTAGACCCCCTCGAGTTCAGCTATAACCCATTCTTTTTGTACAGATCATACCTTCCCCAAACGAGATCCCAATGGCAGAGGAATTCATGTAAGGAACTTCAACTTAAGTTGTTAAAATACTAAATTTCTTCCAAGGTCTCAGTCTATCCAAACTTGGCAGGCATCCAAACAGTATTATGAAGCAACTCCAATGTGAATAACTGCAAAAGTCGAGACAGCATTTGGTCTAGTCCCCTTTCTGCAAGTGGTGGCACACGGATACCTTGAAAAGACATATCAAAAAGTCTGTTCACTTGCAGCTATTTCTACCAAGTCCAATCTTTTCTTTTCTTCAGCTTTCTCAGATTAATATTCATATAAGTTAGCATTTGGCATTAATTTTCCATTTCCGTACACTTTCAATTCAATTGCAATCATTTATAATAAATGATAACAATCATTATAATAACAAGGAAGTCATGAGATGATTTTAATATGACAGAGGACTGAAGGATTATGCTAGTTCCTTTGTGAAATTGGCAGTGACAGCTTTGAATTATTCAAATAGAATAATGGCCCATATTATTCCACCAAACTATAGTTTGTACCAAAGCAACTCGCGTGCAATGAGGTAGGAACTCAGCAGGTCAGGCAGCATCTATGAAAGTGAATAAACAGATGATGCTTCAGTTGACAGTTGAAGCCCTTCTTCAGGACTGAAAAGGAAGGGGGTGGATGTCAGAATAAAAAGGTAGGAGGGGGAGGATAGCTAAAAGGTGATGGGTGAAGTTCGTATCAAATATTGTTTGCCACTTTAAATATAAACCAAATTTCATTCCCCAGATGTAATCTCAGCACAGACATGCATCATGAACTGATGTCAAATAAGCCAGAAACAATGGATGGATGATTTGATATGGCTATGTAAATACATAGACTGTAGGGGAGTTATTTCATTATACGTTTCTTCATTTGTTCTGTGCCACGTTGTATGACATGGGTGATCATGGCTCTATGACCATACTTATTCTTGGCAAATTTTTCTACAGAAGTGGTTGCCATTGCCTTCTTCTGGGTAGTCTCTTTACAAAATAGGTGATCCTAGCCGTTATCAATACACTTCAGAGATTGTCTGCCTGGCATCAGTGGGCGCATAACCAGCACCTGTGATATGCACCAGCTGCTTATATGACCATCCACCACCTGCTCACGTGACTTCACGTGACCCTGACTGGGGGGTTAAGCAGGTGCTGCACCTTGCTGAAGGGTGACCTGCAGACTAGCAGAGGGAAGGTGACTTATAATATCTTTGGTAGAGACATAACTCCACCCCACCACCCATTACTGAAAAGTACAATGTCTTAAATAAAATTGTAGACAGTAAAAGCTCTAACATCTTGCAGTCATTTGCAAAACTTAAGAAAGTTGTCAAGACCAATATAAAAAGAATTTATTCTGTGAAAATACCTTATTTTGTGGCTCAAACTCTATAATGGTTCCTTCTGGGGGTCAGTATCAACTGGCAACAACAGTGAATTTCAGCCTTCCTGCAAGCTTAACAACATCCTTCCAATTTTTCATGAAGCTAAGTGATCTTACAAATAATCAGTGGTGCCTAATCAATAAGCAGAGAACAGAGGCACATCTGTAAACATTTCAACTATCTGTTGACAATGTATTTTCAATTATCAGGTACAATTGAAACATATTCTGTGTTGACAGAACTTATGGAGAATAGAAAAATGGTATAGTCATTTCAGTTTCATTACAACTTACAATGAAAGCCAAACCATTGTGTGATCAGTGTTAATAATATTCTCTTCTGAACAAGTACATATCAGGAGGCTTTTGAATTTCAGACAGATTTCTGAGCACCATTAAAATGTTTGCTTATGGATATTAACTAGCTATGGATTGAGCTTCAACTTTTCTTTGAAGAAGTACTTGGCATCTTGCAACCCCAGGAATCTTCTTCTTCTACATTCTGCTGGCAATGAGGACAATATGCTTTTACTTCTGTTCCATAGAAACTGAGGCGATTGATTAGGACAGTGTTGTAAAATGCAGACGCATGAGGTGGGAATTGCCTGAAGTGGTGGGTGGATAGGTAGCTTCTGAGATAGTATACTTCTTCTTCCATTTACACATGCCTTCTATGTTCCCAGAGCATGAAGCTGAGATTTGCAATTCCATCAAATTGCAACTTCAAACAAACACAGACTGAGGATTCCCAACAGTCAGCGGGATGTTGCAAATTTTCAAGGTGGCTTTGATCACATGTCTTGTCAGCTTGGTGGATTATCTCTTCCTGTGGCAGAGCTCAAAGTATTATGTCTATTTCAGGAGTTCTGCATTCGACATTTAAGTGACTTGGCATGCCCAGCAGAGACGAGCATAACTAAGACTTGGAGAGAATATTGACAGTGGTTTGCTTATCCTTCCAATAGGTTTGGATAAGCTTGCAGAGACAAAGTGGTGATATATTTTCAGTACTTTCAGGTGACTGCTCTACGTGGTACAGGTCTCACATTAAACAGATAAGGTTCACTGCTACTTGGTAGAATTTAGCCAAGTCTGGAGATCTCGATCATCAAACAAGCTTTTATTTAATTGACCCAAGGCTGTGCTGGCCAATTTGGGGGTAAATTTCATGAACTATGTCTGTAATCCAGTGCTAGCACTTCTGTAATTGACCAGGTTTGACTAGAAATACAATTATGACTTTGCATCAATTTATAAAAATTCAAAGTCATGTTAAATGAAAGAAAGCATTGTAAACACAACTCAATTTCACCAACAAACCAATACTCTTCCATAAGTAAAGTAGGAGTGTGTAAAGTTTACAAGCCGTTGGCTTAAATATTCAATGGTTTCAATACCAGTAGTGGTTATGTGGTGAATAAAAGTTAAATAAAAACACCTTTGGTGACAGAAGCTTTATTAATTTTAAGATATCTGATTTACAGACGAAAAATCTAAGTAATACCTTTTGCTTCGACATGAACAAGACCTACGTTAGGTCTCAGCTGATGATATGTAAGTCCTTAAGTGTATCCTGGATGCAGCTTCGAGGGTAGTCTCAGAATTTTCTCCAGATAAGGACAGCTGAAATGCCAGCCCACATATACCTAACCCAAAAGTTTATGCCAATGAATTTTGGACATAATCCTCAGGAATATCCTCTTATTTTATGTAAGATATTGTTAAAAGTTTGAATCTGAATTAGAATTATGTTTATTATCACAGATATATGTCATGAAAATTTTTGATTTGTGGAGCAATATGTAGAAATTACTATAAATTATAATAACAATATAATAAATAAATAATTAAATAAATAGTGCTAAAAGAGACCAAAAATAGTGAGGGAGTGTTCATTCAGAAATCTGATAACAGAGGCAAAGAAGCTGTTCCTAAGCTGTTGAGTGTGATTTGGTTTGATTTGGATGAAAGAATAGATGGCTTTATGGTCAAGTTTGCAGATGATACGAAGACAGGTGGAGTAGGCGGGTAGTGCCAAGGAAGCAGGGTACCTGCAGAAGAATTTGGACAGATTGGGAGAATGGGGAAAGAAGTGGCTGACAGAATATCGTGTAGGGAAGTGCATGGTCATCACTGCTCCCTCCGAGCTGGAATGCTCACGCACACGGAGCCTATGCTTCCATGCAGCAGAAATTTTCTTTATGTCATGTAAATGTGCAGAAGAGCATTAATAGTATTAATGGTAAGACTCTTGGCAGTGTGGATGATCAGAGGGATCCTGGGGTCTGAGTTCATAGGACACTCAAGGCTGCTGCGCAGGTTGACTCTGTGGTTAAGAAAGCATACAGTGCATTGGCCTTCATCAATCGTGGGATTGAGTTTAGGAGCCGAGAGGTAATGTTGCAGCTACATAGGACCCTGGTCAGACCCCACTTAGAGTACTGTGCTCAGTTCTGGTCACCTCAGTACCGGAAGGATGTGGAAACTATAGAAAGGGTGCAGAGGAGATTTACAAGGATGTTGCCTGGATTGGGAAGCATGCCTAATGAGAATAGGATGAGAGGTGACCTGATATAGGTGTATAAGATGAGAGGCATTGATCGTGTGGATAGTCAGAGGCTTTCTCTCAGGGCGGAAATGGCTGGCACGAGAGGGCACAGTTTTAAGGTGCTTGGAAGTAGGTGCAGAGGAGATGTCAGGAGTAAGTTTTTTACGCAGAGAGTGGTGGGTGTGGAATGGGCTGCCGGCGACGGTGGTGGAGGCAGATATGATAGGGTCTTTTAAGGGACTCCTGGACAGGTATATGAGTCCTGACGAAGAGTTTCGGTCTGAAACGTCGACTGTGCCTCTTCCTAGAGATGCTGCCTGGCCTGCTGTGTTCACCAGCAACTTTGATGTCTGTTGCTTGAATTTCCAGCATCTGCAGAATTCCTGTTGTTAATCAAATACTCATCCAATTCTACATCTAGAATTTGAAAATTGCACAAATACACAGAAACTAAATACTTAAATGAATTTCTTGACCCACATTGACTTGATATCTATGCAAGAAATATTAACAGATCAACCCTTCAATGCAAAAGGGGAGAACATTACCTTTGAATGCTTGTTCTCAACATATGCAAGAGTATTGAATGCTGGTTTTAGTTATCTGTCTGCATTTAGTTCTGTTGTAGTTAATAGAAGTGAATATATAGGTCATAAGACATAGATCAGTGATACTTCTGTTCTCGTTCAGCATTAGCGACCAAGGTCAAACTTCTCTTTACAGTGTTTCCCCTGTAACTTGTGACTTGCAGAATCACTAGAAACCAATTTCCATAAGAAGTTGTGATTGGAGATGATGTGGTGACCCACTTTCTAGCACACACGAACCGGCGCGCGCCGGCAGAGAGGCCGGCCCCAAAAAGGGCGCCAGGCTATCTTCAGCAGCAAGGGGAAAATCCCTTGCGTGGGAAGGGTCTGTGAATATGCTTTCCCCACAGTAGTCCTGCCCAGGGAAGGCGGGAACGGGAAGGTTTTAAAGGAGGCCATGAAGTTTGAAAAAATCTCTTTTATCGCAACTCCAACTCACCGACTACGCGTCGTTATTCTAGCGCTGTGTGCAGCACACTGCTACAATTGGTGACCCCGATGGCCCAAACGATATTTGGATGAGAGATGACCGACGCTGCATCTGTTCACGCAGTTTCGTTAAAACTGCCAAGCTTCTGGATGCTGCGACCTTGCCGAACAAGCAGAAGCACAATTCCACATGCAGCAGATAACCTCGGACTCCACTCGTTACTACTACGTGCTGAGCTCCCTCGACCAGGAGACAGCTGCACAAGTTGAGGAGTTTATACAGTTGCCCCTGGAGGACGGCAAATACACAGCATTCAAAGCCCTGCTCATAAGGACTTTTGGACTCTCACAACGCAAACGAGCTGCTCGCTTACTGCACCTGGATAGTTTGGGAGACAGGCCGCCATCGGCATTAATGAACGAAATGCTGGCCCCGGCTGAAGGACACAAACCCTGCCTCATGTTTGAGCAGGCGTTCCTAGAGCAACTGCCCGAGGACATACGCCTGCTGCTGTCCGGCGCAGATTTCAGCGACCCCTGGGAGGTGGCGGCCCGGGCAGATGTGCTGTGGAATGCCAGGAAAGAGAGAGGGGCATCCATCGCACAGATCACCAAGCCGTGTGCACAACGGCAGATAGACTGGGCCTGGCAGCAGAGCCTACAAAACCCGGCGACGGGAGCGAGGAGTCCAACGAACAATGGTGCTTCTAACCGCCCTGCAATTTCCCGGGAAACGCCAGGGCCAGCCGCCACTGATGGCTACAGTGGCTGGCCATCAGGACAGCCTCCTGTATGTGTGGGACAAGCAGTCGGGATGCCTCTTTTTGGTCAACACCGAAGTGGAGATTAGCGTTTTACCTCCAACGAGTTACGACACCCGCTACAGAGAACCGGGACCCACCCTGAGGGCCGCAAATGGCAGCACAATTCGGACCTACGGCACCTGCATGGTGCGGCTACAGTTCTGCTCCAGCCAGTTCACGTGGGACTTCACACTGGCTGCTGTGGCCCAACCACTCCTGGGGGCGGATTTTCTGCGAGCCCACAGCCTGCTGGTCAACCTGCAAGGGAAGTGACTAGTGCACGCCAAGACTTTTCAAGCGTTCTCCCTGGGTGAAGCCAAGTTGCCAGCCCCACACCTGGACTCTATCATGCTGTCCGACGACGAATTCACCAGGGTCCTGGCGGATTTCCCATCAGTTCTGACACCGCAGTTCACAGCAGCCATGCCCAGACACGGAGTACAGCACCACATCCCGACCCAGGGACCACCCCTCCACGCCTGTGCTTGAAGGCTTCCCCCGGACAAGCTCCGACTGGTGAAGGAGGAGTTCAAGAAGATGAAGGAATTGGGGATCATACGACAGTCCGACAGCCCATGGGCCTCACCACTGCACATGGTGCCCAAGGCAACGGGGGGGCTGGAAACCATGCGGTGACTACCACAGGCTGAACGAGGCTACAATGCCAGACCGCTACCCTGTGCCGCACATTCAAGACTTTGTAGCAAACCTACACGGCGCAAGGATCTTTTCCAAGGTAGACCTCGTCCGGGGATACCATCAAATCCCGGTACATCTTGACGACACCCCCAAAACAGCACTCATTACCCCGTTAGGCCTGTTCGAATTCCTCCGAATACCATTTGGTCTAAAGGATGCCGCACAGACGTTCCAGCGGCTAATGGACGCGGTGGGATGCGACCTGGACTTTGCATTCATCTATTTGGACGACATCTTCATAGCCAGCAGTAGTCGTCAGGAGCATCTGTTCCACCTCCGTCAACTCTACGCCTGACTGAGCGAATTCGGTCTTACAACCAACCCGGCCAAATGCCAGTTCGGGCTCGACACCAGCGACTTCCTGGGCCACAGGATTACTAAAGACGGGGCAACACCTCTGCCTGCTAAGGTAGACACGATCCGCCACTTCCCTCGACCCAACATAACTAAAGGCCTGCAGGAATTCGTGGGTATGGTGAATTTCTACCACCGTTTCCTCCCCTCAGCAGCCCGAATCATGCGCCCCCTATTCACCCTGATGTGGGGTAAGGGCAAGGACATTACCTGGGACGAAGAGGCCGCGGCTGCTTTCGCTAAAACCAAAGAAGCCTTGGCAAACGCCGCGATGCTAGCAGAACAGATGTTCCTACTGCCATCACGGTGGACGCATCCAACACAGCAGTCGGTGGAGTGCTGGAGCAACTCATCGAGGGTCGCTGGCAACCCCTGGCGTTCTTCAGCAAACACCTACGACCACCCGAACTCAAATACAGTGCTTTCAACCGGGAGCTATTGGCACTATACCTGGCAATCCGGCATTTCAGGTACTTCTTAGAAGGTAGGCTCTTCACGGCGTTCACGGACCACAAACGGCTTACCTTTGTGTTCACTAAGGTGTCCGACCCCTGGTTGTCCCGCCAGCAGCGACATCTGTCCTGCATCTCCGAATACACGACGGACATCCGGCATGTCTCGGGAAAGGACAACGTCGTGGCGGACGCACTATCCAGACCTACCATACAGGCCCTGTCCCGGGGGTGGACTATGCAGCGCTGGCGGAGGCACAGCAGGCAGACGATGAGATCCCTAGTTACAGAACAGCGGTCTCCGGTTTGCAGCTCCAAGACCTCCCCGTAGGCCCAGGTGAGAGGACCCTACTGTGTGACGTAGCTACCGGCCAATCCCGCCCCGTCGTCCCAGCAGCCGGATGGCGGCGAGCTTTCGAGTCCATTCACAACTTAGCGTACCCCTCCATCAGGACCACCGTCTGGCTGGTCGCCAACAGGTTCGTGTGGCATGGGCTTCGTAAACAGGTCAGTGAATGGGCCAAAACGTGCATGCAGTGCCAAACGGCCAAGGTGCAGCGGCACACCAAGGCTCCGCCGCAGCGGTTCGAACCCACCCGCCAGAGGTTCGACCACATTCATGTGGATATCGTGGGGCCTCTGCCAGTGTTGCGAGGAGCGCGGTACCTCCTAACTATGATAGACCAGTTCACCAGATGGCCAGAGGCAGTCCCGCTCACCGACACCACCTCCGAATCCTGCGCCTGAGCACTGATTGCAACCTAGGTAGCACGCTTCGGGGTACCGGGCCACATTACCTCCGACAGGGGCGCCCAGTTCACTTCCAGTCTGTGGTCAGGTATGGCCAGCCTTTTAGGATCACAGCTACACCACACCACTGCCTACCTCCCACAGTCGAATGGACTAGTGGAGCGTTTCCACTGTCACCTGAAGTCGGCTCTCATGGCCCGCCTGGAAGGGCCTAACTGGGTGGACGAACTTCCCTGGGTCCTGCTCGGAATCCGCATGGCGCTCAAGGAGGATCTGCACACCTCGTCGGCCGAGTTGGTGTATGGCGCACCCCTGGTAGTCCCAGGAGAGTTCATACCAGTCCCAAGGGGGCAAGAGGAAGAACCCGCAACAGTCCTGGACAGACTACGTGACAGGCTCGGTAACCTGGCCCCCATCCCCACGTCACAGCACGGACAGAGCCCAACCTGCGTACCCAAAGACCTGCAGAACTCTAAGTTTCTTTTTGTACGATGGGGCGGACACCGGGCACCACTACAGCGGCCCTGCGAGGGGCCATTTAAAGTGATCAGGAACAACGGGTCCACATTTGTGCTGGACATTGGGGGGAGAGAGGAGGTTTTCACGGTGGACCGACTCAAACCGGCCCATGTGGACTTGGCGCAGCCGGTCCGGGCTCAGGCACCGAGGCGCACAGGCAGACCTCCCAAACAGAGGCCAATCTAGACTGTGGACATTGGGGGAGGTATCGCTGGTTCTGGGGGGGGGGGGTTATGTGGTGACCCACTTTCTAGCACACACGAACCGGTGCGCGCCGGCAGAGAGGCCGGCCCCAAAAAGGGTGCCAGGCCATCTTCACCAATATCCCACGTGCGGGAAGGGTCTGCGAATATGCATTCCCCACAGCAGTCCCGCCTGGAGAGGGCGGGAATGGGAAGGCTTTAAAGGAGACCGCGAAGTTTGAATGAATCTCTTTTATCGCAACTCCAACTCACCGACTACGCGTCGTTATTCTAGCACTGTGTGTAGCACACCGCTACAATGAGTTAAAACGCGATTGAGTGAATTTGGATTGGCATTGTCCCTGTCCTCCACCTAACACATCAGATAAATACAACGAAGTGTGGTTGGCTGAAAGTACAATAACTTCAAATAACACACACAAAAAATGCTGGTGAATGCAGTAGGCCAGGCAGCATCTCTAGGAAGAGGTACAGTTGACATTTCGGGCCGAGACCCTTCGTCAGGACTAACTGAAAGAAGAGATAGTAAGAGATTTGAAAGTGGGTGGGGGAGGGGGAGACCCGAAATGATAGGAAAAGACAGGAGGGGGAGGGATGGAGCTAGGAGCTGGAAAGTCCTTGTGTTTGCGTACAACAACTTCAGTTCAGGGACAAAAGGTTATATTGGTCTTAGCACCAAATTTTGAATTAAGCAACATTTGGCTCAATCCAAGTTTGCCTGCCAGCCATTTTACTAAAAAAAATCTTTAATAGTTATTCTGTAAGGAAATTTGCTGTGAAATTTGACTGTGTCACAGTCCATGCAAAGATGAATTTCTTAAAAGGATAACGTAATTGCGACTTCTTGATTAGCATAATTTGAAATTTACTTGATATAGCATTTCTTCAACTGGTACTCTAAAAGTAACAGCTAATTCTTTTCTGTCTATTAAAATACCCTTAATAAGGCAATAATTAAAAAAATATTTATCCTCTTCTCGGCATCACAATCACTGGCAGCCTCATTTCTCCTCTCAGTGGTTTAGATGGCACAGATATGTTATCACACCTAATACCGATCAAATGAAGAAAACTAGTCAACTGAAACTCTTTCAATTACCTCTCTTTTTCTGCCGTCAGTTACAATACTGAAAAGTGGCATTTCCATTCATAGTCCATTGGGGCTGAAAGACAAGGAATTAAAAAGTAAATAACTTTGGTAGATGTGCAGCCAACTGTTAATTCTCTATTGAATTAAAATGAAAGTGAAAAAATTAAATTGAGAAAGTGGCAAATTCCAGATTGAACTAAGAAATAAAGTATTTAAATACAATGGGAGGGGTTGCAATAACTCCAGTGTTTCTCATTTTGAAAATAGATCAAGTTTAGCCTGAATCGGTCAGTAAGATAAAAGTCAGAGCAAAAAATACACATACTGCCTTATTATAAACTTTGCTGTACAGCTGTTTTATTAAGAACTTCAGACATAAACTATTTGTGGAATATCTTTGAATAATTACTGCTCAGATCAAAATCAGAATCAGAATCAGGTTTATTATCTCCGGCAGGTGCTGTGAAAGTTGTTAACTTAGCAGCAGCAGTTCAATGCAACACATAATATAGAAAGAAAAAAGAAGTAAATCAATTACAGCTATATATATTTCTGCAAAACAGAAATCATATAAAAAAGTGAGGTATTGTTCATGTCTATTTAAGAATCAGATGGCAGAGGGGAAGAAGCTGTTCCTGAATCGCTGAGTGAGTGCCTTTAGGCTTCTGTACCTCCTTCCCAATTGTAATAATGAGAAAAAGGTTCAATGTCCATTTAACAATTGAATAGCAGAGGGGAAGAAGAAGCTGTTCCTGAATCACTGAGTGTGTGCCTTCAGGCTTCTGTACCTCCTTCCTGATGGTAACAATGAGAAGAGGGCATGTCCTGGGTGATGGGGGCCCTTTATAATGGACACCCCTTTCTGAGGCACTGCTCCTTGAAGATGTTTTGGATACTATGCAGACTAGTGCCCAAGATGGAACAGGCAAATTTTACAACTTTCTGTAGCTTTTTTCAATCCTACACAGCATAGCGCCCTGCCCCATACCAGACAGTGATGCTGCCTGACAGAATGTTCTCCATGGTACATCTATAGAAGTTCTCAAGCCTTTTAGCTGACAAACCAAATCTCTTCAAACCCTGAACGTCTTGAGATTTTACTCACTTTCCATTTAGTTTTTCTCAGTGTAGGTTCAGTGAAGAAAAAATAGCTTCAAACTATTGCAAGAGTAAAAAATAAATATTTATATTATTCGTTGTCATATTAGTTGATCTATCCAATTTAAACTTGTAGTGAGAGATGGATGATTTGGACATGTTCATCTGTCATTCTTTTGGATTCTGATTGAAAGATACCTCCTCAGTATCTCCTGTTCTCATTGGCCTGTAATGTCAGTGGAG
Source organism: Mobula birostris (assembly GCF_030028105.1). NCBI lineage: Eukaryota > Metazoa > Chordata > Chondrichthyes > Myliobatiformes > Myliobatidae > Mobula > Mobula birostris. The sequence continues at coordinate 88,020,978 of NC_092380.1, read as the reverse complement.
ATGGTGGGAGTGATGCGGAAGGACCCAGTGTGAAACCAGATCTCTGAGTGCAGCTTGATTGGCTGGGCTAAATCAAATGGAAATATTCTTGATGAGAATGTAAAACCTTTCCCTTTATAGATGTTACAAAGTGTTCACAACTTAAGGCTGCATTGGATGTGGTCATGGAGTGGGTGGTCATATGAAAAAAAAAACACGATGAAGAAATTTAATTGTAGTATTTAAGCATTATTAACATGAAAGGTATAGCTTTAGATCGGTGTAAAGCGCACTGAAGATGACAGCCACCACGAAAACTAAAAACATGGATAAGATCAGTAGTGGTTGCAGAATTTGTCACAGCACTGTAATTTTGGCGTCTGCAGTGTAAGATCATGTGTGGTTTAAAGATGAATAAAGTTAATCTCCAGTTATTGAATATAGTCAGTTTAATATTTGAGCTTGTATTGTTGAGTACCTATATTGAAGCAATTCACAGCTCCTAAAAATACTAGATAGTTTCCAGGTGATGCTTAATGTGCTTGTTGCATCTGTACATAATCACAAAATCTCGGTATGTTAGAAAGTGCATCGACCATCAAGAAGTTTAGCAGAGTGCCGAGAGTGTTACGCATACCGATCCAAAGAGGCACTCAAAGTTACAGAATGGAAGTGTCCATTTCAGGTGTCCACTGAGGGGAAGTGTGGAAGCTTCGCTCAGTGGTTTT